>NW_006770909.1:4530157-4613032 GCF_000442215.2 Lipotes vexillifer
CATTCCTGTGGCTCAGGACAGTGTGACCCAGTGACTGGAGGGTGCCAGTGTCCCCCCGGCCAAATGGGAGCCAGGTGTCAGCAAGGTAACAATGCCTTCAGGGTCACCTTGTTCGTCCAGGCACTAATTAAGCTAAACTTTGAAGGCAGGTGCCAGGGCATATAATTAAGTGGGCATTGTTTATAACACTTTCTTCTTAAATGTGGCTTTAATAACGTGAAAGTACACACTCCCATAGAGTTATAAAGGAAATAGTCTACTGGGGAGTAAACAAAAACAAAGAAAAATTTACAATAGTCTTAACTAGGAGCAAATTTTTAGGTAACTGGCTAACTTTTGTAAAACTACCTTGACTTGTGTGTTGGAGGTATCTAATTATATCAGCTGAAGAGTTTTATGTCCTCATCAATTTTCAGTCCATTGAAAGCTGTAAGAAAAATGAGAGAAGAAAAAAAACCATGATCTTGGTTTAAAACTGCAAAACTTTCTTGAACTAAATAGTATTATTTATTATTATCATAATAACAATCATGATAACTGAAGAACTGTCAAGTTCAATGAAAAGACATGCATAGAGGATGTTGGGCCCCTACAGCTCTTGAGTGGGGTCAGCAGAGCAGCTGTTTCTCCGTGGCATACACAGAGGAGCAAACCTAATGACCCTTTGTTGAAATACAAGAGTTGGGTGTGTGGGCAGGCTGCAGGAGCTCTCTTGAACCCCACCTGACATCACAAAGTGGCAGGAAAATGGGATAAAACCAAGAAGTGCACAGACATATTATCTTTTCAAGTCTTCTCTAGAATAGAGGGGAATCTATGGACTATAAGCGGCCTTGCAAGCTAAAGGGAGGCTGAGCCTACCCACACATATACACATATCCCATGACTTGTGTCATATGGAGTCTTACTCTGGGCCAAGGAGGCAGCCTAATAGCTAAAATCATTTTTCTAGCCCTGAATTGATACTAGCCCCCTAAAAATTACAGGTGCACAAGAAACCAATCTGATACATTAAAACAAACTGGTGCATATAAAAACCTTCCCTCATCTTGGAAACAAAATATGAAACTGTTCAAAGCTTTTTTACTACAAATTCTGTAAGAAGGAGAAAGGAGTAAAGGAATACGGAAACAAAAGCAGACGAACACAGAGCAGAAGAGTTTTGTTACGGAGCCCATGAAAGTATTAACCAGAATTTCTTCCAAGCATTCGAAGGACATAATGAAAAAATGTTCCCTATAAATTGTGAGTGCAATGCAGAGATACAAGGGTTCATGGAATAGATGAAAAGGCAACAAAGGGAAATGAAAAAGTAAGCTGGCAGAGCTCAGAAAGAAGTGGAAATGAAAATTAAACCTCACATCATATAAATGTAGACCACGTTGAACGCAGGTATTGGGAGAATGGAATCTGCTGATGTGACAACCACGTACATGGAGAATATACTTGAGGAAAATGAAAACAGTGAAATGGAAAAAATAGACAAATATAAAAATGGAAAAGAAAATATTCATGTATAATCAATATGTTTTTCCTCTGAAATGAAAGATCTGCTGCTACAGATTGAATGAATACATTCTATCCCTAGAAATACTAGTTAGGATTGATCTTAAGCGAGGGGAAACTCTATTGGCGATGTAAGAAAAAACATGAGATCTCGTATGAAGAGATGGGGAAAATCAGTCTGGCTTGATATTTCACAGCAATATTTATTGCTAGCATATGGCTATCAAAGCCTATGAAGTTCTAGGGAAAAAAATATGACTCAAGTATTTTATACATAGTGAAACTGGTATTCAAGAATAACATATGATGGAAAATAAACAACAATTTTTAATAATCAGAAGTTGCTGGGAATATAGTACCCATAAAATACTTTGAAGAAGCTTCTAGAAGATAAATTTGAGCAACCAAATAATACGTGGAAAATCTCTGGTAAAAAAGACGCTTAGTGGGTGTTAAGTCTATTTTAATTATGGCTAAGTTTAAAACAAATGTGGGAATTATGGTGACACTGTATATGATAAATATATAGATATTTTACATGATAAAAATGTTGAGATTTTAGCATAATGAGCATAAGCTGAAAGGGAAGAGAGGCTGGAGGAGTATACGTATCTTGATCTTATTTCTTCGTTAAAGTTTGTGCGATGGGAGGGACAAATCTGTGTCAAAACATATTGTTCAAATATGACATCTCAATAAATATGTTTAAGTGTATAAAGATAAATGCTGGAGTTTAGAATGCTGTAATTTAGAATTTAAGACTAAAAATACAGCCAAGTAAAATCAGGTGAAAAGAGGAATGAGAAAAATTCGGAGAAAGCAGAATCATAGCAATTCCATCACCACTCATACTGGTGAGTCAATATATACCAAATGAAGAAATTCATTATATTTTATATTATATGCACTGTCTAAAGAAGATCCTCTAGATTATATAAAATTATGTTTATATGGTTTTCACTTAGAAAAACTGGAGTACACACCCACCTTAGCTTGGAAAACAAGACTCTAGAATAAAATGAAGGTAAATAAATGGGTACAGACACACCAAGCACATGTGAACAAAAATAAAGCAGTAGGCATGACATCAATGTTAACTTTTATAATTAATAAGTGAATTGCTAACAGGGAGTAAAAGCTATGGTAAGAGGAAAAAAAAAAGAGCATGATGTAGTAGAGCTTGAGAGTACTAGGTGGGCTGAAATTTTAAATCAAGTGGTCAGGGTAAGTCTCTTTGAAAGAAGTGAGACCTATGATACAGAAAAAAGCTGGTAACAATGATGTTTTTTAGCAGGGAGACTGGAAGACTAGAGCACAGGGATGGAATACTTTTTTCTGTAATATATATACCTTTTTCTGTAATATACCGCTTGACATATTTATCGTGTAATTACAATAACTTTTAGAAAACAATAAAGTTATTTACACAATTCTGTGTGAATATTGTTCTAGGACTTAGACCTGTGGAAAGAAAGATTTCTAAGTACTCTTCACTCTTCCAATTATGTTTTTTATCCAAAGTCTTATCTTGGAGTCCTATATTTTCACAGATTCACCAGTTTCATCAGTACGTTTCAGCATTCAGGTTGGAAGATGAATGGGCCTCCTGGTTGATGAGGTCGTTCTGGAAGGGTGAAAGGGACACAGATGAAAGTTTATTTTTATAGTATAAGACTTGGTATCACTGATTTTGCTTAACTGTCTTAAAGGCAAAACCCAAAAACACATATGATGACAATTCAACCATTACTTGCACAACTATACCTCTTTTTTTAAATAAACAAAATTGAAATGCTTCTTTCATTTGAGACTAAAGTTAAGCACACCTATTCAGTTAAATAAAGGCAAGGAAGAAAGTGTCATACAAACTGAATTCAAGTATGTGCTCTGTTGTGTATTAACCAAAGGCTTTAGGGCAGGTTAAAAAATTTTTTTTCTCTACCGTTTCTCCCACCATCTAAAAAGAAAGAGAAGCCAGAAGTTCTAGGTTTGAATCTTGGTTCTTATCTTTACTGGCTGCTTAAGCCTGAGCAAGAGTTAAGTTTCTCAGCTTCAGTTTCTCAAGTATAAAATAAGAATACTGTTACCCACATCAGAGAAATATGTGTAAGCATTAAATGAGATAATTCATGTGGAAAATATCATTATGTAAAACTACTATAAACTAGAGGGTATAAATGGCAGGATTTTGGCCAAATCTAGCCACAAATGTGTTTGAATTGGCTGACATAGTTTTGGCTTCCACAATGCTATAAAACAATTTTAATTAGTTGCCAACTTTCAAATATTGGATGATTTCATATAAAATACGGATTTTTAGCTTTCCTGAAAAATATCATATTAGCTGGCTGTATTGGGCTCATATCCTTCTTGGCAAAACCAAATAAATGTGAGTAACGGTTACTCTCCCACTGGTGGCACTTCCCGTCATTCAGTTATTTTCTCCCTGACAATGAAGGCTCAATTTCCCTTATGTCTGGTCAGCTTCACTCATGTGTAGCTTAACTCCTCTTGCCAGTGCATTTCTGTTTGTGTCACTCACCACTTTGTGCTGAAGTGCTTTTCAGATTTCAGCACAGAGACATTAAGGAACAAATGACTGGTCCGTCTTCTTTATCAATTATGAGATTAAATACATCAAATCTCCCATCACTACTCTAAGGTTGATGTCTGTCCATGGGGCATCTCCAATTCCTGAAGTATACCAGGAACATAGTTATGAGCTCAATAAATATTTATGGAGTGAATGAAAACATGAATGAAAGACTGTGATGTGCTTACTACCCTAAGGATACATCTGAGTAGTTGTTTGTTTTAATTTGAGCATTTAAAAAAATGTTTTGGAGAGGGCTTCCCTGGTGGCTCAGTGGTTGAGAATCTGCCTGCCAATGCAGGGGACACGGGTTCGAGCCCTGGTCTGGGAGGATCCCACATGCCGCGGAGTAACTGGGCCCTTGAGCCACAACTAGTGAGCCTGCGCGTCTGGAGCCTGTGCTCTGCAACAAGAGAGGCCGCGATAATGAGAGGCCCGTGCACCGCGATGAAGAGTGGCCCCCGCTTGCCACAATAGAGAAAGCCCTCGCACACAAACGAAAGACGCAACACAGCAAAAATAAATAAATTGATTAATAAACTCCTACCCCCAACATCTTCTAAAAAAAAGAAAAATGGTTTGGCTATATAGATTTCTTCCTGAAGATTACTTGCTGAAGCAGAGAAAAATGTTTGCTGTGTGACATTTTTATTGTTTGATTTTTAAAAAATTTTTACTACAGGATGTCCCCCAACGAGGTACGGCCCAAATTGTGAGCTAAAATGTACCTGTAAAAATGGTGGCCTTTGCAATCCTGTGGATGGAAGCTGTGCCTGTGCCCTTGGCTGGACAGGAAATTATTGTGAAAAAGGTAAGTTGATTACTACCTTCTTTCATTCAATAAAAATCTACAGCATAGTGCCATTGGTTGATAAAGTATAGTAGAGACCTGTGAAGGAGCTCTTTTCCAATAAGACTTATACAAGTTGTTTATAATTATGATTGCATTTCCAATAAAAATAATGTTATGTTAATACTGATTGATTTTGTTACCTTGTTACTGGAATACCACATGAAAACTCTTAAGTAATTGAAATAGTATTCATGTGAAAGAGCTCCTCTGAGACCTGAATCCCACTCCCCCTCCAGCCAGTTCTTGAGGCAGGCGGGATGGAGGACGCAGGGCCCTGGGCAGAGCCTGTTCACATCAGGAGTGGACCCAGCTGCAGGGAGTGAAGTGCAGGATTCTGGGAGCAGAGGTCTCCAAACTGCACCTCATCGGGAGAAATTTAATCATGCACTACCATAAACGTACTTTTATTTAGAAGTGACATTCATGTGCTTCTCCACTAATATGTACATTATAAAGGTTTAAATTGATAATGAATGGATAAAGATCAATAGTTGTTCTAATGTTTTCTTTTGGAACCACAGTTGATAATGTTGTACAACACTGAAAAGCATGCACCATAGTTAGAGCACACTATTGTAGGAGGCAGTGTTGTGTTTTTGCAGAATATTGAGAAAAAGCAGTGAGGCAGAGCATGGGTGAGAACACTGTGCTTGGGGCCTAAACTTGGGGCGCCTTGAGTAAAACATAATCCACAGTGAACTTTTACCTAGATGGTTCCAATTTTGGGGGCTATGGCTCTTTAGACCTGCGGCCCTAACATACTCTCACAGTGAGTGTGAGTACCTATCATCCTTCACCGCTAATTTGACCGTCATGAAACTCGGCAGCATGGCACAGGCGAAAGCACCTTGCACTGAGGGTGGATAACCCATAGCCTAATCTCTGCTCTGCTGACCATGCTCTGTGCCTTGGAGAGGTTCACAACCTCTCCCTGAGTTTCCCATCTGAAAGTGAGTATGATGACACTTTGAAATGACAGTCCTTCTAAAGCCAACATTAAAGACCATTTTTCACAGAATTTTTAAAAACATGGATATCCTCCCTAATTCATCAGAAACAGCTCCTATCAATTTTGTGATATTTGGGACTCCTAAATCAGAGGAATAGCAGTGTGTTTTGAATAGATGTGTTCATGTTGTTTTTGTTTCTAATTCAGAGTTGGTTAATTCTAGCATTTTGGGTTGTGGGATATTTTAACTTTTGACTCTATCATTTAAACTCTTTTATTATGGAACATTTCAAACACATACCAGAGTTACTGAGTCATGGGGTAAGTACAAATGTAGTTTTGCAACATACTGACAGATTTTCTTTCATGTGGGATTGTACCATATTGCATCCTCATAAACAACGCATAGAATGCCTGTTTCCTCACAAGGGAATCAAAAGAGTATATTATCAAAATTTTGGTGAGAAATCTTGTATTAGTGGAGTTTTAATTTTCATTTTTATTATTATGAATAAAGTTTAGCATCCTCTTTAATGGGTAAGGGCCTTTTTCTATAAATTGTCTATTTGTACTGTAAATAGTTGTAATTTTTGTGTGCCCATGGGAGGAGGTGAGCTCGGGGTCTTTTTTATTCCACCATCTTGACCACTACCATCCCTGCATGGCTTTTTTTTTTCCAACAGGATAATTGGGTTTCTAACATGAAGGCTGATTTTTATTTTTTTTGGCTGTGTTGGGTTTTCATTGCTGTGTGCAGGCTTTCTCTAGTTGCAGCGAGCCGGGGCTACTCTTCCTTGCACTGCACAGGCTTCTCATTGCAATGGTTTCTCTTGTCGCAGAGCACGGGCTCTAGGCGTGCGGGCTTCAGTAGTTGTGGCACGCGGGCTCAGTAATTGTGGCTCGCAAGCTCTAGAGAGCAGCCTCAGTAGTTGTGGCGCACGGGCTTAGTTGCTCCGCGGCATGTGGGATCTTTCCGGACCAGGGCTCGAACCCGTGTCCCCTGCATTGTCAGGAAGATTCTTAACCACTGTGCCACCAGGGAAGCCCGACAGCCGACTTCTTAAAGCAAAAGTTTTCAGGTCTTCCTATGGCTTGATATAACATCATTTCCACCGCATACTCTTGGATACAGCCAGTTATGGGTTTAGCCCAGATTCCACAAGGGAATTGATGACACAAGGGTGTGAATCCTAGGAGATGTGCTTCATTAAGAGCATCTTTGGATTATAGATTCTGCCTGATTCAAAAGACTTTTTTTTTTTTTTTTTATAAAATATGTCTTTCCTTTGCTTTTTAAAATTTTGAGTCATAATTAAGCATGGAGTCCCCATTCTCAGGTTTTAGAGGAATTCAACCGGGTTTTCTTTTAATACTTCTATGATACCATTTTTGACATTCAATTCTCTGATCAATTTAAAATATTTTTCCTGGTGTATGGTGTGAGAAATAGATCCATTTCCCCCTTATGTGGCTTTTCAGTTGTCATAATGCAGGTTTTACAAGTCTATCTTCCCCACTGATTAAAGATGCAGGCTTCATCAAATACTAAACGTTTATATGCAGTTAGGTATAGTTCTGGATGCTCTGTTCTATTGATCTGTCTATTTATGTGGAAATGCAATAATATTTTTATTACAAAGTCTTTATTATATGTATTTGGTCCTGGCAGGGCTAGCTGCCCTTCATTGCTCTTCTTTTTCGGGGATTTCCTGGTGCTATTCTTGTTTGTCCTTCCAAATGAAATTTATAGTCAAATCGTCTAGATGCAAAAAAAAAAAAAAAAAAAATCAGGTTTCTTCCCTGTTTTGCTGTCCCCTGTGTCTACTCTTTTAAGGAGAATTAACATATTTCTGATATTAACTCATTTCATTCAAGAATAAACATTGTTTATCCTTCCATTTGTTCAAGCTGTGTGTTCCCCAATAAGTAAAACATTTGATTTTCATATTCATATTATGATATAGCTATTAATTTTTAAGTTATTCAGTATTTTTACTAATTTTTAATTATTGTTCAAATGTTTCTTCTGCATTTATGAGATTAATAATATGATTTTTCTCTTCAGGTTGATAAATGTGATGGATTTATCAAGGAAATTTTTATAATATTACATGACCTTTCATTCTTGGAATAAATACTATTTAGTTGTGATATATTACTTTATAATATGTTGTTGGCTTCTGTGTACTTTTAAAATAAATTTGGCATTGATATTCATAAGTAAAATTGAGCTGTAGTTTTTTATGCATTTTTTTCAGGTTTTGGAATTGATGTTATATACTAACATTAAAAAAAAGTATTTGAAAATTTCCTTCCTTTTCAATGCTCTGGAATAGTATAAGTAATAAGGTGATGATCTGAATTGTAAAAGGTTGTAGGATTTACCCGTGAAACCTAGGACGGGTGGAAATTTTTTTAATTGGAGCGATTTTACTATTTTCTCTATTGTTTTTCTATTATAGTTAGCCTGTCTAGGTTTTCTGCCTCAAATTAGGCCAACTTGGTAAGTTGTCTTCTATAACTTTTCCATTTCATTTAGGTTTTTATATTTATTCATATACTTTTCAGACTTACTCCTTTTGATGATCATTTGACATTTTTTAAAAAATTGTGTGTATTTGTGCTTTTTCTCTTTTTTCTTGATTACACTGGCTAATGATTTGTCTGCCTTTATTTTTTTTATTAATGCTACTGTTTATTTCTGTCTTCAAACTCATTACAAATGCAATTGTCTTAACTAGAATTATTGCTTGAGTGGTTTCTTTTTCAGAATGTTTTCCTGGTGTTTATGCTCTGGGCTGCCACTTTAATTACAAGTGTCAGAACAGTGGAATTTGCAGCAGGTTTTCTAGAAGCTGTGAGTGCCTCCCAGGTTATTATGGAAGAGACTGTGAACATGGTAAACCAAGAAAATGAGTGAGCATATTATGGTGTTGATATATTTTAAGCTTTAAAAACTATTTTTTAAATCATAGAAGTAATACATTCACATTATATCAAATTAGATAAACAATAGTTTAATGTATATTCTTGCAATGTATTTTATAGCTCTAATTTAAGTTGTGGGTGTTGACAACTGGCATGATGAAGTAATTGGACTTCTTTATTCTTTTTGGAATAGTTGTTCAAAAAATTTTCTATGGTTCTATGATTATCTAGAGTAGATACGGGCAGACACACTCAGTGGAGTCAGCTGTTGGTCTTTTTGAATGAAATCATTCTCCTTCCCCTGGCTGCCTTTAGACAGCATATAGACAAAGATGCTGCTTATTTATTTCATGTTAACCTAGGCTTAACTCTAAAAGATCTGCCTTCAAGTTTCCTTTGAATATATTTATTTATATCACTTCTTCGTTTGGACTCAATGTTTTCAACTAAATTGGGAAAAGGAAGAATTATGCAATAATTTGTCTTTGACATCAGAGAGCCCTGATGGACAACACACAGAAATTAAGATACGAGAGTTTAATCTCCAGAATTAGTTGTATACGGCCTGGTTCTGCCATATAAAATATGTATAAACAAAACTTCTGTAAGTTTCAGTTTCCTCATCTATAGAATGGGGATAATAATAACACCTGCCTTAAAAGGTTATCATGAGGAATAAATAATAAAGAAGATACATGTAAGCATTTAGCACTGAGGCATGTTGTAAAAACGTGATGAACATGAATTATTTAGAAGTAAAGAATTTATAAAGCCTCTGTAGTGATATTAACAATATTTTTAATTGTTTCCACTTGTTTCAACCTGTCTTTAGGCTCTAGAAAACATATTTCACAGAAACAAATCCTACTAATCCTTTCCAGGTTTAGAATTCTTGCCAACCACTCTGATGTTTCTTGGGTTAGGGAGTATGGAAGCAAACATCTTGTAGTTTTTGTTCATTTTGTTTTCAAAATTGGAATTAGAGATACAAAAGATGGAAAAATATCTATTCAAGCCCCATAAATTTCATCTTACATGCAGTAGGGTAGCAAGTAAAATTTTGAGCAAAGGACATCACTTTGGTGAAAGAAATCTCTAAAGTGGATACATTATTAACTGTTAGGAAAAGGAACCATTTGTTGTGTCCATGTAGGAAGCTGTAGTGATAGTCTAGGATTTCAAAAATCTATTCTGGGATCAAAATGTAAATGAATGAAGAGAAAAATATCTTGGAAGAACAATTGACTGTATTTGGCAATCGATTTGGACATGTAAATGAGGAAGATGTAGGAATCCAAGATAACTCTAAAGTTCTAAGCCAGGGGACCTGGAAGAATGATAGTATTATTTAGGCAAATGGAAAATTGGAGCAAGCCAAACTTTATGAGCTCATTTTTATATATAATTAAAATAGGGGAGATAAAGGAGATTTGATTCTTTTATGTATTGTCAATGACAATTATATAACAATGAACAGAAGAAACCCTGCACTGAATCTTCCTTTATTATTCATTTTTTTGAGTTAAAATGAGATTAGAAAATGGAAGACTGTATATTATATAAAATAATATATATCAAATTAGATATTTGATATATTTTCCTCATCCTCATCTCTTTTGGTTTTACCTCATTTTTCTGCTCTCTGAATGTGAGTTTTTCCTAATGTTAAGTCTGTCCTGAGTAGCTCCATTCATGCTGAAGAAGTGTCACACACATGAAGCCTATAGGCAAATCCAACTCTAGGTTGGGGGGATCAGGAGACACAGAGAGAGAAAGAAAGAGGAGAGAGCAGGAGTGAGAGGGAGAGCAAGAGAGAGCAAGAGAGAGTGGATAATTGGAGGCTGAGGAAATTGCATGCCCCTTCTGTTCCCAATGGTGAGTGGTGACCACAGCCCCAGCAAAAACTCAAGGTAGGGAATGGGAATCCTTTGTCTGCAGTCAAACTTAGCTCTCACGTACGTCCCTCAGGGTGAGCATCTCCCTGGGCAGAGGACAATTTTAGCATTCCAAGAAGTGCATTTGCTTGGATGACATAGGCTCTAAATCTAAACCAATTACTTCTGATGTTCAGACACAAAAGTACTGATCTTCTCCAACCATGGAGGAAAAGCACGTTATGTTGGACTCACTAAGAAGCAGTTCTATATCACACTCTATAGGCTATCTAAGGAAATTTTTCAGAGATTAAATTTCACTGACTTTAAAACAGAACATCTTCATAAGATGTTAACCTACTATATATGCATCATATTCTCTGTCTTCTATTTCCTTTATCTCTCCTTTTCTTCGCCTGTCTCCCTCACACCCACTTCTGTCATCCATTCCAGGACTTTAAATATCAAGAGCTGCATGAATCACCTTCCACAAATACTCTCTTATCTATTTTAAGAATTTTAAATTCGCACTAAATTTAGCCTGGATCTGAAGTTAGAAAACATTGCTATTTTAGGTGTTTAGGTTATTAGAGGGTTTTGATGAAGTCTTTGTCAGATTATAACGCATTCTAGCAAATAAATTTTATCTACTTGAAGATATTTAAAATTTTCTTATGGACTTTTCTAGACTAGGTGTAGAGAATGGCACTGATATATTCGCATATCTGCATGAAAAATGTATTATTGTCAATATGCTTCTCCATGTAATTTCGTCTTGCTTTTCAGTTCTGTGCTCTTCTCTCCTTCTTTGGTCCTGATAAAGACGTGACCTAGAGCATATCCTTTAATTTTCTCCTTATTTATTCTTAAATCCAAAATAGCATTTTGACATTTTCATTTTCTAGCATGCCTTCCTGGATTTTATGGTTTGAATTGTGCTCACATCTGTGACTGGAAAAACAGAGCCAACTGTGATGCAGCAGGTGGACAATGCATTTGCCCAGCAGGTTTCCACGGTAGCCAATGTGAAAAAGGTATAACCAGGGTGTTTTTAAGCTTTGAATGTGGGAATTCTGTGTGACTGTGAGGTCTTCCCATCTGAGGGCAAACGTGTAAACCCGAATCTGAACCATGGAATAATCACCTGAGCTTCGGATTTGGACATTAAAGTGACAGGAATTCACTCTACAGACAGTGTAATGAGTCCTGATTTTGTTGCTGATTGGTCAAAGTTTTTATTTTGCCCTAAATGAAACTATTTAATGTGTCAAAACACTACGAAAGTAGTTAGTCTTCAATGGACAAAGATCCTACTCTAAATGAGAAATATTTCATTAAATGCCTTTTAAAGAATGGCATGCATTGGGTTCAGTGGTACTGAAACAGATTCAAGGGCTTTATGAAAAATATTTAAAGATGTGAATTAGGCATTTATCAGTAGAAGTAATGGCAGCCATGAATGTGGATGAAGATATAGAGGTGAGAATTTGGGCTACTCAGTTTGAAATAAAATATTATGAAGCCCTGGTCGCTTCAAAACAATGCCAAACCACATTGTTCTCAGTAAAGAACTCCAAGTCCCATTTTAGTCTATATTATGTTTGCTCTTGTGTATATATGGTTACAGCCCCAATAACGATAATGATAATATAATGATAGTGGTAATTTGACTTTGAATCAAAGTTCTTACCTTAAAAAGGAGCTGTAAATTAGTCCCATATGGTGTCCTCATATGTCACTAGAACTTTACATGTAGTGACTCTTGTCCATCCTTTATTCAGTTATTCATTTATTATTTAGTGATTCGATACAATGTACATCTATTATGTGCCTGTTCTGTGTTAAGTTCTGGGAACATAGTGAAGCTTACCATCTTCTGGAGAAATAGACAGTAAATAAATAACGTTTTAAGGAAAACTATTTAAAGCAATACACTTGGCTGGGCCACTCAGTCTCATTCCTTAAATTCCTGTCTTCAAAAAGCTTACATACATTCTTAACTGGTACAAACCGATGTTGAAGTAACTCAACTTTAGGGCCCAAGTGTGAAACCGTGTATAAAATGAAGCTTCTTTCTGAGAATTCCGAAAATTTCCTCTCTTCTTCTGACCAATCAATCTCACTTTATCATCCCACTTGGCTCTTGTGGAAATTGTATCTTTTTTTTTTTTGCCTCTCGCTGTTGTGGCCTCTCCCGCTGCGGAGCACAGGCTCCGGACGCGCAAGCTCAGCAGCCATGGCTCACGGGCCCAGCCGCTCCACGGCATGTGGGATCTTCCCGGACCGGGGCACGAACCCGCGTCCCCTGCATCGGCAGGCGGACCCTTAACCGCTGCGCCACCAGGGAAACCCCCGGAAGTTGTCTTTAATCTCAATTTAGGTGCATCACTGACAGCTCAAGGAGTTCATTTTTCAGCGTTTCTCTTTCCTGGGTAGTGTTCGCCTGGAATATTTGGAGACAATTGCCATCAACTTTGTGATTGTGAAAGAGAAAGCTCCTGCTGCCCAGTAACTGGGACGATACTGTATCTATGTATGTATGTATGTAAATATCTGTATCTAGTCCAGAATAAGGAACCTCCAGAGGCTCATTAAGAGTCTTGTATGCGGGCTTCCCTGGTGGCGCAGTGCTTGAGAGTCCGCCTGCCGATGCAGGGGACACGGGTTCGTGCCCCGGTCCGGGAAGATCCCACATGCCGCGGAGCGGCTGGGCCCGTGAGCCATGGCCGCTGAGCCTGCGCGTCCGGAGCCTGTGCTCCACAAATGGGAGAGGCCACAACAGTGAGAGGCCCGCATAACGCAAGAAAAAAAAAAAAAAAAAAAAAAAAAGAGTCTTGTATGCCTTCCTACCCCTCCTTCTTCCTTTTTGGGTAAACTTATAGGATAAGGCGAAGGGGTTATCCTATAAGTAGTGGTTATCCTGTGAGTAGTGACTCGGAATCCTTTAGGATCTCCCAACTCAGGAGCTTATTGATGTTGACATTTCTTTTCTGCAAAACTGCTTCATTAAAGTCTCTAATTCTTGTGTTTCACTGCACTACAAGTTTCCTGAGAGTCACATCCATGTTTACTTGTCTTTTATCAAAAACGTTTAGAACCAAGTCTAGCACATGATAGCCTTCAGCAAATTTTTGTTGAGGGAATTTTTGCTTTGCTTCTCCACATTCTTCATGGAGTCACAGTAGACAGAAATATTTGAACTTTGTGAAATCTAAACTAAATCTGTCAGAATAAACATCCACATGACACCTTGGTGAAGCCACAGTAACATGTCACCAATGAAACACTCACTAAAGGCGGTGCTTATAGCATTGGTGCTTGCATCTAAATCCTAAGGAAACCCAGTAATGTGTATTGAATGCATATTATATGCCAGGCATTTTCATTTATACTAGGCGCCTTTACTATTATCACCATACCCATTTTATAGATGAGGAAGCTGGGAGCTGAAGCACAAAAAGGTTAAGTAACTTGCCCAAGGTTACACAGCTAGTAAGTGGGAGCTTGGGGATTTGAAACAAGCAATCTGGGCCCAGAGCTAGACTTTTTAACATCCCCAGTATACTGCCTCTCAAGGAAAAGAAACGGATAGGACTTTTCGGTTGTCAATCTGCATTGTCCATTAACCACACATGCTACTTAATTTAAATTTAGTTTAATTTAAAATTCACCTTGGGCTTCCCTGGTGGCGCAGTGGTTGAGAGTCCGCCTGCCGATGCAGGGGACTCGGGTTCATGCCCTGGTCCGGGAAGATCCCACATGCCATGGAGCGGCTGGGCTTGTGAGCCATGGCTGCTGAGCCTGCGCGTCCGGAGCCTGTGCTCCGCAACGAGAGAGGCCACAACAGTGAGAGGCAAAAATTCACCTCCTTAGTCTCACATGAGATTTCAAATGCTCAGTGACCACACACAGCTAGTGGCTACAGTATTGGATAGCTCAGCACAGAACATTTTCGTCATTGCAGAAGGTTCTATCGGACAACAGTTAGCAATGACTTAAAACTAGCCACGAAACCAGGAGAGCTTATAGACAGGCCGAAAATTAAAGCCTCACTCTATGGAATTTCTGTGGACTAAATTTGCTATCACATAGTCTCTTTCATCCACAAGTAAATTGCCACGTGACGGTGGATGCTATGTATTAACATGTCCATTCTAGGTGGGCACCTCAAGGCCTCTCTTGTCGTGAGCTCTTTGGGGTACCCATGGCTCTTTTATTTGCATTTTTATTTTCAATTAAGCACAGTTCATCTGCGATATTAACTGTGAACAGCTGTGTCTATGCAGGCACTATAAAGATAAAAGACCTCATTTTAATTTGAACTCTGGTAAAGAACCTATTAAACCTCCATAATATTAATTCGTAAAAGAATGTAGCAGCTTTTTATTGGATTACTTCCCCACCCCCTTGGTAAATTAACATTTGCAGACATTCAAACAGATGTCTTGAATACACATCGTTATTAACATGAAAATGTGGTAATTTTGTAAATTAAAATCAGATTCTGAACTGCTCAGTAGAGATCCTGACTCATAACTCTTTTTCAAACAAGAAAACTAGGTCTTACCACCAAACTAAGTAATTCTCCCACACACTGGGCACAGGTGGTTATGTTAGGTTAAATTTGAAATGACACATAGTTGTTTTTTTTTACTTTCATAAAGTTTGATGATTTAAAGAGAAGATTCATTTCAGAGCAGTATTTGCGTCACCTCCAAAGTTCCTTTTACCTACCTGTAGTTCCTTGATTTAGGAAGGGATTGAATTACTGTTTGCTCACACTGAAACTCTGTAAAAAAATTAATTGCAAAATTGATATATTTTCCATTTATCCCACATTTAAAATATAGCTAGTTAATTAAGATGAGAGCTAGACCACACTGTAACCTACCTTCATTATCTGAGAAAGAAAAATAAAATCAAATAAACATCCACTGCTCGTGGAACATTCAGGGTGACTCTCCAGTCCAGCAAAGAGAATTTTGAGGCCATAAAGAAATGTTTAACAAAATTTGCTCAGACTCAGAATTTGCTCTAGTACCTGTATCTTTATATTTATATCAATATCTCTAAATTTTCCACTTTCCACTTCCTGATTTGGGCTTTCTTCTAGATATGCTTGATATCTTGTGTCTTTCCACATCGTAGTGCAAAATGAGGAATGAGCACTAGATGAGAATTTAGAAATCCAGCTCTGTCATTTATCAGAGATCTAACGTTTGAGAAGGTCCCTTAAGACATTCCAAACCTCAGTTCATCTCTTTCTAGAATGAGAGAGCTTACCTCACTGCCTCTCCTACCTCAAAGGTGTTTGTTAGAACCAATTAAGATAATGTATTAGGAACCCATTTTGAAAAATGGCGTAGGGCTAGCTGACTGTTATTATTGCAAAGTTAAGTTTCTCTGGTCCTTAAACATTGGTAAATTGAGTTATTTCCCAGTCTTGCCTGACTGCCTAGGAAATGTGAAACCATTATCTGTTTCCATGGGCTGGGCTTGGCTTTCTTCCCAACCTCACAATCCTTCGGAAACAGAACCTGTTAATTCTCTGCTAATTCTCTGCTGGATATCAGACTAAGACCAAATGCACAGGCAGGGGTGTGATGTTTGAGGGGGGCCCCTTTTAGTCCACGTTTCATTGTTTTGATAAAGCTAACACTTTTTAATTCCTTTTCTTCATTTCTCTACTGGTTGCAATCACAATGCAACTCACCTTGAAGATAGTTATAACCCTTTAGTACATACATATAGTAGTATTTTACACAGGGGATCTATGGCCCTTTTGACATATTTTAAGAGATGAAAGAGTTGAATTTAAAGTCATTTCCTTTTCAGCAACATAAGCACAAATAACTGTGTTTTCAACCTAAAGACAAACTTCGTATATTGTGTATTCAGGGTGAGTTTTGCCTTTTTCTGGTCTCAAGACAACTAATCCATTTTCTGTGTGTCCCTCACAATGCACTGCTATTGAATAATCTAATTCTGAGAAGGCACTGTAAAAATATAAGTTGCTGTCCTGTCTTCTCGTCTTTTTGATTTGGCACTAACTTCTTGCCTCCCCAGCCTCCTCCTGTTTTCCATTAAAGTCCTTACTTCTCTTATATAACATTCTAGCATGGGAAAAAGATACCAATGGTTAACCAGAATTCTTTACAAGCCTATCCTTATCTTATTGCATTCCAAGACATAGTAGTAAAAAGACTGTATGATAGAAAAGCATATTTGAATTGGCTTTATTTTTATTTTTCCCTCACAGAATGCAGGTCAGGCCAGCTCACTGTGACCCTCTCAATGGGAGATGCACTTGCCCCCCACCCCAAGACAATGGGTCCAACCTGAGAAGAATATGGCTTGGACAATCCTCAATAGCCAAACACTAACAGCTTCTCAGTGGACAAATAGAATTTTGCTGAGGTTCACCCATGGTTCATCATCTTAACTTTGGCAGAGAAATGTACTTACTCAACCATCTTCAGCCCAGCCTCGCCTGTTGTGAGGTGAAAAACAGGACGTCTCAATTTTATGGCCTCCAAGCATAAGTTCCATTCTCTAGCCTACCCTTCCCAACTTCCTTTTGCTGCAGAACATGCCCAAGAAAATGAGAATGTTTTTTCGAGATCCCAAATCGTAGTAGCATTTTGGACTAATAAATGAAACTTTTTATATGCACAGGAGGTATTTAAATTTGGAAGTAAGAACTGCTTTTCAGTTCAGGTTGGACTGCACTGAAATAGTCACACCTATTTACTGAAGACCTCAGTGGCCACTGAGGAGCTGGGTCCTCTTTAGAAATGTCTAGAATTTCATCTGTGTGTCCTTGGTATCCTGCTTCACAGCTAAGTCAGCTTCAGATTGTTAATGCATTGTATTTCAAACATGACTTTTGGTGTGGGAGGCTATTAAGACTTTAGCCACATAAATATCAGGGTAAAAGTACGACGTGCAGACTTACAATGAATCATCAAAATGTTTAGTGGTGTTCTCCCCATCATTTGGTCAGCAGACAGGACGAAAAAGTGAGTAGAAGTGATCAAGGCAAGTGCTTAGCCTGCTCTGAGGGACACAAATTTCCCATGGAGTAGGGCCTGACTGGAAGGAGGATTTTAATCTACACTGTAATCTTGACCCAAATTGTTCATCGTTTAGGTCAACTCTACAACATTTGTAAGCATAAGCCCTGTGATGAGCCCCAGAAAGACACAGCAATAAATATGATTGTATTTTTGCTCTCAACTGGTTTATACGTGTTTAAAATTTCAGACGACTGGTCAATTCACTTTAGAGAACAAAAATTTTCTTGATTGGAAATGTTGTTACTCATGTTATCCATGCTTTATTGGGATAAACAGAGAATACTGAAATTATATGACTAGATATTTGACTTATATACTGTCTAGAGGAGTTTTTAAATCAAAATCTATTTAAGATAGACTTGACTAAAGGATTTATGAAAAATGCTTAGTGTTATCAATTCAGTAGAGTTTCTGAGCTTTACTTAACATTTATCTTCCTATATCTCAGCACATTTAACAGAGATATAGCATACCTATAATAGGCAACCATGTCAAATTTAATGTTATTAAATAATATGAAGGACTTTATTAGATAACTTCCTAAGAGATTACTTATAAATTTGCTTTGGTCTTAAAAAAGCTGCAATCAGCTTATCCTTTTCTATTCTCTATCTACAGTATTTGAAATTAAAGTTTTTTGTTTATATTTAAATTCATTTTAACTATTTTTATCCCATCAATGGAAAACTATGCTTTATTCTCAATATTTGCTCATTTTCCTTACCTTTTATTTTTCAAGCTTCTCTCAGCTATCCTCATGTGACCTGTGAAGAGAATAAGATATATAAAAGCAGCATTCTTTCTTGGCTGCCATCCACCACAGGACTCCCTTCATTTCAAGACTTAAAGAAAACAATGACTGCAAACAGGAAAGAAAAGCAAGACACCAGGTTTTTCTTCCTTACTAGAGATGTTGTTATCACCAGTAAGACAGACAAGAATTTGGCAGGAAAAAAAAGTAAGAGATTTCTTTAGGTTGAATTTTTTTCTTATATACTGCTTAACTCTTTATAAATGAGAAGCCATATGTAAACTGTTAAACATGATTCTTGGCCAATGGCAGATGTTCCATATGTTATCTCCCTTCATCCTCTTTTCCACCCCAAGCCCTAAAACTAACTATGAGAGTGGGAAAGCCAAGTCATAGCGTAAACCTGTGTTTGCACAATCATGTGACCCTTCAGACAAAGTGAATTTCACTTTCATTGTTATACCAGTCAACAGGAACCAGTGCAAGTTACTGTAGCCCCTTTTCTTTAAAAAATTGGTATAGGTTTCCCTTTCATATCAAAAAAAAAAACAGAAAAATATTTAAAATCCAGAAGGTTTCCATTTTACTTTTAGTCACCTTGAAGAATCTTAAGTACGACTCTACAAAAGTTAATAGTCATGTGGTAAGTCATCTGTTCTAAAAATATTCCAGTTCTTCTCTTTGAGGACACTAGTAGATGTCTAAAAATCATTGTAGGCAATGACATTTCATTCATGGACCAGCATATAATAAATGTTAATCTTAAATAATTTAACAGATGGAAGAGTATAAAATAGAATTTCCTTGCAAAATCATATAACAGAATTTTAAAATTCATTTTTTAAATAACTGGCATGTTAAAATGCTTTAAATTAAGAAAATAGTATACCATGACCCACATTTCTGAATAAATAAATACAGCATATGTTTTACTACTATAAGGATTTACCTGAGCTTTCTACATGTCAACAGCTATTCAGGTAGAGTAAAGTGTAATTTGGCTACCAAGATATAATTTGCACAAAATTTTTAAAAATTCAACTGTTGTTTAAAATGAAGCATGATTTAATAGGCATGTCCTCTTTATTTATTTTTTAAAAATCTTTACTGGAGTATAATTGCTTTACAATGTTGTGTTAGTTTCTGCTGTATAACAAAGTGAATCAGTTATATGTATACCTATATCCCCATATCCCCCACTTCTTGCGTCTCCCTCCCACACTCCCTATCCCAGGCCTCTAAGTGGTCACAAAGCACGGAGCTGATCTCCCTGTGTTATGGTGGCTGCTTCCCACTAGCTATCTATTTTACACTTGGTAGTGTATATATGTCAATGCTACTCTCTCACTTCGTCCCAGTTTACCCTTCCCCCTCCCCATGACCTCAAGTCCATTCATGTCCTCTTTAAAGTCCAACGGCAAATGAGAATCATTGTCATTGGGTAGAAATACGTTATATTATTCCTTCTACTTTCTCTCCCTATATAATCTGCCCCTTAAATGTAGACACGCTGATCCCAAAAGAAATTCATCCATCCATAATATCCCTTTTCAAAGGTGCCTATGCTGTGATGTTTCAGTCTCTCTCATTTGAAATACAGCATCAGAGTGGGGATTACTATGCTTTTCTGCGATAATATAGCTCAAGTTTAAAGAAAAGTGAGCAGATGTATAGAAGTGCGCTGGCTAATTTCCATCTAAAAAGTTTCCATCTAAAAAGTTTCCATCTAAAAAGTTTCCATCAAAAAAGCCTGGGATATACCATTTCAGTTTAACACCTAACTTTCCCCTTACTCTTTCTAACTTCTACGTTCATTTATCTAGTTTTCCAGATGAGACAGCTATTTGACACAGGTTAAATTATTTTTAGAGAACTTGGAAATAATTCGAAGAGTTAGTGGCAAGAATGGCATTTCCTTTGTTAGAAATAGCAAAGAGGGTTTGGCTTCTCCTGGGCCTCTTTCACCTTGGTTTCTCCAGAACCTGGTAATACAAATGTAGCAATAATTTAAAAAAGCATTTTGATGAAGTGAACAAATAATAGCAACTGTCTACACTCTAGGAGTTATGTATGCAATTCAGTTGAAATAACTTTTCATGGTTCTATAACAGAAAAAAAAAAATCAAAGTAGCTGAGCTTTTAAAGTAGATTTCAAAGTGATTCCAAAGTTTTGACTCTTTTTGCTAATCATGTGGAAACTATGTTCTACTTTTTCTGCTTATATTTTAGTTTTTCTAAATCAAAAAACACAAAAACCAATAATTAAGGCCTAGGAAATATATTTAAAAGCAGTAGATATCTCTTTTCTATATTCTTACAAATACTGACATTCTCTTTCATCTCTAAATCTTTTGTCAGGATTATAGGAAACGCCATTTAATCACTCCTCATTTTAATGTTTATGTGCAAATAGCACAAATTTTGAAGAATATTAATTCAAATGACAAATATTAACATTTTAATTAATATTCTTCCACTGGCTATCTTAAAAATATATAGAAAATTTCATAATTCATCTCCTTGGAAAGAATGCAAGAATATCTATGAAATATAATTTTATTGCTCAGACTTCATGAGAAAAATTCAACAATAGTCCATCAGACAAAAAGATTCATGTGAAGAATTGGATATTAAGTGCTTAAGTGTTGACAATATTAGTCTCTTGAAATGTAGAGGTTGGTTTGTGAGTAAAATTCCATATGTAAGATTTGGATGAATTTGGTAGCTAGTGTTTAGCATGTATTTGATGAATAATGGAACTGGTAACTGATTAGATATATAAATAGTCCACTGGTAATATTTCAAATCATTTATTGATTGAAAAATGGCCTTTGCTAGTGTCACTTTTTAACTATTACCTAAAAAGCACTTTTCTGTATTTTTAAACTCTCTTCTGAATTTACTAATTCACTCAGAAACATTTATTGTCTACAACCCTAGATACTATTGGAGGCATGAAAAAATAGTGGTGAGCAAGATGGATGTGTTCCCTGCCCTCATAAACTTACAGTCTAGTATACGATATTAGCCAAGGAGAACAGTTTTTAAACATTCTTAGCTTTGCAGTGAGTTTTATAGTTCATCAATCCTTTTATAGTTCATTAATCCTTTCCTAAGTCTATTTCTCACAAATGTGTTATTTCTCCTATATTAATACACACTTTGATAAACCAAATGTATTCTACCAAACCTTAAAAAATCCACACACAAGGTTTTACTCTTAATGCCACTACAGGAAATGAATTTTTTTTTTTTTTTTGCTGTACGCGGGCCTCTCACTGTTGTGGCCTCTCCCGTTGCGGAGCACAGGCTCCGGACACGCAAGCTCAGGGGCCATTGCTCACGGGGCCAGCCACTCCGCAGCATGTGGGATCCTCCCGGACCAGGGCACGAAACCGTGTCCCCTGCATCGGCAGGCAGACTCTAAACCACTGCGCCACCAGGGGATCCCGGAACGTTTTTTAAAAACTCGTGAAATACCATTTTACATTTATAGAAAACTATATTAGTTTTTGTAATGTAAAAAGGAAGTCCACTTTCCAATTTGTTATTGTAGCTCTAACGGCATGGAGATTTAGGTAGTGGAAGTAGAGAATAAAAGGAAATATTTCTCTTATTCTGAAAAATGTCATGTTCTTTCAGCATCCACTACTGCATTCTCTGTTGGTCAAGATAAGTGTTTCCCAGTGAGAGAGGAAAGTTTTTAGACATTTTTAAGAATCTGGTTTCGTAACAAGGTAAGTAGTTCTCTCAAACCTTAAAAAATACTTGCTATTTTAATGATGTCGGAAAACAAGATTAGATAATTTCTTTTTTTAAAATACTGGTAAAATACACATAACATAAAACTTACCATCTTAACGATTTTAAGTGTCTGAGTGGTATTAAGAACATTCACATTGTTCCACAGTCACCAAGCCTTATTTCTTTTTTTATAGGAAGAACTTCTTGATGCCAGTTGCGTAGTATGTAGTCCTCAGCACAAACTGTTGGTCTACTTGAATAACTTAATTGTATACTGCCTGCACTTGTGAATTTTTTCATATTTTTGAATAGTTTGATTATTTGAAATTATGCTTTCTATAAGTTTCTTCTTATTTGCTAGGCATTTCTGAAACAAAGACATTTTTCACCTTTCAACAGTTACACTTTTCTGAAAGATCGTGCAATTAAAAAAGCAGTCCTTGTTTGCTAAGCGTATCACAGTTGCAGTGCATCCATTTTTTCATGTTTCTAAACATACTGAAAAAACATCGGACAATCAGCAAACTCGTTGTGCTCTATGAAATATTAATTGAATTTGTAATTCTGTTTTGAACAACCCTCATGAATTTCCCAAATTTGTACCCTTTTCCTAAATATCTGCTCCCTGGAGGCCACTCTGGCCTTGAGGCAATCACAGTATCAAGGAAATGGTACAGAGGCTCTCAAGGCCTTGAGGCCTCAAGCAATGAGTGTTCCATGGAATTAAAAAGTAATAGTATTTAATAAGGAGAAAAGGGGGGAAGGGTAGGAGAATTGCGTGAGTCTTATAGTCAAAACACCACCAACGACTAGAAAACTCTGGGTTAAACATAGATTAAATAATATACTCCACTGAAATACTTGTTTGGAGCTCTACTATGGATTTGTGAATTTCAAATAGGAAGACACAGTATGCAAAGAATTCCAAATTTTTTAACTAGGTAGTTCCTTTTTTTTTTTTTTTTTTTTTCTTTTAGGTAGTTCCTTTTTTTAGGAGCGTTTTGAAAAACAAGTGTCCAAAGAAGCACCATTTGTGAAAAATGAGAATAAATGTACACTTGAGTGTGTCCTCAAAATCATGCTTGGTCTGGATATCCTGATCACACAATTTTATGGTGTTTCTAGTAACTGCTTGAGAGGATTCTAAGCAAGGCCTATATTAGTTTATAGTTTCCCATAGATCTGCTATGAGCCAGTAAGTATTTCTCAAAATGGAGCTTTGAAATGTGAAGTAAGATGTTGATGAAACTCTTTTAAAGAGTTCTGCCTTTCTTGTTTGTCTAATTAATATGAGAAATTGAGTAAATGCTATTTTAAACATTAAGGACAATTAGGAAGATGTGAAATAAATTGTATTCTTTTTAAATGAAATATTATAAAAGTTATACAGAAATATTTGTTAGAAAATAAAAGGCTAAGGTTTTGTTAACATCTGGGCATTTTATAGTAGTTTGATATACCATAATTTGAACAACCCATGGGGATTATTATAAATGTGTTAAAAATTCCAAAGCAAGAATGTTTAATAGCACACTGGAATGAACGTGATTTCTTTTTGAGAATTGCCAAATGGTTGCATAAGTTGTTGTCATATCATAATTGAAATATGCGGGCTCTAGTGATACTGGAGTTATTATCATCTATTATTCTTCACTAATGGTCATCATACCATTTATTAAAGGTTTAACGTAAATTAACCCCAATTCTATACACACACACACACACCACACACACACACACAGACCTATTTATGCTGATGGTGGTGAAAAGTTGTGGAGAATTTCCATCTGGATTATATATTTTAGACACTCTCTGTTAAAACTACATTAAAAATTCCAAATTATTACAAATAAATGTGTAGGCTGTAGTGTTCAGAAAAATCATCTTCCTCACTTGTAAACACCTCCAGTTCTATGTGACTTTATGTATATACTTATTGAAATTTAAAAATTACTAAATTGCAATCCCATATGAATCACAATTCATATCGGTTCAGGCTAAAATACATCTTCCATTCGTAATATGAGATACCATAACCTAGCTATATGATGTGTTAGATAACCAAACAAAACAAGGGCGCAACACTTCTGGAATAGAGAATTTTGTATACTTGGAATCATAGAAGCTCAGAATTGGAAAATACCTTAAAGCTCCCCTAGTCTTTTTTTCTTAGGCAAGGAAACCGAGAATCACAGGACCAAAACTTTTTCACCTCTTATCTCCCGTCTTATGTCTTTCATCTTTTGCCTTTTGATTCTGCCTTTTCCAAGACATATGAAAAATTCTTCTGGCTTAGGAGAGTCAGAGAACTTTGCTTTACAGAAATTCCTTTGAATTCTTGCTTTGGTGTCATAGAGCTTCCCAACTTTCAGTGTCACCATTTATTAGATATTGATGCTATATCTGGGAGCAGTAGTTTCATACAGATATAAGGAATTGAAGCCAAGGAGAGGTGCACAGTCCTGTAATGATTTCACTGCCCTGTGAATTTTAAACATTTTTATATTGCCTTTGACATATATTATTCAAACCTTATATTTTATATGTTTAAAAGACAGTTTAGCCTACATATAGCAATATCTTAATTAACCACAGCTATCAATTTCTATAATGAATGATAAGCACAATTCCTAGATTCAATCCACACAAACATTTAAGTTTAAATATGTAATTCTTAGCAATTATACTCCAATAAAGATGTTAAATAAATAAATACCTACATAAATACAAAAATAAATATGTAATTCTTTAAGTTTATTATGTAAGTGCCAAAGAAGCCTCTGAGAAACATTGTTAGTAATACCTCCACCTGTAGCCATAAGGAAAAGTTGCATTAACTTTTTTTTTCCATTAGTGTGAGAGCACTTGAAATGGAAACCACAGTGATAACAATGAATCTATTCCACATAATTTTAACTAACCAAGTGTACTGCCTTATATTTTACTTACTCAACAAAGATATATTCAAGGAAATTTAGAATAATTAAATAAAAGTGAGTAATCTGAATATGTGTATACTTCTAAAGCAATGGTTACCAAATGTGATCAGGAAGCATCTGAATGTCATGATGATCAAGGTAGAATATGAATTATTAGGATATTTGATCATATTAATGAGTTGGAATCAGTGCTTCTTAGAGAAACTATAACTCTATTATAGGTACATGGTGCAAAAATCTTAGACATGAATATATATGACCACATTTATTAACTGTCCAACTAGGCACAGTCACCTTTCTATACGTATTCATAAAATACTTATTTTATGATACTTGGACATTCACTTTGTCAAACTCAACAATTATCAGGCATCAGTTTTTTAAAGGAAAACTTATTGGTCAAACTGTTAAAAAATCTAATCAAATGTGAACTGGAAGAAAGATTGTCCATATTCAACTAAGCAATGGAACCATTTTCCAAGTTTTCAGCCCACCATTGTATAGTTTGAGAACTATTGCTCCAAAGTCTATATTATGGTTTCTTGATTAATAATTTAAATAGTAGGTAAAGACGGTGACTACATTTCAATCTGTGAATATATAATTTTGAAAATTAGAGAACATAAAAATTCACTCAATAATGTACTTTTTTAAACAAATGCATATTATAAAAATGGTGCTTATTTTGAACAAATGTTTTGATGATGCATTTGCTCTGCAATAATGTATGTGTTAAGAGTCATAAACATAACTGAAATATTAATTTTGGAACGAACTCCAATAAAAATGTTAAATAAATAAAAAAATACCTACATAAATACAAAAACAAAAATAAATAAAAAATAAATATGTAAATCAATAGTTAGCAATTAAAAAAATGTTAAATAAGTCTGACATTTGTTAGATCCCCATGAGTCAATTTGACAATGTCAATTAACTGGCTGACACGGTGCTTTTTCCACTCTGGTTATTTGAAAGCGTTGTTGTGACACATTAATCTCTTTAAGAGGTTTTCCTCTCCCCTTAATCTCCTTGTTCTATTCTGGCTTTTATAGATTTTTTTTTCTCTTGTATGTTATATCCTGATTTCTTTTTTTTTCTTCTTTGTAAACAGTAAGAGTATTTTATCTTTTCTAACTCACAGAGTTGGTGCCAAATTATTTGTCCATGAGGGAATATCCTTAAACACTAAAGTATTATATGTATGTTATTATTATCCTTTTCATTATTATTTAATCAAGCAAAATGCGGTTAATCAACTGGCTCAGTGTACAGATAAAGTGGTTTCTACAGATGTTTCTTCTCAAGCTGATTATCTGTGTTTATCTTTGGGTAATGATAATAATTATATAATTGGCTAATGACATTTATCAAGTTCTTAATATACACCAGACACAACAGTAAGCATTTTTCAAGCATTTACTTAATCTTCACAATAATTATTTGGTAGATATGAGTTTGCATCTGATTTTTCTTTTTAACAGTTGAGAAGGAATCTAATCACTTGCTGAGGTCATAGGGCTCATAAGTAGACAGAGCTCAGGTTTGCTTGATTCTGGAGGCCAAGTTCTTGTCTATATTATGTGTGCAGTTCTAAAGCACTACCATATAGGATGAAGATCTATAGCTGAGAATTTGAGAAAGTAATACAATTTTGGCAAAGTTAAACAAGAGTGGTTTCATACTGCAGATCAACACATGTAGATTTAGTCACATTTTCAACCACTACCATTTTTGGCACATGAAAAGATGTGTGTGTGTGATTTTTTTTTTTGATATGTGTATAAGCAATGATTAAGCAAATGGTATCTTGGTAAAGTGACCTTAACTTTTGACAAAGAAATTCACAGTAATTCTATCTGTACCTTGTTCTCTCCCAATTACAAACCAGATTCTTAAAAATCAGAATGAAAAAAAAAAAAATCCCTAGGGTGATTTAACTTAGGTATTACATATTTTGTTTTTTAACTGACAACAATATTTCCAAATATCTCTTGCCCCTATTTATCTGTCCACTTAACTTCAGACCTTACAGACATTCTTTACTGGAAAGAGGAATCAGGTTTTCTCTTCATATTTGTGGGAATGTAATACTCCATTTCTCAGGATTCATAGAGATGGAACTTAACCTTCTTTATTTTAAAACTTTTGATGATGGCTCTTCGAGTGTACCAACAAATCCAACATCTTTACCATCCCCTCCAACTTATGTTTCTACATCCTTGCTCTACCCTTGAACCCATCACACCTTCATGCCGTTCTCTCTGCTTGAAATACTCTTTATTCTCTGCATGGTGAAGTTATTTATCCTTAAAAGCTCATTCAAAGAGTCTAACCTTGTTCTAACCACCCCCCACCCAAAAGTATAAAGAAGTTTTCTTTTCAGGCTTCTGCAGCACAGAAGCTGGCAGATAATGGGAGGGAAACAATGATTTATGGAATTGTCAACTTCATTAAAAATGAATTAGAGACTGATCTACCTATCAGGAGGCCTCCTCTCTTAGAAAATTTAGAGCTCCTTGTTTAAATTTCAAACACTCATTCCCCTTGTGGCTATAATTGGCTTGGACAAGCAATAGCCAAATGAACATATGTGGACAGTAGATGCCAAATAATGCAATTTTATTGAAATATTCATGTGGCTTTTTTGTTGGTGGGAGAGTATACTGTTATCTCACCATATACACTTAGTTCAAAAAATGCAGCATAAGGAAAAAACCAGATCCCATCTGCCAGACAAAATAGCTATAAAGTGGAGAAATAAGGTTTTTAATGAATCCATTGAGAGTAACTTGAGTTATTTTTTAATGTAAAAGCAAATAAACTCTTGAGCAGAGCTGCATAGCCATATAGTATTCTTTTAATTTATAGCTAGGCCAAATCCAAATCCTGGTTTTAGCTAAATTAGAATGTTCCCAGAAGAGAGAATGATTAGACAATACAAATGAGCTCTAAAATCTGGCTCATTGTCTAAGGGGACTAGAATTCCATCCTCAATTCAAGACAAGTAAACATTTCTCCATATATTCATGAAACTCACTGCACAACTTGGCTGGATTTTTCTGTTTTCTTTAGCACATGTCCACAAAAACAAGAGCTCTTCCATATTCCACTCTGAAGGAGTGCGGGATAAGATCAAACACCTGTTCTTTCTTCTTTCTTGGCCAACGTTTTCTGTCTCCATTTTCAGACTTCTATTTTAATGAGTGCTTTTTTTCTACTAATAGACTCATTTGAAATATAACTCATTCAGTTGATTTTAATGATTAACAAAGAAAGATTCTTTAACGACAAGGTCCCACTGTATAGCACAGGGAACTATATTCAGTATCCTGTGATAAACCATAATGTAAAAGAATATGGAAAAGGATATATATATATATCTGAATCACTTTGCTGTACAGTAGAAAGTAACGCAACATTGTAAATCCACTATACTTCAATAAAATAAATTTAAAAAAATAAAGATTCTCTATATTGATAAAAATTAATTACAATGTACATTGTGTAAAGCAAGACGTTGTAAGCAATCAGAGGTATTTGGGGTTTGTCACTATTGAGATGCATTGTTTTCCTTAATACTTCACAGCACGGAGAAGAACTCTGCAGAAACATGACTGAATCCTTCATTTGTCATGTCCCAACTGAGTATCTTGGACTGTAGTTTAACATGCCTGTCTCAAGAAGGGAATAACTCAACTCAGGTCCCATCTGTTTTACAGGCTGATGTGGGCGTGTTCATGTTATCATCATGAAGCCCTACAGGTTGTTTGCGTAATTACATATGAAGGCATTTACAAAATTCTGTGCCTCTTAGAGTCAGGAAGCCTCAGGTTGTTTCCCAGCTCTACCGCTGGGCAGCTGGGTGATCAAGGCAAAATACTATCTGTTAAAGTACATTTTCCTCACCTGGACAGAGAGGGAGAAATTTCCTCACTCAAAGTTAATGAGATGTCTAAATGAAAGCAGCACAGTGCCTGGAACACGTAGATACTCAATAAATACAAGTGGAATTTGGACTAAGTAGTATAAGAAAATCATCTGAATCATCTCTCTAGGACTTAAGTCTTCGAGTAGCATAAGTATAAATATCGAAATTGCCCAGAATTTTACATATATATAGTCTGTTATTTTTACTGGAAGATGCAGGGTTATTGGTATTTGTAACAATGTTTCTAATACTATTTGGCTGGTTCCTGAAAGAATGGTGTTACAGAATATTTGCTTCCTATCTGGGGGGGCTGACAAGAGGTGAGGATATCACACTCATTGGGGATCACACAACAGGCCTCCTCACCTAGGGGGCTGGGATGTCTGGGAAGGTGAATCAGAGAATGTCTTGTGCCATTTTTGAGTAAGATGGTGTGGAAACCGATGGCATAGCGAAAGGGATGGATAGCATGCGTCATGTCTAAATGTGTGATCAGATGAGTGATAGAAATCTGAGCCCATCTTATTCTTTCTGATTTGTCTTAAGCCCTTACAAACCCCAAGCCAAGTGAACCCGCCCTGCCATTATAATACAAAACACATTATGGTAAATTAGACAAGTCACTATATTCTGTCACTTCTATTCTTTAAATTGGAGGCTTTATCATGAGGAATTTACTGCTCTTTTAGCATTGTTCTCAAGGGCGATTTGCCCCTGTGACTCCCAGCACAAGTCAGCATCTCCTGTCAATGTGGGAGGGAAGTGGGAACAGGGTGGGGGAAAGAAAAGTGAGGAAAAGAAAAACCAAGACTCCTGACCTCTAGAGTGTTGGGCAAATATGTTAGCAGTGTTTAAAATAATAGAATCCAAGGGTTGAAAAGACCTTAAAAACCCCATAGTCTTAGTTCTCACTCAGTGAAGCAATCATTTTTATAACCATATGTCTGATATCCATCCAACCTCTTCTTGAATGCCTTCAGTAATTCTTGAATATCAATCTGTTCCGTTGTTATTAGAAATGTCTTTTTTAAATTAAGACAGGTGCTAAACTCCATAGAACTTCTAGTCTTTGGAAAATAAGTCTTGTTATTCCTCTACTTGGCAGTCTTTCGAAGGGTTGAAGCTAGCTTTTATGTTTCATTACTCTTTTTTTCTCCAGGTGAGAAAGCATCAGTGCTTTAACCGCTCCTGATATCCTCTGCTAACATCCTCTGAAAGTGCCCCAGATAAACAGTGAGTCCTTTTCATAATTACCCAAGCTATAGCTGTTGTTTAAAATAAATTATTATATAAAACAGTTTTTTCTGAATACCTAAGTAGTAATATTCATTGTGTCAAATCACCCATGATGTCACCCCAGGATAACCACTGTTTACATTTTCATGTGCTTCTTTTCATCTTTACATACTTTATATCATTTTTATAGAATGGATTATATAGAGAATTTCGAACCCTGCTTTTTTTCTAATGCTATGTTTGAACAATTTCCTATCTCCTTAACACTCTTTGAGAAGATGTCTGCAGTAATTCATCCTAAATCTAGCATTCTAAATTCTACCTTGATAATATCTTCTTCTTGACCCCTTGACCCTAAGTATCTGCAGAAATTCTTTTTGAAGCACTTTGTCAACATCAAGACTATGGCTATAAAGACTTGAAGCACTTGGCAGGTAATCATTGATAACAAAACACTCCAGGTACAATAGAAAGCCAGTGTTTTTTTGTTTAGAAAGTTGGTTGAAACTGAGAACACTTCTCTCTCCTTTGTTGACCAAGTCTTCCTTATTGAAAAGACACTTCTGAAGCAGATAAAGAAATTTACACTCTCTATTCATAAGGTATTTAATCTTTGTATTCTCCTGATGACACTGAGGGCCATTAGCCAAGGAGACTCTCTCCTGATGACAGAGGTGGATCCCCAGTGAAAGGAATCAAGTGAAGGTAAAGCAGCACAAGGCTTTGTAACCATAGTTACTTTAAGTCTAAGATTATAAACGTATTGTTTCCATTATGAAAGATGCATTAACATTCCTGTTTGTCCAGTCTTAGAAACCTTGTTATCGTGGCTAGCCTGTTTACTTACTTATCTCTTAAGGGATGGCTAGGCTTAATTAACACTTAAACATTAACCTTGAAGATATGTCCTGGGAGTGCCAGAGAGGGGGGATAGAATTCTTTGAAAATGGGATGGAGTAATCTCAAAGAAATGCTGAAATTCTGAGAGAAACAAAACTTCATCTTATGAGCCTCTTCAAGAATTTGCTCCTCCCAACTCGGAAGATTCTAGAAATGACCACCTATGTCGTTATACATGCACCTGAATGAAGTGAAGGGTGAAATGGGGGGACTTTGGAAAGTAATCCTTAAACAACAAGATTGCTATATACTTTGCAGCTAATCATTCATCTAGTTGTAGCAGATGTTTTCTTGTAAGTGGTAAAAAAAAAATATTCCCAGTAACCACTGGCATGATTCACATATTCATAACAATGAAGAAGAATGTTCTTTAATGACTAGGCTGTCACCAGATTTAGGGAAATTGCTTCCTCAGTTATTTTTTTCTCCCTTTGTAGCAAACATCCTGAAAACCATACTGTACTATCATTTGCATGAGAAGTTGGCTATTGTAAACCATTATATCAATTATGGAAGTATTGTAGTGTTGCTATTTCCATGGGGATTTTCAAAGAAAGGATACCAGTCTGAGTTGTCTCTAACCATTTATAATAAGTGTCCAGGGTTAGGAGTTTTCAACTGGCTTTTCAAAAATATTATAAACTCTAGTGTTAGAATTTTGAGATTTGAGATCCTCTCTAAAGTTTCTTTCTGCCTTGTAAAGCAAGGAGAAACTTAACTTTCACTCAGAACAGGACCATATTAGTCAATATGATAAGCCTCCCCAACATGACTCCTATGCATCCTGCAGAATTTAGCTTTAACATAACTTTCTCAAAGAAACCTTCTGTTTTGCTGTGCTAAGTTAACCAACCCACGACCCCATTACCTGATCACATTTTACACCCTCAGTACCCTAAAGTTCTTCATGTAACTTAGCACACTTTTAATGCTCACTCAGTACCTGTCTTCTCCACCAGGTTTAAAACTATATCAAAACAGGGACCTTATCTATGCTTTCTCAGCGGTGTTTCCTCAGAACCAAACATAGCGCTTTGCACGTGGCTGGCCCTCCATAAATGTTTGTTGAAAGAATAAAATTGAGGCATTACATATACCTAGAGTTTTTGAAGCATGAACTTTTCTATAATACCACATTGCTAGTTTTATATGAAGAGTATATCATACTTTGGAAGGCAAAATCTAGTGCATCTGAATTGAGGCATGCCCATGGTTAGTGACACAGTTTGCCACCTTGGGGGGAAACTCAAAGTTATTTCCCTCTCACTCTATTCTCTATTCTGCCTCAGGAGGAAGATAAACATGAAAAGGGCAGTATTGGGTCATATGCCCAAAGGTACAAAACCCTCCGTGTGACGATCAAAGAGGTTAAAACATCTTGTGTTCTGCTAGCAAATTTTCTTTGTAATTAGGAACCAATGTTCACACTCTTGCTGACTGAGAATACATGCTCTTGTGGAGAGAAATTGAGACTCTATGATCAAAGGAAGCCTTTAAAAAGTGTATATTATTATTTCTAATTATCTGGACCAGAATATTTGCTTTTGTACATCAAATACTAGTACTGTTTTGTTTTAAATAGAAATTATATAGTAAAAATTTTAAATTATCCTCTCTGTAGAGTCTCTCTATTTTCAGAGTATTGAAATAGTTATTCCAGTCTGAAGAGAAGAGGCAAATCTCCTGGGCAGAAGAATTTCAAAAAATGTCCGTAGATACTCTACCCCAAAGGAGATGGAGCATAACTTCCCGTTACTTAAGTATGGGCTGTGCATAGTGACTTCTTTCCAAAGAATATAGTATGAAAGGCAGGGGCCAGGAATAACTTAACAGCAGAGAAATCTGGCAAACACTTCCTCATGTAGGTGAACATCAACAGGGATGTCATGTTGGTAGTCTGTACCCTTGATATGATGTGATGAAAACGATACCTTACTTCTGTGGTCTTCCCCCTAAAATGCAACGTCACAGGCTAATCTTGAGAGAAACATCAGTCAAATTCCACAAAATAGCTGACCAGTACTCCTCAAAGTGATCAAAGTTATCAAAAACGAGGAAAGTCAGAAATTGTCACAACCAAGAGGAGCATAAGGAAACATGACAATGTAGCATGGTATCTTGGATGGGATAGGACACTAGGTTAAAAGCTAGGAAATCTGAGTAAAGTGTGTGCTTTAGTTAATAATAATGTATCAGTATCAGTTCAATCGTGGTAACAAGTGTACCCTACTAATGTAAATGTCAATAGAGGAAGCTGTATGGAGGAATTCTCTGTAGTACTTTGTAATTTTTCCTTAAATCTAAAATTGTTCTACATTAGAAAGTTAATTTTTTGTAATGACTCTTCAAACCTTGGAAATTTTACTAGATTAAAATTCTTATGGTCATAATTTGAATTCTATTTACTATAGTTGTTCTAAAAAGAATATGGACCGTATTAGCTTCCTAGGGTTGCTATAACAGGGTACCACACACTGTGTGGCTTTAACAACAAAATTGTCTTATAGTTCTGGTATATAGAAATCTGAGATCACGGGCTTCCCTGGTGGCACAGTGGTTGAGAGTCCGCCTGCCAATGCAGGGGACATGGGTTCGTGCCCCGGTCCGGGAAGATCCCACATGCCACGGAGTGGCTGGACCCGTGAGCCACGGCCGCTGAGCCTGCGCGTCCGGAGCCTGTGTTCCGCAACGGGAGAGGCCACAACAGTGAGAGGCCCACATACTGAAAAAAAAAAAAAAAAAAAAGAAAGAAATCTGAGATCACAATGCTCAGCAGGGCTGGTTCTTTCTGCGGGCTGTGAAGAAACATCTGTTCCATACCTCTTGCCTGGCTTCTGATGATTTGCTGGCCATCTTTGGCATTCCTTAGCTTGTAGATGTCTCAACTTGATCATCTCCGCATGGCATTATCCCTGTGTGCGTGTCTGCTTCTGTCCAAATTTTTGTTTTATAAGGACACTAGTCAAATTGGATTAGGGTCTTCCCTAATGACCTCATCTTAACTTAATCACCTCCAAAGACCTTATTCTCAAATAAAGTCACATTCACAGGTACTAGAATTTATGATTTCAGTATCTCTTGGAGGAATACATTTCAACCCATAACGAACACAGTCTTTGAATTCTAAGTGTTTGTTCATCTAGGAAGTCACCTCACTCATTGGATGACCATATGAGAGGGGTAGGGTAAGGATGGTACTAAAATTTTCTTCTAAGGCTGTATCTGCTACTAACTGAAAGTGATCCTGGAATTAACTAACTACTGACCCTTTTATAGGGCCAATCAGATTCAGTCTTTACTACATTTGAGTTGATACAATCATAGCTAAAGCTAGAAATGTAACTTTTAGCTCCTTTTTTTTTTTTTTTTTTTTTGTGGTACGCCGGCCTCTCACTGTTGTGGCTTCTCCCATTGCGGAGCACAGGCTCTGGACGCACAGGCTCAGCGGCCATGGCTTACGGGCCCAGCCGCTCCGCGGCATGTGGGATATTCCCGGACCGGGGCACGAACCCTGCATCGGCAGACGGACTCTCAACCACTGCGCCACCAGGGAAGCCCTTAGCTACTTCTGAAATTGATAAGAATTTTTAAGCTCAAATGAGTATAAGTACATCAGACTTGGATGTGCATACTTCTCTCTTCTGGTCCCCACTCCATCTTCCCAGCTTCCAACCATGTTCAATAGTCGAAGTGTTCAAATATAATTATAAAGCACAGAAACTGATCAATCTTAAAGAATTTTTCAAGACATAGTTCCAAGAAATCTGCTCAGCCCAGCCAAACCTTTTGAAGTTGATCTGTTGGTAGTCAGGAGTAAATTATAGACTCCTCAATCGACCAGCCTTATAAACCCACTTATGTGGTTATTTATCCTGTCTCCCTTCGGACCTGTTACAGTGGATACACTGCTATTGCTTCTTTTAAGACTAATGTATCAATTTGAGCTTCAAGTCACATCACTTCAAAGAACCACAAAATAAACAATATAAATAAGTAAAATAGGTACTTTAGACAGTGTGTTAGATAGTAATAATTGTTAAGGAGAAAAATAAAGCATGGAGAGGCAATATGAAATGTTAGACTTGGAAATTCTAGATAAGGTGTGCAGGAATGGTCTCATTGAGAAGGTAACCATAGAGTAAAGAACAAAAAGAAATGGAAATTTAGACGTGGATATCTGCAGGGAGACAACCAATAACGTCCTGGGCAGAGGGAATAGCTAATGTGAAAGCACTAAGGAAGGGGCATGCCTGGCATGTTCGAGGACAAGGTAGATGAAACAGAGAGAGTGAAGGGAAGAATATTGAGATGACATCAAAGAGCTATCAGGGAACCAGATCATTTAGGAGGTTGTTCAACCTACTATTTTGGTTTTTACTCTGAGTGATGTGGAAATCCATTGAACTGATTTTGAAAAGAGGAATGATAGAAAAATAATTATGTTTTCTGGGTAGAGAATAAATTTTGGAGAACTAGGGGCAGAAAAAGGGACACTAGTTAGGAGCTATTGCATTAATCCAAGCAAGAGAAAATGGTGTTCAGGATGTCAAGTAGAGTTGGAAGAAGTTGTTTATGTTTGATGTAATTTCATGCAGAACAAAGAGAATTTGCTGATGCAATGGATGTGGAGAGTGAGAAAGAGAAAAAAAACCAGCATGATTTATGAAAGAATTATATTACTCTTTGAGATAGGAAGGACAACAGAAAGAGCTAGAACTTTATTGGGGAAAGACAGACATCAGGTCAGTTAAGTTTGAGATACCTATTAGGTTTTCAAGTGGAAATGTCAAGTAAGCTCTTGGAGAGTTGAGTCCAAGATTTAGGGGAAAAGTCCAGGTAGGAGACATAGAGTTTGGAGCCATTAGCATATAGATGGTGTTTCAAACCTTGAGACTGGATGAGGTGACCTAGGCAATGAGTGTAGGAAGGAAAGAGAAGTGGTCCAAGGACTGAGCCCTGGATGTTTCAGCATTTCTTAATTTTCATTCTTCCTCTGATGTTCCTCTTGTGTATTTTCTGCAGATTGATCTGCTTTATAAATAACCATTAATGGTTGGCATTGCTCTACTGTATGTCAAACTTAAAAAGCTACAGTAATTAAAAGAGCATGGTATTGGCTTATAAAGATATAATGAATAGAATCAAGATTCCCATCAACAGACATATGCGTATATGGACATGTGATTTACAACTACAGTGGTACCATAATAGTGGGGAAATATGGTCTTTTCAATAAAAGATACTGGAAAACTTGACTATGAATAGAAAAATTAAAATAAATTTGACCTTTTTTCGTATCATACAAAAACATCAATTCCATATGTATTGTAGACTTAAATATGAAAGGTAAACAATAAAGCGTCTAGAAGACAATTTGGAGAATATATTCATAATCTTATTATAAGTGAAAACTTCTTAAATGGGAAACAAAGCACTAACCATAAAGAAATATTGAGGATATATACAAAAACTGAATATTTCTGTTCATCAAAATATACCATTAAGACAGTTAAAAACAAATCACCAAGAGGAGAAACATGCTTTCAACACCTATTGCCGATAAAGAGCTTTTTTCTGGATTATGAAAAGAACTCTCACCTAGGAGTAAGAAAGAAGCAGACAACCCAATAGAAAACAAGGACAAGAGAACTGAAAAGGCACTACACACTCAGATACTGTGCAGCAAATATCCAGTAAAAATACGGAATATGTGAAAAGATATTCAAACTCACTAGTAATCAGGAAAATGCAAATTAAGATCACCTAAAGAATGACTAAATTTAAAAATACTGATGATAATAAATGTAAGGGCCAACAGGAATTCTCACACACTAGTACTGGGTGATATTGTACTACAACTACTTTGGAAAAATGTATCTACTAAAGCTGCCCATGTTTTATGACCCCCTAATTTTACTCTTTAATATGTGCCCAAGATAACGCAAAACATGCATACCAGGAGACATGCACAAAAATGTTCATAGCAGCATCATTTACCATAGTCAAAATTGGAAAAATGTCCTTTAAAAGTATGGTTAAATAACTTGTGGCATCGTCATGAATGGATGGATGTAATTGTGGGTGAAAGAGGCCAGGAATAAATAAATAAATAATAAAAACAAATAAATAAATAAATTTATATACAGTATGTATGTATGACTCAAAGTTAAAAACAGGAAAAACTGGAGTGTTTAACAGTACATGCTTTGATGGTATTAAGAAAAGCAAGGAAATCATTAGCCTAACATTCAAAGTACTGGTAATGTTGAGGGGGAGGGAGTGAGAGAGAGGAGGCACAAAGGGGCCTGCTGGGCACAGATAATATTTTGTTTCATGGTCATGATGATAGTTACATGGGTATTTGCTTTGTGATAAATAATAATTGCACTTTCAGAAAAGAAAAAATGATTGAATTAGGAAACTAAAAGCTCAACTACAAATTTTTGTTTCATTTCCAAAATTATTTTTCTGTTACAATTCAAAGAAAACCGTATTTTTGTTATAATTATTAACAGGCTTGTTAAAAAAGCCTGCCTACTGCAATGATGTATTGTATGTTTCTTTTGATTTTTATGCTTGGGTCAGCTCTAGAAATTGGTAGAGCACCATAAAAGAAAACGAAAGAGGGACACAGAGCAATGTGATCATATCAGACCAAGAAGAAGAGCCTGTGATCAGGAAGAGCAAAAGTTTTCTCACCTGACAGTCTGATTGATAGGTACTCTGATCGATCTTGAACCCACTAATGAGCCAAAAAAGAAAGTATTTTGTAATCGATTATTAATATCTACTCTCTTAGTCCATACAGGATGCTATAACAAAACACTACAGACTGGGTGGTGGATAACAACAGAAATTTATTTTTCACAGTTTTGGAGACCCGAAGTCCAAGATCAAGGAACCAGCTTGATAGCCTTCTGATGAGGACCCTCTTCCTTGTTCATAACCAGTGCCTTTTCTCTGTGTCCTCACATGGTGGAAGGGGCTACGGAGATTTGTGGGGCCTCTTTTATAAGGCACTACTCCCATTCATGGGGGTTCCACCCTCATGACCTAGTTACCTACCAAAGGCCCACCTTCTAATACTGGGTATTTGGATTTTAATATATGAATTGGTGGGGAACAGATTTTCAGACCATAGCATCTACTATTAGTAGATATTTGCTATATTTTTCCTAAATTATACAATTCCCAAGAAACAAATCAGCTCTAAATCCTACTAAAAGATAAATTTGAGGAAGTAATAGTTCAGTTAAAGCTGGGCTTAAATAGAAGTCCCAAATACTGTGATATAAATTTGGCTTGCATTTTACCTTCTGAATAAAGACAGTGTATGTATTTTCAGTGTGTGTGTGTGTGTGTGTGTGTGTGTGTGTGTGTGTGTGTGTGTGTGTATGTAAGGAACGGAGTTGAGTGAGATGTGAGGTGGAGAATGACTTCTCACTAACAGGAAAATCATTAAATACATTCTCAGCGGAGAAGAGAGTTTATGTAAAATTGACTTGGAGCACAAAGACTTCTCTTAGCATAATCCTTTATATTTGTATTTAGAAAGTGCTTAGACTTAGGATAAATATTAGAAAATACTTGGGAAAAATATTGGAAATAGTACCAATTTAAAATCAGAGCCTTGGTTTCTAATTTCAGTTATGTCACTAGTTAGGTATGTGAACTTGTGCAAATTACTTTTCTTCTCTGGACCCCTGCTTCTTTACCTGTCAAGTGAGCAATTAGGACTACATGATCTTTGCATTTCCTTCCACCTCTAATAGTCTGTAATTCTGTGATGGAGACCGTTTGATTAGGTGGAAAAACCGTGAGCATTGGTGTCAGGCCTTTGTGACACACAGTGTCTTACTTAGTCTGTCTGAACCTCATTTTCTCATCTGTAAAATGGGGGTGAGTATATCTACATCATTTGATTGTGAAAGTTAAAAAGAAATGAAATTGTTAGTCAACCTGGTGCTTAGATGTTAATGAGTTTCCAAAAATGTAAATTGTAATTCGGGCTGAAATCATCTGCATAAAACTATCTCACCTACCTCAGACTCCAGGAGTTCCCCTTTCTTCTGATCTCAGAACAATTAGTGTCTGGGTCAACCATTTGCTAACCCATCCATCATGTGACATCTCTTCCATTTATGTCTTAAATATTAACTAAATATTATATTACATTACTAGTAATGATAATAGTGGCCATTTACCTATCACTGACTATGTGCCAGGCACTGGGCTTGGTAATTGCATATAATCCTCACAGCAGCAGTCTGAAGTAGGTACTTCCTTGCTTGAGGGTTAGGGCCAGATCATATTTCATTAAATACCCACACAGCGCCAGGCACAGCACCTTGAACTTGGTAGATGCTCATTACACATAATTTTGATTGCCTGAAATATGGCAGTGGGTCCCCCTGCATCTCCCTCTAATGTATGTAGTTATTTGATTTATAAGAAATTTCTGTCCCTGACTGTGGTCAGCTATTGAATTTATGTTTGACAAGAAAACCATAGAGTTTGGCAACTCTGCAGTGATAGGTGATGTGTGATTCATTTGGGGAAGAATAGACATTTTCTATTCAGACTCTGAATTCCTTATGGTTCTTATGGTCTTATGGTTAGTTAATCATGTCTATAGGAATGCATGACTGAGCAGACAGATTCAAAGGTAGGAGACTTTAATCAATTACTCCATTGTATGTTTCCAGATATCATCTTGTCGCCCACTGGTAATATTTTCTATACCCACTGCTCAAATGTATGAGATGAATACAGTCTGGTGTTTGTTCATCTTAAGAGAAATTCCGTAATACAGGAAGCAGGGTCCAAGCTGGAAGCACTGGGTACCTAAGATGCAGAACACTGTGACCCTTCAAAGCAGCCAGGAAATTCTCCCAATAAGTCACATCTTTCTGTATCCCAAGGAAGCTGCCTGGCTTGGCACACAATGGGAGATTCATGGGAACACGCCCTTCTCCAAAGAAGCTCCAAGGAAGGAATCAGAAATGGTTCTGGAAGCTTCTCAGCCACAGAGGTAGCAGGGTGAGAGCTGGCAGAAGTCACAGAGAGCCATCACTCCAGCTGCTGCTCTCAACCCTTGCTGCCAGGAGGCTGGCACAGCAGTTCCTCCTCAAGTAATTACGCTTGGCCTCCTTAAAATACCCCCAGGTTCCCAGTGGATGTTTTTCTTCACTCTTCCCATGAAATCACTGGAATCTGGGCAGTGGTGGGGGCAGGGGACTAGTATGGTAGGTACTGAACAATCCCAGTTTCACCGGTGGGAGGAATGGCCCTGTAAATCCTTTCCAGGAGGGCCCACCAAGTCCTTCAGAAAGAAGAGGCAGCCAGTGACATGAATATGATTATTGTAATGGAGCAAAATGTGTGACTCTTGGGGATTCTGTTAAATCCAGCAAAAGTGAATGCTACAGTTAAGCCATATCCCTGGGGAGCACTAACCCTGAAGCAGACTTATTAATTAGGGCTTCTGAGGGGCACAGCAAAGACAGGAGTGGGGAGAACTTTTTTAGTTACAGAAACAGAGCTCCATTCTAATCTGCTTCTTTATATGGGGGCAACTCTTGTGTCTTTTGTTTGTTTGTTTGTTTTAAACCAAACAGTTTGAGCTGCTTGCTTACCAGATCCCTGTCATGCCAAAGAACATTTTCAATTCAAAACGAGAGCAGAAAAAAACTTTTTAAAAATGAATCAGTAGGTGGAGCTCTTTCTTTTTATTTATTTTTCAATCCAAGGTCCCATTTTTAGTGAGGGACACAGAACTTTTAAATAAAAAAATAGGCATTTTAAAAATGAGAACACATATACGATGTACTTTCCTAATTGAAAGGGTATATTGTGAAATCATTACTGTCACAGAACATTTGCGTTGCATGCGAATGCTTAAGCAAAGAAAATATATAAACCTAAAATGACTTTAGCAATTTGAAAGTGATAGTGGACATCTGTGTTCAATAACTTTTTGCTGGTAACTGGTGTTTAATATTTCATGTCAAATCAAGAAGAGTGATAGAAGGTTTGAGAACACAGAGATGGCTGGCATTTTTGCAACACAGCCTGCCCTTTGTCATATTCACCATAAAGAAACCTGCTGTAGTGAGGGTTGAAACTGCACCAGAGTGACTCCTTTTTTGGAACTTATATAAACTTCCAAAATACACGGGGCTCTATTTTCCTTTAGAATGATGTCTATAAGAAAAAAAGGCTAAAGGACTTCCAAAGCTTATTATTTATTTAAGAGAAAAAGGGGTGTGTGTGTGTTGGGGGTAGGGGGGTTCTTGAAAGAAATTACAGAAGAATAAATCATCTAGAACAAATCTTACCTTTGTGTTTTCGTCAATCCCGATTCTTTCCTAGTTGGTGTGCAGTGATGTTTAGGAGTTTGGTTGCCAATAGAAACATACCTTCCCAAGGCTTACAATGAAGTATGTCTAGATAGTATTTTAATGTTTATTTAGTTGGGCAGGATGGGGGTGGGGAGTGGAGAGTAGGGAGCAAGAGCTTTTAGCTTTATAATTTTATAATTTCTTTTTCCACATCATTTTAGACCTGCAATCTTGATTCTAAATGCACGTTTGTCTTAGCAACAAATGTGATAAAAGGAAGGACCGAGGGGACAGCATTATTCTTTGAGCTGACCACAGGATTAGTACTTAGTGCTGAAAATGGTCGAGTTGACCTTGTAGTCATGTTAAGCCATGCTGACTTCAACATCTTCTATTCAGTTCTCAGGAGGCTGGACCCTGGGAACTGCTTTGATTGGTACATAATAAAAAGTCAAGTAAGAAGGCTCATAGAGTTTGAGATACTCTAGACATCTAAACACAGTTTGTATTCATGTTGATACAACAGGACTGTATATCTAAGTAAGGACATATTCCCCTTCCCTCCCCTAAAAGTAATGTGGTTTTATTGGTCTGGCCAAAAAGTTCTTTTGGTTTTAAGTAAAAAGATACGTTTTTCATTTTCACCAAGAACTTAATTGAACAACGTATTCATTAACCAAATGAACTTTTTGGCCAACCCAATAGAATGACCAGATCCTTATGCAGATATACGGTCTTTTTCATTCTAAAGAAACTAATGCTAGTCGCATAAAAGTAAGATTGGAAAGAATCCAGAAAACTGGAGTAATTTGCCTGTATGATTAAATTCATCTAACTTGGGTTCAAGAAGATAAATAGGATTATGCAAGTTAATTAATTTTTAATAGAAAAATGACCAGCAAAATCTGTTAGAACTAATAAATAAATTCAGTAATGTTGCAAGATACAAAATCAATATATAAAAAATAAGTTGTGATGCTATACCTTAAAAATGAACTATCAGAAATAGAAATTAAGAAAACAATCTATTTACAATTGCATCAAAGAGTATAAAATACCTAGGAATAAATTTAACTAAGGAGGTGAGAAGATATGTACACTGAAAACTACAGGACATTGATAAAAGAAATTAAAGAAGACACAAATAAATGGAAATATGTTCTGTGCTCGTATTGGAAGAACCAATATTGTTAAAATGTCCATACACCCAAAATAATACACAGATTCAATTCAATCCCTACTAAAATTCCAGTGGTACTTTTTGCAGAAATAGAACAAACAATTCTAAAATGTGTATGGAACCACAAAACAGCCAAAGCAATCTTGAGAAAGAAAAACAAAGCTGAAGGCACCACACTTACTGATTTCAAACATATTACAAAGCTATAGTAATCAAACAGTATGTTATTGGCATAAAAATAGACATACAGACCAATAGGACAGAATCGAGAGCCTAGAAGCAAACCTGTGTATCTATGGTCAATGAATTTACAACAAAGGAGCCAAGAACATACAAAAAGGAAAGAACAGTTTCTTCAATAAATGGTATTGGGAAAACTGGTTAGCCACATGCAAAAGAATGGCACTGGACCCCTATCCTACCCCATAAACAAAAATCAACTCAAAGTGGATTAAAGACTAGAACGAAAGACCTGAAACCATAAAAAAATTTCTAGAAGAAAAAGATTTTTTTGTATTTGGCACCAAAAACAAAGTCAAAAAAAGCAAAAATAAAGATGTTGGACTACATCAAACTAAAAAACTCTTGCATAGCAAAATAAACCATCAACAAGATGAAAAGGGAACCTATAGAATGGAAGAAAATAATTTATTTGATAAGGGGTTAATATCCAAAATATATTAGGAACTCATACAACTCTGTGGCAAAAAAAGAAAAAAGAAAAAGAAAAAAATTCAATTAAAAAGTGGGTAGAGGAACTGAATAGATATTTTTCCAAAGAAAACATACAAATGGCTGACAGGTACATAAAACAGGCTCAAAAACACTGATTATCTGGAAAATGCAAATCAAAACCAAAATAAGATATCACCTCACATTTATTAGAATGGCTATCATCAAAAAGATAAGAGATAAGTGTCAGAAAGAATGGAGAGAAAAGGTAACACTTATGCACTGTTGGTGGGAATATAAATTGGTGCAGCCACTATGGAAAATAGTATGAAGGTTCCTCAAAAACTTAAATAACACTACCGTATGATTCAGCTGTTCTACTTCTAAATATATGTGAAGGAAACAAAATCACTATCTTGAAGAGATATCTGCACCCTCATGTTCATTGCGGCATTATTTATAATAGCCAAGACATGGAAACCACCTAAGTGTCCACTGATGGATCAATGGATAAAAAAAATGGAAACAATAATTCCAAACACACAATGGAATATTATTCAGCCATGAAAAGGAAATACTGACATTTTTCAACAACGTGGCTGGACTTGGATGGCATTATGCTAAGTGAAATAAGTCAGACAGAGAAAAACAAATACAGTATGATCACACTTAAATACGTAATCTTAAATAAAAACCAAACTCATAGAAACAGAGAATAGATTGGTAGTTGCCAGAGGCAGTGATAATAAGTGGAGGTAATGGATGTAGGTGGTCAAAAGGTACAAATTTCTAACTGTAGCATTAATAAGTCCTAAGGATATAATGTACAGCATGATGACTAGTTAACAACACTAGATTGTATATTTGAAAGTTGCTAAGACAGTAGATCTTAAAATTTCTCATCATAAGAAAAAATAAATTTCTAACTATGTGAGGTGATGGATGTTAACTAGACATTATGTTAATCATTTCACAATATATACAAATATCAAATCATTATGTTGTACACCTAAAACTAATACACTGTTATAAGTCAATTATATCTTTTTAAAATTTTTATTGGAATATAGTTGATTTACAATGTTGTGTTAGTTTCAGGTATACAGCAAAGTGAATCAGTTATACCTATACATATATCCACTTTTTTTTTAGATTCGTTTCCCCTATAGGCCATTACAGAGTATCGAGTATAGTTCCCTGTGCACTACAGTAGGTTCTTATAATTATATCTTAATAAAGAAAAGAATGAAGCAGGTCTACATGTACTAATTAATCTCGGAAAATCTCAGTAACACAGGAGAAAACAAGTAGATAAAAAAAGTAGGAACATGCTCAGTGATATGATAGAGTCTAACAGCAAACCAGGCTAATTTTGCACCCAGAAATGTATGTCTGCAGGCAAAAAACAGGTAACTGGACATAATAAATCTCATGGAGAAGGTATAATAAACATCTTACTTTGTTTCAAATTGGCATTAACCAATAATATATTTTGCTTTATGTTTTGCAAAATTACAATCATCCTGTCACTTGATTGTGATTAATCTCATGAGGAGCAAGGAAGTACAAGCATCTTCTTTGTTGGAGACACAGGGAAAACGATGGCTGAACAATGAATTTTGCCCAAGATTACAAGGAACCTTTGTGATTACATTTGTCCAGAAAGCTAAGCAGCATGGATAGGGCTGGTGGCAGGGGCCTCAAAGGCCACAGCCTAATAGCCTGTCTCTTTTGTCTCTTAAGGCAAGAAGCCAGAATTCTCCACCAAACTTGGGCATTCAATGTACAGCATGCAGGGGACCATGCTGATCTCACTGGCAGATGTTAAAATGATAGAAAAAAAAGAAGCAGATAACATACATGGGAAAGTATAGCCTTCTCTTTCTACAGCTGCCAGGGTGATCTGTCTTGGGGGCTTAGTCTGTTTCCCATATATTCTTTAAGTAAAATCCCAGCAATTGTGGCTAGTCAAAAGTGTGAAAGAAAAAGATGTCATCACTCAAATGTTTCCCATGTAGGGTATGTTTATTAGTCATCAGTCTTATATATCACCATTCAATGGAATGGTCTGCATTTACAGTAACCATGTGCCCCTTCATTTTCTCCAGGCTGCAACTAAGTCTGGGCAATTTAAATGCTTCTATAAGCACCCATTTGTAAGCCATTGTAGCTTCTTGCCAAGTTATTGTGGCATTGAAGTCAGGGGAATGAACAGAGCTTTACAGTACAGCTAGAGAAAATGATCTTTACAGCAACATATCAAAATGCCCCATTTTCCTCTTCAACATCAGAGAAGATCCAACACTCAGTCACAGAATACCATCATTCAGAAACCCGATTCTCATTTTTTTAGGAGGCTGCTTTAGCTGCCTAGTTGCAAATTAGCATCAGCTACTGCATGTAAAAGAGCTCTGCTTCTCAATTGTTAGTTCCTGTTACCTATTTTATTAATAATCACTTGTGTTCTTTTCAATTTTAGACATTCACTGTCTTTTAAATAAAAATGAAATGTGTACTTGGCGACTTTGGACTCAAGCATTTGGTTCCCCATAAATCCTGGAAATGACACAGTATGCACTTTGCCTCTGGTGCACCTCTTCAAAAACCAGAGTTATGCAAGGAGGGACACTTGAGAACCAGGGATCCCTATTCCACGAAAACTCCCCAAGCTCTGGGAAGCAGTGGCATGTTGAAAATGACAGAAACGAAGCTGCTTAATCACATGGAATCAAGTGTGTGTGTGTGTGTGTGTGTGTGTGTGTGTGTGTGTGTGTGTGTGTGTGTGTGTATTCGAGTAGGCCAGAAAAAGAACCAAGCTGAGTTTCACTTCTTAGCAGTATTAAGCAATAATTTCCTGGAATCCAATATTCTCCTTGTTTGTTTACACTTTCATGATAATCCATGATTTCCAATTCTGATTTTATTAGAAGGATGTTTCTCATGTTCTTGATCTCACCCAACTTTTCAACTAATTATGTAATTATAAATTTCTCTTCTCCAAAATGTTCTTTTACCCAATTAAAAAACAAGGTTATTTTAAAATTTCCCTTTTTCCTGACTCTTACTTTTTGTCCTACCACAAACACAAAGTAATTGGGCACATATTTGATCAGCCCATTGCAATCGTCAGAGTTCCTTTACATTGGATCCTTTTAATTATCTCATCGAATAAATAGGAAAGGAACTATTCCCCAATTTAGAAAGAAGGAACTAGGCATAAATGTTAAGAATTGTCCATTGCTGGAGTGATCCATGCATTAGAGGTCAATAGTCCTCATTCCTAATCAACCCATAATGATAATCAAAGCTACTGTATATTGAACAGAGTACCAGGAATTGCAGTCAGTGCTTTACATTCTTTATCTCTTTGAATCCTCATGAAATACTGTAAGGAAGATGTTAGAACCCTCATTTGAAATATGAAGGAGCAGACTTCAGAAGATCAGAATGCTAACCTAAGTCTGCCTAATTCACAAACTACTGGCATAGTCACTGTGCCCTGGAGTCCCCCCATACTTCCAGTCTGCAGGCTAACACATGGACTGTAACATCAGAAGTAACATTGCTGACTTCCTCTTGATGAATATGCATTTTCTTTTTCCCGGGATTCTTATAAATATGACTATGGGTGAAATAAGAGCAGATAGTGCATTTTACTAACCAAGACAAGAATCTGGCAATGCCACTCACATATTGACAGGCCAAAAACAAGGCCACAAGAACCAGTTTGGAGGATGAGTCAATTGGCATATGATTCCTGGGTAAGTGGAGATTTTTGTTCTGTATTACGCTCCCCACTCAAAAGAATGCAGTGCAAGTGCATATAATCATAATATAAGAACAGACAGAAGACTGATATGTTGTAAATGCTATTTCTCACGTTGATTTTATCTACCATCTTCCCTTCACATGTCAACAGACTTATGTGAGAGGGAAGACAGATCCCAAGCTGGGTAAAGACTAGTACTTTCGGTCACTATGAATCTTTTCAAAACAACTATCTATAGTTGTTATTTTAATCTAACCTGTTTACTTTTAATTTAATCCATTCAAATGAGACCTTCTTTTTCCTTCCTGGATTTGATTCCAGATCCACAAGCAATTGTTTACTGGTTTGCTTCATCAAGCCCACCTCTGCCTCTATTCTGGTGGAAGAAGAATATCATCTCGTCTTCTCGCAACCGATGCAAAGAGCACAGCTTCAAAGAAGGCAGGACATCCTCCATAAAGTGCTTTTGCCATTCCCTTTATTCCTTTACTTTAATATGAAATGATTTTTTTTAATGTGGTTAATTCAGGTGTGAAAATTTAGATCAGAAGCCAAGGCATCTTTAGTAAGTAAAGATGACTGTGTCATTAACAGGGCAATAAGTCTGAGAAAGTGGTGAAAAAAAATTCGTGTGTGTGTGTGTGTGTGTGTGTGTGTATGTTTAACTACACTATTGAGGTATAATTGACATGTAAAAAGTTGAATATATTTAATGCATATAACTCGATGAATTTAGGAATGAGTATAAACCATCACCATGGGACTTCCCTGGTGGCACAGTGGTTAAGAATCCACCTGCCAATGCAGGCGACACAGGTTCGATCCCTGGTCCGGGAAGATCCCATGTTCCACGGAGCAACTAAGCCCGTGCACCACAACTACTGAGCCCGCGTGCTGCAACTACCAAAGCCTGCCCACCTAGAGCCCACACTCTGCAACAAGAGAAGCCACCGCGATGAGAAGCCCGTGCGCTGCAACGAAGAGCAGCCCCTGCTCACCACAGCTAGAGAAAGCCCACGTGCAGCAAAGACCCAATGCAGCCAAAAAATAAATAAAATTAAAAATAATTATCTCTTAAAAAAACAAAAAACCATCACCACCATCAAGGCCAAAGACATATTCATCACTCCTAAAGTTTCTTCTTGTCCCTGTGTTATTATCATTATTTTGTATGGTGTGCTAAGAACACAACATAAAATCCATCTTCTTGGACAATTTAAGTATTGCTATGGCCTTAATGTCTATGTCTCTCCAAAGTTCATGTTAAAATCCTAATGCCCAATGGGATGGTATCAGGAGGTGGGGCCTTTGGGAAGTGCTTAGGTCATGAGGGTGTAGTCCTCGTTAATGGGATTAGTGCTCTTATAAAAGAAGCCCCACTGAGCTCCTTAGCCACTCGGACTATCTGAGGACCCAGCGAAAAGGCACTGGTTATGAACCAGGAAGAGGGCCTTCAAAAGAACGCAACCATGCTGACAACTTGGTCTTGGACTTCCCAAAACATCCAGAACTGAGAGAAATAAATTTTTATTGCTATAAGTTACTTAGTCTGTGGTATTTTGTTATAGCAGCATGAACAGATTGAGACAAGTATACAATATAGTAGCTTTGGGCAATATATAATCAATCTCCAGAACTTATCTATCTTATATAACTGAAACTTTGTACCCTTTGACAATTGCCCCGCCCCCTGACAACCCCACAGCCCCTGGCAACCACAATTCTACTCCCTGCTGCTATGAGTTTGACTATTTTACATTCTATACAAAAATGAAATTGTACAGTATTTGTCATTCTGTGTCTGGCTTACTTCACTTAGCATAATGTCCTCCAAGTTCATCCATGTTGTTGCAAATGGCAGAATTTCCTCCTTTTTTAAGACTGAATAATTTTCTATTCTACATATATTACACATTTTTTATCCATTCATCCATCAGTCGACATTTAGGTTGTTTTCATAACTTGGCTATTGTGAATAATGCTGCAATGAACATGGGAGTAAAGGTATGTTTTCTAGATAATGATTTCAATTCCTTGGATAAATACTCAGATGGTTTGCCAAATCACATGGTCATTCTGTTTTTAATTTCTTCTCAAAACTCTTTTCCATAATGGGTGTACCATTTTAAATTCCCACCAACAGTATAGCAGGATTCTCTTTTCTCCAGATATTGTCCAACACTTGTCTTTTGTTTTTTAATAATAGCCATCCTAACAGGTCATATTTCATTGTGGTTTTGATTTGCATTTTCCTGATGGTTAGTGATGTTGAGCATCATTTATGTACCTGTTGGCCATTTGTACATCTTCTTTGGAAAAATATCTATTCAGTTCCTCTGTCCATTTTTGAATTAAATAGTTTGGCTTTTTTTTTTTTTTTTTTTTTTTTGCCACAGAGTTGTATGAGTTCCTTATATATTTTGGAAGTTAACCCCTTATCAGATATATTGTTTGCAATTTTTTTGGCCATTTCATGGGTTGCCATTTTATTTTGTTGTTTCATTTTCTACACACAAGTTTTTTAGTTTGCTTAGTCCCACTTGTGTATTTTTGCTTTTGTTGCCCTTGATTTTGGTATCATGTTCCAAAAAAATCGTTGCCAAGATTCGTGTGAAAGAGTTGTTTCCCCAATGTTTTCTTCTAGGAGTGTTATGGTATCAGGTCTTAAATTTACATCTATAATCCATTTTGAGTTCACTTTTATATATAGTGTATGACATGGGTTCAATTTCATTCTTTTGCATGTGGATATTGAGTTTTCCTAACACCATTCATTAAAGAGACTATCCTTTCCCCACTTTGTATCCCTGATGTCCTTGTTGAAGATTAATTGATGTATATGCATGAATTTATTACTGGGTTTTCTATTCTGTTCCAGTTGTCTATGTATCTGTTTATATGTGGATACCATATTTTTTGTTACTTTAGCTTTGTTATATAATTTAAAATCAGGAAGTGTGATGCCACTAACTTTATTCTTTTTGGTAAAAATTGCTTTGGCTATTCAGGGTCTCTTGTAGTTTCATACAAATTTTAGGATTATTTTTTCTATTTCTGTGAAAAGTGCCATTGAAATTTTGGTAGAGATTACATTGGTAGGTGGCTTTAGGTAGTATGCACATTTTAGCAATAATAATTCTTCCAATCCATGAACACAGGGTATCTTTCTATTTATTTGTGTATTCTCTAATTTCATTCATCCATGTCTTGTCATTTTAAGAGTACAGATATTTTGCCATCTTGCTTAAATTTATCCATAATTATTTTATTCTTTTAATCCTATTGTAAATGGCATTATTTTCTTCCCTTCTTTTTCAGATGGTTTGTTGTTAGTGTATAGAGACACAACTGACTTTTATGTGGATTTTGTATCCTATAACTTTACTGAATTTGTTTATTAGTTCTATCAGATGTTTGGTGGAGTCTTTAAGATTTTCTATATATAAGATTATGACATCTACAAACAGAGAATTTTAATTCCTCCCTTCCACTTTGGATGACTTTTATTTCTTTTTCTTGTCCAATTGCTCAGGCTAAGACTTTCAGTACTATGTTGAATAGAGTAGCAAGAGTAAGCATCCTTGTCTTGTTCCTGATCTTAAAGGAGCACCTTTCAGCTTTTCACCAATGACAGTGATGTTAGCTGTGGGGTTGGCATATATGGCCTTTACTATAGTGAGGTACCTTCCTTCTGTACCTCATTTGTTGAGAGTTTTTATCATGAAAGGATTTTGAATTTTGTCAAATGTTTTTTCTGCATCTATTGAGGTGATCATGTAATTTTTTTCCTTCATTCTGTTAATGTGGTATACCATTTAATTGATTTGCATATGTTAAGCCATCCTTGCATCCCAGGGATAAATACAATTTGATCATAGTGTGTTATCCTTTTAATGCGCTGTCAAATTTGGTTTGCTAGTATTTTGTTGAGGATTTTTGCTTCTATGTTCATCAGGGATACTGGACTGTAATTTTCTTTTCTTGTCTGGCTTTGATATCAGAGTAATGTTGGCCTCTAAAATGAGTTTGGAAGCATTCTTTACTCTTTAATTTGTTGAAAGAGTCTGAGAAGGATTAGGAGTAATTCTTCCTTAAATGTTTGGTAGAATTCAGCAGTAAAGCCATTAGGTCTTGTACTTTTGTTTGTTGGAAATTTTTTGATTACAGATTCAATCTCCTTACTCATTACTGGTCTCTTCTGATTTTCTATTTCCTCATGATTCAATCTTGGTAGATTGTAAATTTCTAGGAATTTATCCATTTATTCTAGGTTATTCAATTTATTGCCACAAAATGGTACACAGTATTCTCTTACGATTCTTTGTTTCTGTAGTATCAGTTGAAATTTCTCCTTTTTCATTGATAATTTTATTTACATGTCTTCTCTCTTTTTTTTTTTTTTTTTTGGGGTATGCGGGCCTGTCAGTGTTGTGGCCTCTCCCATTGTGGAGCACAGGCTCCAGACGCGCAGGGTCAGCAGCCATGGCTCACGGGCCCAGCCACTCCGCGGCATGTGGGATCCTCCCGGACCGGGGCACGAACCCGTGTCCCCTTCATCGGCAGGTGGACTCTCAACCACTGTGCCACCAGGGAATCCCTCTCTTTTTTTAATTAGTTAGCTAAGAGTTTGTCAATTTGTTTATCTTATCAACTAAGTAATTTCAAATGATCTGTCTTTGAGCTCACTTATTCTCTGCTTGATCGATTCTGCTGTTGAAACTCTATTGACTTTTTAAAATTTCAATCATTGTGCTCTTCAGCTCCAGAATTTGTTTTATTATTTTTTAGTTCCTATATTTTTCTCAAACTTCTCATTTTGTTCAAGTATTGCTTCTGGATTTCATTTAGTTGGTGATAGGTGTAGATTTTTCTTAGATGCCCTTTATCAGGTTGAGAAAGTTCCTATCTATTCCTAATTTGGGTGTTTTTAAATTATGAGTGGCTATGGAATTTTGTCAAATGCTTTTTTCTGCATCTATTTTGAAGATCATATGGTTTTTCTGTTTTATGCTGTTGATATAGTGAATTGCATTGATTGCTTTTCAAGTGGTAAACCAAACTTGCTTTACTGGAATAAACCCTAACATGACGTGTTAACCATTTTTTAATTATTAAATTTGATTTGCTAAAATGTTGTTAAACATTTTTGTGTTGATGTTTATGAGGGTTACTGGTCTGCAGTTCTCTTGAAAGGTCTTATCTTGGGCATAAATTTACTAGTGAATAAATAAATTTACTATCTGAGCCTGTAGTTTGGGGGGATTTTTAATTAAAAATATGATTTCTTTCATAGATATAGAACTATTCAGATTTTTCACTTCTTTTTGAGTCAGTTTTGGTAATATGTGGCTTAAAAGGATTTGTCCATTTCATTGAAGTTGTCAAACTTATTATCCCAAAGTTGTTCATAATATTCCCTTATTATCCTTTTAGTATCTGTAATGATGTCACCTGTTTTGGTCCTTATGTTAGTAATTTGGGTATTCTTTTCTTTTTTTTTTTTTTAATTGAGGTGTAGTTGTTTTACAATGTTGTGTTAGTTTCTACTGTACAGTGAAGTGGAGTGACTTGTGCTATACAGCAGGTTCTCATTAGTTATCTATTTTATACATATTGATATATATATATGTTAATCCCAATCTCCCAATTCATGCCACCCCACCTTTCCCTCCTTGGTGTCCATACATTTGTCCTCTACAACTGTGTCTTTATTTATGCCTTACAAGCCAGTTCATCTGTACCATTTTTCTAGATTCCACCTATATGTGTTAATATACGATATTTGTTTTTCTCTTTCTGACTTACTTCACTCTGTGTGACAGTCTCTAGGTCCATCCACCTCTCTAAAAGTGACCCAATTTCGTTCCTTTTTATGGCTGAGTAATATTCCATTGTATATATGTACCACATCATCTTTATCTGTTCACCTGTTGATGGGCATTTAGGTTGCTTCCATGACCTGGCTATTGTAAATAGTGCTGCAATGAACATTGGGGTGCATGTGTCTTTTTTTTTTTTTAATTTTTTTTAAGGGCTTCAAATGCTTGGCTTATTTATTTATTTATTTATTTATTTATTTATTTATTTATTTCTGGCTGTGTTGGGTCTTCATTTCTGTGTGAGGGCTTTCTCTAGTTATGGCAAGCAGGGGCCACTCTTCATCATGGTGCGTGGGCCTCTCACTATCGCGGCCTCTCTTGTTGCGGAGCACAGGCTCCAGAAGCACAGGCTCAGTAGTTGTGGCTCATGGGCCTAGTTGCTCCTCAGCATGTGGGATATTCCCAGACCAGGGCTCAAACCCGTGTCCCCTGCATTAGCAGGCAGATTCTCAACCACTGCGCCACCAGGGAAGCCCACATGTGTCATTTTGAATTATGGTTTTCTCTGGGTATATGCCCAGTAGTGGATTGGCTGGGTCATTTGGTAATTCTATTTTTTGTTTTTTTTTTCTTTGATCATTCTAGTTAAAGATTTATCAATTGTTTAAAGCATTTATCAACATTTTTTAAACCCAGATTTTTATCTAACTGCTATTATATATTGTTTGTTTTCTATTTAATTTTTCTTGCTCTTATCTATATTATTCTCTTTCTTCTATTTACTATTTTTTTCTTCTGTTTACTTTGAATTTAATTTTCTCCTTTTTATTATATTTTCAAAATAGATGCTCAGATAATTGATTTTTAAACTTTTTCTTCCCTTTATAGTAGCTTTTAAACTATAGTTTTTCCTCTAATAACAGCTTAAGCTGCATCCCACAAATTTTAATGTATTTTATTTTCATTTTTACTCGGTTCAAAATACTTTCTACTTTCAACTATGGCTTGTTTTGACTCATGAGATGTGTAGAAGTGATTATTTATTTTACAAATATTTGGAGTTTATTCATATATTTTTCTGTTATTCATTTCTAGTTTAATTTCATTGTGGACACAGAACCATTAGTCTAAATAAATCTATAAGGGTGGTAACTAGATTGTGGCTAATTAGTAATAATATTTTTAAGTAAAGCTAGATACCTGAGACAACATAAAGACTTCTTCAAAAGCATTCATGAGTATTAGTTTCTGCACTAGACAGAGTTCTCAGAGAAACAGAACCAATAGGATATATAGATGAAGAAATACTAAAAATTTTACTTTAAGAAATTGGCTCACATCCTTATGGAGGATAGCAAGAGCAAAATCTGCATGGCAGGGCCAGCAGGTTGGAGATGCAGAAAAGAGCCAATACTACAGATGAAGGCCAAAGTCCTTCAGGCTGGAAACCTAGAGAGGAGCCAACATTGTAGTTAAGTTCTGGGACCATCTGCTTCAAGCCAGGTTTTTTTGTTCTATTCAGGTCTTCAAATGAATATAGCCTATCCACATTATGGAGGGCAATCTGCTTTACTCAGTTTCCACTGAATTAAGTTTTTTTTTTAATTAATTAATTTATTTATTTTAATTTTAATTCTTTTGGCTGCATTGGGTCCTCATTGATGCGCACAGGCTTTCTCTAGTTGCGGCGAGTGGGGGTTACTCTTCGTTGCGGTGAGCGGGTTTCTCATTTGCAGTTTCTTCTCCTTCTGTGGAGGATGGGCTCTAGGTGTGCAGGCTTCAGTAGTTGCAGCACATGGGCTCAGTAGTTGTGGCGCACAGGCTCTGGAGCACAGGCTCAGTAGTTGTGGTGCATGGGCTTAGTTGCTCAGCAGCATGTGAGATCCTCCCGGACCAGCGATAAAACCCATGTCCCCTGTGTTGGCAGGTGGATTCTTAACCACTGCACCACCAGGGAAATCCCTTCACTGGTTTAAATTATAATCTCATCGAAAAACACCCTCACAGAAACATCAAAAATAATATTTGACCACATAACTGGGCACCATATCCTATCCAAGTTGACACATAAAATTAACCATCACAGTCTCAGTCACAAAGTATATATTATAAGTATGAAAATTAAGCAACAAATCCAAATGTATAATAAGTTAAATAACTCATTCCCTTACACCAGGTGAAATGGTAATTTACCCATGGGATTTTGAGCAGTTCTTCTGTCCCTAGAGTGATGTCAACGTTGCTAAGATGTTGGTTGGGAAGTGTGGTCATAGAGACAGTAATTCACAGATTGTAGCTAAGAAGTTTTCAGTCCCCACCTATATGGCCCCTTCAGATTTTGTGAGTCTCAGTAGCCTCATTGCCTTTGTGTTTAGATTTAGAGTTTCCTCAGTAAGCTTAAATGTCTATTGAGTAATGTAATCCAGAGCCTTGAATGAGGAGGGGAAAAAAGAGAATAATGCATAGAAAAAAGATATAAATTAATATCCCAAAGATTGTAACCAGCCTTAGAAACTTCAGTTGAGTAGATTATGAACTAATTTGGTATTCAAGATGCCATGCATTCATTTATTTATGCATATGTACATTCACTCATTTATTTTTTCAACATCCTAAATATCTATTGCATTTGCCTTACTAGATTGGGTACTAAAAAGTTGACCAAAACAAATTATTCTTGTCTTGAAGCTCACTGGAAGCAGGAGAAGTATATGCAATACAGAAAAAATAACCACCAGTGGCTCAAGTCTGAATCCTGGCAGTCAGCCTTGTCTACTCCTTCTCCTTTAATGTTCACATTCAATCATCCCTATTGATTTCACCCCCTAAATGTATCTTGACTTTTCAAACTTCTCTGTCTTCCTGGCTACCACCCTGGGTACAAACCGCCATCATCTCTTGCCTGGACTTCAGATGTAACCTCCAAACAGATCTTCCTGAACCCACTCTTTCCCCTCAAATGCATTCTCCATGGTGCACAAGGGATCTTTTAAAAGCCCAACAGTTCACACAGCTCCCCTCCTTAAAAGTCTTCAGTGATCTCCCATTTCTCTTAGGATAAAACTCAAAATTCTTGAAATGACCCACAATGCTCTGTGTGATCCATCTCCTTTCTATCTTCATGTCTTGTCCTTCCCTTCCTAATTCACTCTATACTACCTTTGGCCTTCTCTGTCCCTTGGGTATAGCATGTTCCTTCCCATCTCAGAGTTTTTGCGTACTTGTACATACGCTGGCTCCTCTATTTGGATGTTTTCTATCTCCTTTCTTCACTCACCTAGAGTCTTAACTTTTTCTCTCCCCTCCTACCTAACTCACTATCCTTTCAGAGTGAAATTTTGCTTTATCCAGAGGTTTTCTCTTTCCATCCCATGTGACTCAGCTACCTCCGGTATAGCGCTCAGATCGCTTTATGCTAAATTATGCAGCTACAATTATGTATTTATATACCTATCTTATTATATGTGTCATGTCTTTTTCCATGACCAGACTGCAAGCTCCATGAAGGTACAGACTGTGTCTGTTTTTTCATTTTTATATCTTAAGGTCCCTACACAATACCTGACTGAGGTCAGAAAGTGAAAAATACCACAAGGGAGGTACTAAAGATCTTCAGTAACTAAGTGGCATAATCCACTTTGTTAGAAATGATGGCATTGGGACTTCCCTGGTGGTCCAGTGGCAAAGAATCCAATGCAGGGGACGTAGGTTCGATCCCTGGTTGGGGAATTAAGATCCCACATGCCGGGGGGCAACTAATCCTGCACGCCACAACTACTGAGCTTGCACGCCCAAACGAGAGAGCCCATGTGCCACAAAATACAGAGCGCACGTGCTCTGGAGCCCGCACGCCACAACTAGAGAGAAACCCGCACCCCACAACAAAGAGCCCACGCCACAATGAAAGATCCAGCATGCCTCAACTAAGACCCGATGCAACCAAAAAAATAAAGAAAAGAAAAAGCCTCTTAAAAAAAATAAAAAGTAGCTATAAAAAAAAAAAAGAAACAATGGCATCACCTTAAGTCCATCTTGCACTATTCACAGAACCAAAGATTACAAGAGAGATCATATGTTTTCCATGATCTTTGACATCATGCCCCTAAACAGAATAAGTGAAGTTTGTGTTTGCTATTACCTGGCTTTTCTTACTGTTTTCCTGCTTCGTTAGCATTCTTCTTTTCTCTCATGTTTCTCCCATTTCTCATGTTATGTAGGAAAATGGCCTCATGAAAGTACATTTCCTCTCCTGGAATATTTACATTTTAAAAAAGAATCCTAGAGGAATTTCCACTCTAGTAATGGAATTTTGGCATTATTAGCAAGGGCAGGTACACATTTTGATATCCCTCCAGCTCATGCTTCACGTGCCCACAAATAATGCAGATTCTAGGTTGTTGATGGTAACCTCTCTACTTCTCCTCATTCTTGGAATCTTTCTGAATTAGCCATGATAGGCTAACTGAGAACTCCAAATTTTAGTGACTTAATATATGATAAAAGTTTATTCTCAGGCATTCAGTAGTCTAATGTAGAGTTCTGGGTTGAGTGGCTCTTCCTGCTAGCTTTCTTCCAAGGAGAAATTCCTATTCCCTTGTGGCTCTGCCCTTCTCTGAGTGCTTAGCACCTTTCAGATTCAGCCTACAGATAGGGAGCGATGATGCAGAGAGAGAATAGTGGCTCCTTTGTCACATTTAATAAGCCATTTCCGAAAATGGCTTACGTGAGTTCTATGTGCATTACATTGCCAGGGTGGCTAGGAAATGTAGTCTATCTCTGCCCAAGAAGGAAAGATAAACAGTTTGATGAACAAATAGCAAGTCTCTGCACATCTTTCACTCTGAGGTAAAAGATTATTCCAAATATTAATTCATCCACTAAAAAGTCCCATAAGTTCAGATCTATATTCTTATATTCCCCTCACCCCAGCCTCAGGAATCTGTAATCTTTACACATCTTCCTGTACAGCTATGAACATTTTAATTAAAAGTTATTTTGTTGTTATTGTTGTTGTTTTGGTATGATAAAGGGTGTGCCTAGCATTACAATAAAATTATTTGGAGCACCATTTGAGCTATATTTCATCACCCCCTTTTATCTAGACTCTGACTATACTGGAGCTTTCAAATAACATTTGAGGAAAAGTGAATAAAAGATATTCTATTTGTAGACTTTTTTCCTGATGTACCTTACTTTGGTAAAAAGTAAAAGTATTATATTTACATACCCACTAATTCCATCTATAAGAAGTATTTCACCTAGAGAAAAAATAAAACTTCTATAAAAGGTTTAGCTCTCCATGACTCCATAAAATCCCCAATTTTTAGTGAAAAATAGAATAAACAAGATGAAAGTATAGGCAGATTCAATGAAGACAGAAATTAAAAAGTGAAAATATTTTATAGTCATTGTATCATCGATCCTACCATTTCTTCCCAGTTTAAAAACTTTTTGCTCCAATTATGTCAATCTTTTCTGATTCCACAAAGAACCACCGTTTACATATGAAACACCCAAAGGAAATCCAGTGTAGCAAAAACTGCTGTCACGTATGCAGAGCAGAAAACTCAAGAAATAATTATGAGCTGACAAATGTCAACCTTTTGGGGTTAGCCTATTCAGTCTTCTCAGTAATTATTTGTACTATTGGGCTCATCCAATTACTATTTGATCAGCCAATCATTGTCATTTTAAGCATGAATTTGTTAAATGCTGAATGTCAAATATTCTAGCGAATTTTAATTCCTGAAAAATAAAGCCATGGCTGAACTAGATTTAGTGCCTAATACTTTAAAGTTCTAATTTTTATTTGCTTCACACAGGGAATTCTTTCCCTTTGTCTACACAATTGCTGATTTACTGATTTCTTTAAAAATAGGTGAACTGAAACCATAGATAAGTTTAAGATTACATTTGTTGAGTTTGATATAAATACTGAATGTACCAAGAAATATCAATTTCCAAAATATCCTTCGTTTCTCTCCTCAGATTATAAGCATAACGATTATTTCTCAGATCTTTTGCAAAAATGGGTTTCTGTGACATGGTTTCAAGAGTTTCATCTTGATATTTTTTTAAGAGACCATTTTAGAGTAACTGGTTTTTAGAGCAGACAAAAACAGTTGTAATAAAGAGGGTGGAATCTGAGAAGATTTGCTTCTCCTGGTCTAAGAATCATTTTAGAATCCTTATAATAAAGTATTCTAAATATCATACTCTATTATATTCACCTTCCAAATACCACACTGGATTTCACCCATCCATAATTCCCAATTAACTGTTAACAGTTTCAGAGCAGGGAGAGAATCTTAATTGTTGCATTCCCAGAACCTTGGGCAATGCCTAACACATAGTAGACACTTGATAACTGTGTGGTGAATAAATGAATTAATCAATTTCTATTCTGTTTTTATAAAAATAAAACAAAGTGGCATGACTCATAATCTGATAAATTGCATCAAACATCTCACATTCCTTTTTTTCTGGGCTACCCCCACCTCCTAACTGCCCAATTCTCAAATTCCACTGCAAAATGTCATGACATGACTCCTCATATGATACACATGTGGTCCATAGTAAATGCTAAATAATGTCCATTTACTGAAGGAGGGAATGAGGAAATGATGATGCTCAATTTAAAAAAAGCATAATAAATTATGAAAATTTATGAATAGAGTTTAGATATTGAACTCCTCTTTTGGAAGAGGCAGAATGATTGTCGTATAAATGGAATTCTACATAGTTGATGAAAATGATAAAAAAAAATTGGTAAAAGTATATTTAACCAATTTTTTGATGCATTGAGTTCTACTTTTGAAAATCACATAGATGATTATTCAAATTTCAACTTTTTTGACATCATTAAGAAAAATGTAATGCCTATAACACATAACTGAGTATTTCATTATATAACATGCTGTTCACTTATTGTTTATTTATGATAAATAGTCACTCTAAAGTTATGGAAAATTATTATTCATAATAATACTACCATCATTTATTGAGCGCTTACTTTATTTCATACATTTCATACACAACATTAAAACAGCCTCTTAATGCATATCAATTTCTTCTGAGAATTTGTCTCAGTTATTTGTATGATTTTTTAAGAAAATTCTGTATCCAAGACTGTAAATTTTATGAGGGCAGGAAGTAAAGACATTCTGTTTATCACTGCACATCTGGCATTTGGTACAAAAGAGTCACATATATTAGTTCAAACATAGATTTTTCAATAAATAAATGAGTAAATAAATAAATTAACGCTTCATGGTAGATATTACTGTACCCATCTTACTTACAGAAATAACTTAGGCCTAAAGGTTGTCAAAAACTTGCCCAAGGTCAAATAAGTGTGGAGCCAGAACTTGCGCCCATATTTTTAAAAATCCAAATTCATGCTATCATATGCTATGGTCTCCAGCTCACAGTGTTTTTTCTTCTTGGCTTAGTCTGTTCAGGATGCTTAATAAACTACCATAGACTCGGTGGTTTAAGCAATAAACATTTATTTTGCAGCGTGGAGAGTGAAAAGTCCAAGATCAGTGTGCCGGCAGATTTGGTACCTGATGAGGGCCCACTTCCTGATTCATAGATGGCCATCTTCTTGCTATGTCCTCACATGGCAGAAGAGGGCAAAAGAACTCTCTAAGGTCCTTCAAAAAAGCCCTTTAGTCCCATTCATGAGGTCCCCACTTTCACTACCTAATTACTGGCACTTGCCAAAAGCCCCACTTCCTATTGCCATCACACTGGGGCTTAGGATTTCAGCATATGAATTAGGGGAGAGGGGAGACACAAACATTTGGTTCATAACACTCCTCATTTATTCTCCAAAAAAAATTATATAATGTGCGTTATTGGTTTATATTAGAGACTTAGACAATGGTCTCTAAAGAAACAATATGGACTACTAGAAACATTTTTTGAGACATTTCTGGTTGAAAAGTAGGGATTAATTCATTGTTCAGCTTTAGATTTTGTTAAGTTAAATATGATAAAATAAGGGTTACAAAGGCCAATGCACTGCAGAAAAAAAAAACATAACAAAGGAAAATAGAAGCAATAACAGAAATCTCAACCTCAATCAATTTTTTAAAAGACTTTAAGAAAGGAGAAAAATAATATATAATCTGGATATAAAAATAAATATGTATATCAACCAAAAATGTCAATAATCATAATTTTGATTTCTCAGGTAAAAGATTTTTCAGAATTAATTAAGGAAATAAAGCTATATGTACCAATAGATTATAAGAGAAACACCTAATGCACAAAGATAGAAAAGGCTGATAGTAAGAGATTTGAAATGACCTACCAGGCAAACACTAGCTAAAAGAATTCTGGCAAGTAATATAATATCAGTAAAAACAGACTTTAAGACAAAAAGTTATGTTAGGTTACATGCTACAAGATGGATGAACCTTAAAAACATTACACTAAATGGAATAAGCCAGACAAAAAGACCAAATATTGTATGATTCTACTTGTATGAGGAATAGGTAAAATCGCAGAGTAGACACACTCATAGAAACAGACTAGAATAGAGGTTATCAGGGGCTGGGCATATGAGGGAATCGAGAGTTATTATCTGATGGGTACACAGTTTCTGTTTGGATTGATGAAAAAATTCTGGAAATGGGTGGTTGTGATGGTAACAAAATATTGTGAAGGTACTAATCCTACTGAATTGTACACTTAAAAATGATTTAAATGGTTTTTCAAAGTAAATGCATTCAAAGTATTTTTTATAGCTCTACTAGGTATAGACAGGATCATTACCTAATACTAAACGTTCAGTTCATATAGAAAGATACGACTTGGATGAACCTAATAAAATTACCTCAAAATATATAAAGAAAAAAATGAATAGGCATCCAGGTAAAATTGATAAATCCATTTTCATAATGGAAATTTCAACATACTTTTAATCATTGCTAGGTCAAAGCAGAAAAAAATTAATATAGACATAGAAAAGTTTTAGTAAGCTTAATGTAGTAGAAATATACATTATACTATATCCTAAATTATGGCATATACATTCTTCTCAAGCACATTTATAGTATTTACAAAATTGATTGCATTTATATTAGGCTATAAAGGCAAGCCTCAACCATCCTAGATGGTACTCAGGAAGAAAATAAAAAGAAGTTAAAGACATCAAAAAGGAATTAATAACACCTAAAGAATCTGAGTTGTTGAGCATAATATGAGTATATAGAGCAAGTTAGCAGAATATTAAATTAAAATACAATAATCACTTGCATCATTATGGAATAGAAACAAAGAATAGAAAATGTGTATTTTTATAAAAGTCATTTGTAATAACAATAAAACATATAATTTATCGGGGGAAATCGAGCAAAAGACGTGCAGGACTTAATAATATTTTAAAACTTTATCCAAATAATTTAACCAAGACCTAAATCAATGAAGAGATGTTTTCTATGTGGATATTGTCACTGTTGTAGCGATATCATATGTCCCCAAATTGATCTATAGCTTTAATACTATTCTAATTAAAATTCTAACAAGAGTTTTATGTAGGATTTTAAAATCAGATTCTAATATGTACATAGAGGAGGAAAGAGCCAAGATTGGTTAAGACATTCATGAGGGAGAATAATAAAGAGGGGTGATTTGTCCTACCAGATATTAAGATTAAAGCCATAGTAAATAAGTAATTGTGGTATTGGCACATGGATAGACAGACTGACCCATAGGACAGAATACAGGTTCAGGCATAGAAGAAACCTTGATTAATACAGGGGCGGCACCTCATATCACTGGGGAAATGAGACTATTCAGTAAAAGTAGCTTAAAAAAGTAAATTCATATTTAAAAATTAAATTGGTTCCTTCCTCTCACCATGTTAAAAATAGTTGCTAATGGTTTAAAGATATCTCTATGAACATAAGACTAAGACTTTTTTGAAGAAAATGTAAGAGAGATCCCTCTGAAATTAAGGTAAAGAAGACTTTCTTAAAAAAGCATTAACCACAAAGGATTTATGACTATGATTACAGTAAGTTAGCAACTTCTGTGTCTTAAAAGAAAATGAAAATAAAGTCACAAGCTCTGGGAAGCTATTTTCAGTATGTATAACCACCAAAAGATGATTGTCTCAAATATATTTTTAAAACTCGTAAGTCAATAATACAATTACTCTATAGAGAACTGGGCAAAAGACATGAACAAGAGTTTCACAAGAGAAGAAACATTTCGCCAAGCAAAATTATGGAAAGAAGTTCAATCTCATTCGTAATAAGGGAAATAAAAATTAAGATGCAATGAGATAGCTATCACTTTACCCATTCAGTTGGCAGAAACTAGAATTTGACGACACAATAATTGGAGAAGATATGGAAACTCAGTCATTGCTGATGCAGTATTAATTCTTTTATTTATTTATTTGTTTGTTTGTTTGTTGCATTGGGTATTTGTTGCTGCACACAGGCTTTCTCTAGTTGCAGTGAGCAGGGGCTACTCTTCTCTGTGGTGCACGGGCTTCTCATTGCGGTGGCTTCTCTTGTTGCGGAGCACAGGCTTCTAGGCGAGTAGGCTTCAGTAGTTGCAGCACGTGGGCTCAGTAGTTGTGGCTCGTGGGCTCTAGAGCACAGGCTCGTTAGTTGTAGCACACGGGCCTAGTTGCTCTGCAGCATGTGGGATCTTCCCAGACTAGGGACCGAACCCATGTCCCCGCGTTGGCAGGCCGATTCTTAACCACTGTGCCACCAGGGAAGTCCCCAGTATTAATTCTTTTCAGTTAGACCCTGTATCTCATATGTTTCCTAGCAGGACTGTGCAATATACACATTCTTGCTTATGTCCTAGTTCTTAGGCTCATGGTTGTTGGGTATGTGTGTTCTTATGATTTATAACACATTTGTTATTACATTGTACATCATTTTGTAATACATATATTACACATATTCTTTTACATGTATTAAAAGGAAAATGCAAATTTAAAAGTAATTTATGATCAATATCACAAGTCAATTAAGAAATCTATAAATTGTATTTGTGCTTATACTTCTAGTTCAAAGACATCTAATTAAACAGAGGTTTTTATTTATACTAATCCCACTTATAAATGAAATTTCTGAAGCACTTGAATTCCTGCATTTGTATGAAATAGTCTTCTGAAATTTCCCTATTCCCGAAATTTAGCTGTGGTTTTAGTTCTCCCAGAGAGTGACTGTAATCAGGAAGAACACATTTTATAAATTTCAAAATTATTTATTGTGCTTTGCAGTTCAGAAAGGTGTTTTTAAATATTTTTGACTCTCACAGTAAGCTTGGGTGGCAGGTGGATAAGGCAGTTATTAGAGGGACTATTTAAATAAACAGAAACTAAGTTTTTAAGAAGGTAGATGCCCTACACAGGGCCACACACTGGCTAGCTGCATAGATTATACTTGACTTTTCACTTTTTTCTACTCTCTCCCTTACACCATTTTACCTCAAAAGATAATAATAAGCTTGTAAGTCTGTGAAATGTTTCACCACTTTCAAAATACCTTCTGAGTCACGTCATCTGTTTTGATTCTTGCATTCACCCTTGAGTTTCCTTAGCATATTTCTTCGTTTTCATAACATACATAAAGCATAATTTAAACCAGAGTATTAGCCATGAAAATATAAGATCTTTCTGTTAAAAAATTTACTAGATAATCAAATCAAATCAAAGTAACAGTAATCTTGTTTTTGTTTCATAAACCCCACGGTTGTATCCACTGATTTGTCTGAGAAGTAACTAAAATGGATTATTTTGGAACTTCTTGTTTGTTTGTTTAAAGTAAATGCATGAGTGAATGGTCATATCATCCAAGCAGCTTCTGCTTTTCTGGGCTTTGTGAAGAGAGAAAGAAATCTTCTTCTCCCTCTAGAAATCTACTAATTTTACATTTAACAAAGTACAAAGAAAGTCTTTCCGGAAATATTTCTTTAAATATTAATTTAAATATAGTGATTGTTAGTCAAATGAATAATGCAGTGTTATTAAACAGGATGACTTATCTTCAGTCTTATTTGTAAACATCCTGCTTAAATTTTCTCTCTCTTCCCCTAATGCCCATGTGGTCCTGCCTGCAAATGGTAGTCTGGTTATAGGCAAACTACATTTCACATCCCATCAACCCCACCTGCTCACGCTTGGCAGGGTTTGGCCTGAGTTGCTGCTCATTAGAGGCTCTGGCAGAGAGAAAGGGTGGGTGGAAGAAGCAGTGAAAGTAGTGCCTGAAAAGTGAAACTGAGGTTTAGGTTTTATATGGGGTTTTATTTGGTGAGTGGTTACACGGCTTTTCATTATACCAGATAACAGGTTGCTGGCAGCATATTTAAGAGATATGGAACTTTTAATGGGCTGAACATGAAATTAAAGCTTGATGAAATGAACTCTAATCGGTGCCCCATAGTCATATGTGTGCCAGGAAACGTACATGCTGGTGCTTTCACTGTAATCAGCTGTTCCCTTAAAAGCAGCAACAATCTCCACTTTGCTGCACATGGAGAATCTAGGAAACAATGCCATTAAGGGGTTATATGCCATCTTATGTTCCACTTTCTTTGTAACATTACATCAGTTCTGCAGGCATTTTCTGCCCCATTTACCAAACTGGCTCTAGTCAATGAAATTTTGCATTATAAGCCCCCAGGGAAAAAAACAAGGCAAAAGTTTTACTGTCCATGTTAATGTCATTTAAAACATTACTCAAACACATACTTAAGACCAACAGTTCTGATTACACAACTTTGGTTTAAAGTGGCTTCCAAACGGACTTCTTAACTGGCAACTTCTCAACACCTCACGTCTTCCCAAACTCCTCTTTTGAGAATAGGAGGGTCGAGGGAGTACAGTTTGAGATGCTGCAAACTGGGTTGTTTTCAATATTATATCCTCATTGTCTAAAAAGGAAGAGAAAAGGATGTCCAGCCTGTTTGTTTTGCTTTGTTTTTCAAAAATGTGTGTGTTTAAATGTTGCTTCAACTGGAACTAATCCTGACCTACCTCTTGGGAGGCTAATGCCTCTGAAAAATGGTTTAACATTCTAAAAATGATGTGAGTCCAAAAGTTAAAGTTTGAAGTAGGAGTGAATAGTGAGGTAGAACAGCATTCTGTCTCTTTTTTGGAGGATTTGGATTTCACTCCACTCTTTTTGAGTAGGAGAAAACAGATCGGTCTTTTCTCTGTTTGGATAAGGAAGGGAGAGCTTAAAGAAGAGAAACATTTTCAATACCAGCTGTTCCCTAACTCAAGCCCTGAATAAATTTATTCTTTCTTGAGCTGGAGGTACTAGAACAAAACCCTAAAGAGAATGGAAAATGGAGAGTGAATTAATGAAGCCAATTTTATTATTCTAAGTACAAATTTTTTAGAAAACACAAAGGGTAAGGGATAGGTTAACCACAGTTTAATCCAGAACCTGTGATAAGAGCATAGGTTTCTAACAAAAGCTCTGGACTATAGTGGGAGAGCTTTCAAGAATTCTCTGAGTGATAAACCCCAGTTGCTAATTCTTTTCATAAGGGTCTCCATCATATTTAAGCAATTATTACCAGATAGGTGAATCAAATAATGCCATCTCAAGACTGAGCAACTTTTATTTTTGGATAATTGTGGCTTTAACATCTAGTCTAAATATAGTCAATAGCAGTGTCTTCACATCAGTACACTATCTAGACTTAATATTTAGATTCTTCGCCAAGTTTAAGATCTCATGAGAAAGAATTAACTCATAAACGTATTGCTAACTAAATTTACAGAGCAGGTTTGGGATGTGTGTGCTTAAGCTCAGCAAGAATTTAACTATTTCAGTAAAGATTTGAGTAGAATACGAATGAATAAGCATGTCAAATGGGAATTTTAAAGGAATGCTTCAGTGTGGCTGCATATTTTATTCATTTTGGCCACTGACAATATGTCTGCTTAAAGCTAATATGTGGGACCTCCAGGCAAGCTAGAATTCTATCTTTCCTTGACCCACCCATTCTTTTATGAGAAAATATTTACTACACAATCTTTTCTCCCCCTGTCTTATCCAGATGCTCTCTTCACAGAAATTTTCCATTTCTTTTGAGGCACCAATTTTTTATTTTATTTTTTTTTGCGGTCCGCAGGCCTCTCACTGCTGTGGCCTCTCCCGTTGCGGAGCACAGGCTCCGGACGCGCAGGCTCAGCCACCATGGCTCACGGGCCCAGCCGCTCCGCGGCATGTGGGATCTTCCCGGACCGGGGCACGAACCCGTGTCCCCTGCATCTCAACCACTGCGCCACCAGGGAAGCCCTTGAGGCACCAATTTTTTGGATTTGCTCAAACAAAACTTGTCATTTTCCCTACACTCTAGTATAGGTTCTAGACTGTTGCCTGGATTTTTCGTCCTTCCAAACCACTCTCAGCTCTGCTGTCTGGAAAGTCATGGATCTTGGCACTCAGCAGACATGGGTCCAAGCACCATTTCTATCACTTGCTAGTACATGTTCTTTTAAACTTAATATGGTGAGCATCAGTTTCCTTGTCTAGACAATGGAACAGTTTTGCAGCATAGTATAAGAATTAGAGGCACAGTGCAAAGATAGTGTTGAACTTATTGGAAGCTCTTTTTTAAAATCTTTATTGGAGTATAGTTGATTTACAGTGTTGTGTTAGTTTCAGGGGTACAGCAAAGTGAATCAGTTATACATATACACATTTCCACTCTTTTTAAGATTCTTTTCCCACATAGGTTATTACAGAGTACTGAGTGGAATTAATAAGGAGCTAAGGGAAGCTAGAATGAAGATGAATGAAAAGCCATTCCTGTCCCTTCCAAATAGAGTCAGTGTGTGCTAAGCCCAGGACTGTGGGAGCAGCCGTGGTCCGTGAGAGCAGTGAGTCTTCTCTGAGAAAGGAGTCCTTGGCTGGGGCTTTGCTTCCCCAGTGACTAACTCATCTGGGCATGGGAAGCGAAGCCTGAAATGTTCGGATTGCTGTGAGGGGAAGTCAGACCGACAGGCTGAGTTGCCTTTCTTGTCCTTGGCATTGTAACAGTGCACGGTCTTCTGTTGTTGCTGGAACCACTCAAGCATATAATGAATGGAGTACCAGTGATTGGAAACGGTCGGCCCTCGATGATATTTCCGCAAGTTGTTTTCCTTCTACAACTTGGTAATGGATTTTTCTAACTTTAACAGGATGGTTGAAGTGTCTCATGATTTTATATGCTGTTGCCCCCTCTGGACCCAACTCTGTCCAGTTATCATGTCATCTTTTTCAACACTGAAAATCAACCCCTCTCCAAAACCTTAAACGCTTTCCTTGGATGGTTACATGATCCTAAGCAAACAAACAAAGTGAAGAGCCATTCTGGTTCTTCTGGAGACATTCGAACTCTTTTTTCTTTTTTTAATGAGTTAAGTTTTTGGATCTGTAGATTAGGTTCACTGAATTCCGCAGAGGTCAGGGCAGAGTAATGAACGTTTGACAGTCTTTAGTGCAGGAGGGAAATGGAGCTCTGTGAGGCTGACCCATTGCTGTGTGCGGAGGCCTGGCGGGCCATTTCATCGAATGGTAAGGCAGAGGGCTGAGTTGGGAGTATCAAGTAATGAAGCACTGTGAAGACAGACTAACAAGACATACCTGGGTTACAATCCCAGCCTTCAGCTAACTAGGTGGATGAACTTAGACGAAGTTCTTAAAATCCATGAGCTTCAATTTTTACATCCTTTGTAGCATTGTGATGATTAACGTGTATTGCGTACTTCTTATAGGCTGGCCACTATTCTAAGCACTTTGCTTATTATATTATTCTATTTAATTTTCACAATAATCCTATGAGGCATAAAGCAAATATTACTCTTTGGATTGTAAAGGTAAGAAAACTAAGATAAAGAACACCTAGCTAAAGGTAACAAAGTTAGTGATGACAAAGTTAGAATTTTAACCTAGGCAGTTGGACTCCAAAGCCTATATTTTTAACCACTGTGGTATAATTAAGTCACTTGACATATAGCCTAGCATATAATTAGTATTTAGTAAATGGGAGACTCCAATATATACTTATATATTATTTTTATATTTCAATATATGTCATCTGTATTCAGGATTTGTTTTTGGAACTTTAAACAAGAATCAGTAGACTAGGCTTAAAATTTTTTTTTAATAAGCTCTGACAATTTGCTGCTGGAGCTTTAGAGTTGGCAGCTACACTGGTAACTGATTTAGGAAGTTCTAGTTCCCCCTTATCACTGAGTATAAACTCAGAGGTGACAGAGATGCTCTAGAATTGGTTTCTGCATTGGATAGGGATTTCTTTCTCTTCTGTTTCTAAGGACATGATTTTTTTCCCACGGAAAGGGAAAATTAAATGAGTCGATTTTTCATTTTTACTCTGTCATCTTTAGCTTTCTATTAATTGATATGATCTTATGATTCTTTTCCCTAATTATTTTGGGTTCATATTTTTTTCAGTCAATCCACTGATTACCCTTTCACCAGTTGAGTTTCTGTGCTCTAGACGCCATGAAGACACCATTCTACAGTGGCTACACACTAGGAGGCAGAGTCCCTTCTTCCCTTACTGTTGACAGAAATCAACACTATGCCTTAATGCTTTATGGAAAGGCCCTGCTCTAGTCCATCTTGAATAGAAAACCACAGAATTAACCACAAGGCCCTCTACATGCCTTCCAGAAGCCCCATCCAGCTTATTCTTCATACCCCCAAACACGAAAAAGAAAACAACTAATTAAATCTTTAAATTTGTAGAGTTTAAAGTATTGAATCAACCAGCCTTATTTTCAGATTTCCATTCAAGTCAATGTTTTTGTTTTTTTTTTTCTTTTGGGCACCTTAAAGTGTTCCTCAATTTTCCACATTATCTCCTAACATGAACATTTTTCTCCAGGCCCACCGATGTCCTTCCTTCCAGTTCTTACCTTGTTTACCAGCCATCGGGACTCTGCTTCTACAGCCATACGTCCTGTATGTGTCCTCCCTACTGATGGTCCCTCATGAATCTACCTTCAAATTTATGTTATCTAAAAATATTTTTGCTGACAAACTTCACCCTATGATAATTCTTTGTATCCTAAGTATGAAATAAGTTTTCAGTAAATTATTGATTATATACAGCTACATGGCTTGTGAATTCTTTGCTAAGCATATACTTAGATACATAACACATGAGGTAATGAGAGCACATGAGCATTGGCTGGTGTCACGTCCTGTCATTGTTACTCAGTTTGTATCAGAACTTGATTTTTAACTTTTCCCACTTAATTCTGTCGTCTGGCCTCCTGTAAAGTCCCTACTCAAATGTTTTCTGAGATAATAAAAACACGTCAATAGTTCTTTATTCTTCATGTCAATTAAGTCAAATTTCTTATCCCTCATAATTGCTTAAATTTTTAAAAATTCTGATTTACTTTTGCTCTTTCTTCTACATTTAATCCTTAACTAATGTCTGTGTATATGACCTATTTCAGGATCTTATTTTTTAATAATTGTGCTTCATTCTAAGATTTTAATAAACCAACCAACCAACAAATAAGTAAATAAAGATAAATAGACCAGACCACTGAACTAAAAAGGGCCTTCGGCTAGGGGAAGCCCAATACCACCTTGATATTCTTGAATGAATTCACATGAGAAATCTAAAGCCATGTGGTACATAAACTGAGCTTAGCAACCAAATCTGACATACTGACCATTTCACTAGACTTGTAAAAGCTGTTATTTTTGAATGAAGAAATGAAATTTGCATTGATTACCTAAATAGACTGACATTCATTTGCAAGAACTTGATCAATCTGCAGCAAGAACACTAGCCAACTACCACGTTCATTGGAAAATAGCTTCAGCTTAGTGTAAAATTAATATGTTATTTTCCTTTCTTCAGCATGGGCAGTAGGAACTTTTTGGTTTTGCTTAAGTATTATCTATTCCAGCTTATTCTTTGTTTACTTTTCTTAATGTAATAATAACACCATGGCAAAAATGCATTCTTTCCATGTGAGATAATTATATGAATTAAGTTAGTCCAACACTGACACCTAGCTTGAGTTCAAAACAGTTTTTTTTTAATGTTTTGATTATAAGCAAGTAAATGAGCATATGTCCAATTACATTTTGGGTGCAATAGCTTTAGCCACCACATTTTGGCATTTTATTTTATTAGCTAAAAGTTCACATATGGTTTCCATGTCTCCAAGCTGTCTTTAAGGATACGAGAGTTGTATAACCTAACATTGTTTTCTTTCCTTCTCGCTCCCAGCCCCCTCCCTATTTCTCACATATGCTCCCTCATAGAGGTGCCTCTCGTAATTTTAAAGATTATATGTGCAAATTGTGAAAACCTGAAAATTTGCTGGTGCTTTGAAGAAACGATGAAAGAAATGCTTCCAACCCTAAAATTTTTACCTAAAAAAAAAAATCTAAAATAAATGTCAAAATGTTTACTCTAGAAACAGCAGTGTTAGTATGCAAATATAGAAGGCGTTCAATGATTTTTAGCTGCTTCCTTCTATGGCCTGTTGCCACAGCGTTCTTGTAGCCCCTTCCCTCTTCAGAACCCTCCCCAGCAGCTTTGGAATGAAGGAAGGGGGAAGCTCAGTGAACATCTTAAGGGCTGAAATGTGTGAGACACAGTTGTGCTGGTGAAGGACACGGGATAAGTGAGCACAAAGAAACATATTCAGCTCCTTTTGGTTTCAACATTCTGCCCTGTATATCTGTGTTACTGATACAGTTAATGGTTTGGAAAACTGCAAGACTTGCATATTTTGGCCAAGCGTTAAGGACAACCTTTCTAAACAACTAAAACTTGGTTACTTTTTAAGGTTGTTACTCTAGAATTTCAAGAGCCTTGGGGTAAATCAAATCTATTTGTTACCTTGCCTGTATATTGAAAATGTTATATCCAATTTCCAAAAAAGTGGGAATTTTGAATATATTGTTGATTTACAAAGATTTCTGAAACTTCATATACACATAGTATTAAATCAATATTAGACACTCTTCAAGTTCAATATATATTTAACTAAAAAAGGAAAACAGGAAGACCTTGAAATAGTCAACTGTGTTAAATGTTGCACTAGTTAGGCTATAGCAGTAGATGAGACCTCTGCTTTCAAAGATTAACTTAAAAAGCTATTTGTAGGCAGTCCTTGAGAACCAGGACATGGAATATTTTGTCTCTCTTTCTCCTGAGGAACAAATCTGATGGGTAGCTGATATGATGAAAAGTGCTTGAGCTTCACAGACCAGACAGAATCTACTTATCCAGATGATTTTCTTCTTTCACCCCTACAGGCAAAACTGTCTTTTCAGGTGATAGAAGAATCTTTGTTTCTTTGTGGGGAGGAGACACAAAAGAAAGCCAACTGCTTTTACCAAATGGCTTTAATCTATAAAATCATTAACAATTCAAAGGAGACATTTAGGGGTTTTTTCAGTTATAATATATTGCATTTGAGCTGTGGGACATATACAAAGAGCGCTATTTAGAATTTGGGCATACCATGAATATCGAAGTGCAAGTATGTTGTCCTGACTTAGGTTCACTTTTCAAATATGTCTCTCACTTATATTAACTAACACCTTTCTATATTTTGACTCATTTTGACTTTTTGAGAAGTCAGTTTTTGCAACTAATCGCCAATGAATTAGAGGGTTACAAATTTATAGTTGAGTCAGAAGTTTGGATTGCCTTTAAATTTGGCAGAAATGTATTCTTCAGTTCACTTGCAGTGTCCAGACCTAACATTAATAGTATTTAACCTAGAGAATACATATCTGTTTTACAGAATTGAGGCTAGTGGCTTAACTGCTCATATCACATGATATGAAGCTTGTAGAAACTAGGATGCTCTCAGACTGTGCTTAAGACATAATATACGCTATTGTTCCTTATTACAGATCTCCTGTTACTGTATTATTTCTAAATGGGCCAATCTTTGTATTATTATCCCATTTAGAGAGAATGCACAGAGTCCCATATGAATGTTCTCAGGAATAGTAATTATTTTAATGGTAATAGAACTAGTAGGTACCATTTATGAAACATCTACTCTGTGCCTGGTACTATGTTAAACGCATTACATACATTATCTAGTTTAATGCTCCAACAATAACCTTATCCCCATGTTGTACACCAGAAAAGGAAGCTTAAAGAAATTACAAGTAACTTGCTCTAAGCCGTACTACCCATAAGTGACAAAACTGAAGTTTAGCCCACAAACCTCTCCAGGAAAGGGTTAATGAATTTTTTAAATGGTGCAAATTGTATGGTAGAAATTACCCTTTTAATATAGAGCATTTGATTAAGAAAATTATGTGAATTTGAAATTTTGAAGAATTTCACTACAAAGCATTTTAAAAGGAGGTATAATTTTTAATTAATATTTTTGTAGTAAACAATGTATGCACTAGGTATAAAATTCAAGTTAGAAAAGATTATACAGTAAAAAGGATATCTTTACTCTTACTTATAATCCTCAGATTATACAATATTTGCTAAAATACAATATTTCTAAGATACTTTGCCATTTGAACAGCTATTCAATACAGTTCTGGCCAATGAGAGGAAAACAGAAATTGATAGTTGGGGCTTTGGGGAATGTTCTTTGGAAGGCTGCAGAATGTACAGTGTCACTTCTCTCTGCCTGAAATATCAGTAAGAAGATGTTAGAAAGGGAACAACCATCTAGTAATAAGTAGATGGTAAGCCACATGGTGAGAATTAGTGAGAGAAAGCAAGAAGCAGCCTGGATCTTTGCTGGTACAATGGTATCACTGTGGTAGCACCAGACTGCTTTTCTTTATTAGAAAAATAAAATTCCTAATTTATTCTTCACCTTTTTTTTTTTTTTTTTTTCCCTTGCGTTATGCGGGCCTCTCACTGTTGTGGCCTCTCCCATTTGCGGAGCACAGGCTCCGGACGCGCAGGCTCAGCGGCCATGGCTCACGGGCCCAGCCGCTCCGCGGCATGTGGGATCCTCCCGAAACGGGGCACGAACCCGCGTCTCCTGCATCGGCAGGCGGACTCTCAAGCACTGCGCCACCAGGGAAGCCCTATTCTTCACCTTTTTAACAACAGTGTAATATTCTACTTTGTGGATGTAGTATAATTTATTTCTCATCTCCCATTAAATTCCATTTAGACTGTTTTAATGCTCCCGTTAAAGACAATTCTGCAATAAATATCCAGGTTCATGTCATTCTGTGCATGAGCATGCATATTTGTGCAATAAATTCCTAGAAGCAGAGCTGCTTGGTCAAAGGGCACACACATTTAGAAACTTTAGGTGCCGTCAAATTGCTTGTCATAGAAATCGTTGCAGTTTATTGACATCAATTTACGAAAAAGCAGGTTTCTCCACATTCTTATTAATAAAACATAAAATTTTAGATTTTGTGTTCCAAACTGAAAAGCAAAAGGCAGATCCATATGTAGTTTTAATTTAAATTTCTGTCATTATAAATAAGGATGAAAATATTTTTTATTTGTTTTATGGCCATTTATTTTCCTTTTTCCACGGACTTTGACATTCCTCGTTCAAATTTCCTTGTGTTCACTTTTACCTAACTATTCAAAGGAAATTTTCAAATATTAGGAAAATGATTGCTTTATTCTTATATAATTTATACACTTCTAGCTTTTAATTTGTATTTATTGTTTTATGTTTTTTAATCCATGAAGATTCTTTTACATTTAGTTGAATTTATTCATGCAGTTGAATTCAGTTTATGCAATCTAAAAGGACTTCTCCACTCATTATAAAAACATTCTCCTGTGGATTTGAATATTCAATCCTTTTTGGAATTCATTTTGATGTAGCATGTGAGGTAGGGATTCAATACCAGTTTCTTCCAGATGTTTACTCAGTTGTTCCAGCATAGTTACTGAATAAACCCTTTCCTCTTACTAATTTGTAATGCCACTTTTATCATATACTAGATGCCTATCCATATCTGAGTCTATTTATGACCATTTTGATCTATTCCATTAATCAATCTGTCTGGTCCTGTGCCAGCATCACAGTGTTTTAATGATTGTAGCATTATAAGATGGTTCTACATTGGGCTTGGTCCCTCATTATTTTCATTTTTCAACATTATTCTTGCTCTTCTTGCTGTTTAGTTTTCCACATGAACTTTAAAAACAGTATGTCTGCTTCTGAAAAAGGTTCTTATAAATTGAACATTAGATATATAGATGAATTAAGGAAAAATCTCTGAGATGTGTGTCTTCATATCCAAAAGCATTATTTATTTATTTTCACATTTTCATTTATTTTAATCTCATTTTATTTCCTCAGTAGCATCTTATGATTTTCTTCTTACAGATCTTATGCATTTTCTGTTCATTTATTCTTCTGTTTTTCACTTTTTGTTGTTATTATTATTGTAAAAGGGGTGTCCATTTTAATCTCTTAACTTGCCTTTGTTTTATACATAATTTCAGAATTTTAACATTTCCCCAACAAACTTATCAAATGCATTTCTTGCTTGTGAAGCTTTTTAATTGATTTTCTTGAATTTCCTAGGTAAATAATGTATCATTAGCAAATAGTGGTAATTTTCTTCCTTTTCAGGTTTTAGGCTTATTATTGCCTCCTTTTCTCCAATTACAAAGGCTAGAGTAGAAGTTCAAATTCAAATTAAGGCTCTGTTTTAACTACAAAAATATTAATAGACTCTCCCAACTTGGCTCCCTACTCCATCCCCAATGCTATTAAATTTACCCTGTTACAGCCTTCTCTTGGAAGAGCTTATCAATCCATAGAAAATGTTATGTTAGTTACAACTATTTTTTGGTGGAAAACAAGGTAGTGGAGAAAGGTAAAATTGGTGATATACTTAAAAACTGTATTGAGAGCCAATGGAATTTCTAAAGAATGAAAATATTTACAAGCCTTAGGTAACAATTCCACCTTCTTAAATAGTATTTGCAGCAATAAAATTCAATATAAAGAACACTTCCCTGGAGTTTAGTTTAAAAATATCTGTTTGGAAAATTCTTCACCTTAATCAAAGTAGATGTTCACATATATGATAGAGCTTTATAAATATCAATATTTTTTACTGGAATCAAATTTCAGTTATTTAATATGGAATGCTTTACATCTACATAAGTGAAAACTTTAAGATGACTAGATAACTTTTTAAAATTAGTGAACTTTGGATCAAATTATCAAATATTTAAGCCCTCTTCATTATTTGTTATATCTCACATTTGATTTTCATGAGAAACAAAAAAGTGGCTAAGAGGAACCATCATGTTAGAAAAATGAAATATGTAAAATAATGAATTAAATAAGATCAAAGATGATAAAGTGAGTTTACTAAGATGAATAGTTTACCTGTTGCAAATGTTGATCTCAAAACTAATTTCACAGCAAATTCTTTCCTTAAAAAAAAAGAAAGAAACATGTCATGGCCAATAACTGCTGAAAAACTGTGGAGACTGGCACTTCCAAATGCTTGGCAGATTATTAAGCCAATTTTTATTGAGTCCATTCTAGCTGTTGGAGGGTCTGCGATTCCCAACTGTTTCACATCAGAGAATGAAAACAAGTAGGGCCCAGCCAAGACCACATTGGTGACTGCCAGCCCCTTTGTATGCCAAACATGAAAGCAACAAGTCCAGATGCTTTGATCCTTGCATTTTTGGATCTAGCCCAAAGTTACAGAAAAAAAGCACAACTCATGTTAGGACAACATACATTATAACTAGAAATCAATCAATAGCACTGTGACCTTCAAACTCAGTAAATGTTTGGAGTTAGTTTCAGAGCATGTAATCTAAATTGGGGACTGGAAGTTGGAACTGGTCCTAAACTAACAGAAAAAAAGGTATATTTTTAAAATACAGAGATTAAAGGAAGCAATAGATGAAGTTTTAATTTATATGTGTGTGTGTGCATGTGTATATATATGTGTATATTCATGAAGAATGTATTCTAATTTAAGAGACTCGGAATGGTAAGAAAAGAAAGCCACAACCACAATGAAAATCTCTTTCCCTCTCCCAGTTTAGGGTAAGAGAATAATGAGATAATTTAAGAGGTGAGTCACTTGGTTGCTAGGACACCGTCCTGACCTGCAGCAGCACTCTGGCCTGCCAACTTAGGAAACAATGGCTCTGGTCTGGGCCCTGAATTCCCCAACACAGGTATATTGAAGAACTGGCAATGCAGAGCTGAGCTGAAGAATTGATGGCCAATCTGGACTTGGGCACAAGTAAAACGGCAGCCTCAACCCTAGTATTTTAATCACTGCCTGTGGCCAAGGTAGTTACTTGAAAAAAAATCTTCTGGGACAGAAGAAATAACAGTTAAAAGCAGCTTAGTTTAGGGGGGCAGGATCTGGCACCAAGAAGTAATTAAAAGTAATCTTTCATCCTTTATTTTATTTTGTTTTTTAACTTCTCAGTAATGATTTGACTGTATTCTCACACAATTTCTGTCTAGACTATATTGTGTTAAAAACCTCACCATTTTGTATTATAAAGCTTTCGAATCGTTCCTGGCACCAAACAGGTTGTTCTAGCACAAAAGCTAATATATTGTAACGTTGATAACGTTCAAGAACCTATCATTACGATTTCTCTCTCTTTTCTCTTTTTTTTTGCGTACACTTTTTTTCTCAGTCAGAAAAGTAAATTAGTGGTGGTGATAATACTTTGCAATCTCTACTGACATGTCAGAAAGGCAATGTACAGATAGTCTAACATTTTCAAAACCTTCCAGGAACTGGACAAACCAGTTCCTGGAAGATCTGGTCTCAGCCTGCAAAAATAACTTTTTTTTTTTCCTGCAATATGAACTTACTCAAAATGCCTCACAGCATCTCCAAGAGAGCTGGGTCAGGAAAGATGATGATGCTATCAGTTTGACTGTGTTATCCACATATTTTCTGGATATCTACACATATGCCCACGCACAAGGCAGGGCCTATTAGTGGAAGGTATAAGATAAAAGTAAATTAAGGCACAAGATCAGAAGGTGGCTTGTTTGTAAATGAGCCCGTTTAACCAAGTCTGGGAACAGCCTGATCCATAAGTTAGAAATAATCCATCTTTTTCATTTAATGCTCATATCTTTATACATGTATTCTATTCTCTTAGTGGAATTCTTCTTTTACTTGAAACAAATATTATGTCTAAATAGATATATAAATAGTGAGTTGAAAAAAGTATATATCTATTCATTTATCTATTCATTCTTTGTTGAGCCTTTATAACTTATGAAAGACTTTGTTGGAGGCTGAAAGGAATTTTTAAAAGTGGAAAACAGTATGCTACAGTAGAAGGGTTACAGATTTGGAATAACAATGTTTTTTTTTTTTTTTTAACATCTTTATTGGGGTATAATTGCTTTACAATGGTGTGTTAGTTTCTGCTTTATAACAGAGTGAGTCAGTTATACATATATATATATATATATATGGAATAACAATGTTTAATTCAATCCTGGATTCTTCATTTAGCAAGGATAGAACCTTGAAGAAATCACTTATTCTCTCTGCATTTCAGTTTCATCATTTCAAAAATTGAAATAAGGTCACTACCTGGTTCTACTCTGGTCTTTGAGGATTAAGGAAGGAAATATTAAATAGATGACAATCCTTTGTAAACTATAAATGTGGGGTCAGCATAGGTATTATGGAGAGGACTTTTTCCTGTTCCAAAGGAGCTTTCCATCCATTTCTGGAGGCAAAGTACCTTATATCAGATGGTTTTGGTACCCATAAAGTAAGTCCTTGATTAATCGCGAGTGGAAAAAAAAAAAGTAACTACTTATTATTAAATCTACAAAAGACATCAAGAGGACTAGGTTGGTGAGTGGAGGCTTCAAGATTTGAGAGGACCCCAAAAGATGGGTACAATTGCACTCAGCCAAGAAAAAGAGAAAACACATGTAGTTGGGGAATTCTGTGAACCACAATACGAAAGTACAAATATACAACAGATATCCACTTAGTTGATCATTTATCCACTCAAAAGCATTTGTTTATGTGAAGAGGACAATTTGGCTGAAATTCTTTTGGAGAAGATGGGAAACAAAATGTAAAGCTTTCACTTCTTTCTGATATGCTATAAATAATTGCAAAACCTGGGGCAACTGTGTCATATTAGAGATAGAACAAGTAAAAGATGTATATCCCAAAGGAGAAAATATGGGAGAGGCTAACAAGAAATCTCTGTTCCAATTTCTCTAGCCCTAGCATGCCAAGGGGGGAAGTGACACTCAGGCCAAAATATAGTGATGTATTTTTGGAACAACTGTTGGCTTAGTCCAGGGTTTGGAATAATGATGGAGGGGTATTTTGGATGGTGTATCTGGTCTATTTTCTGTTGGCACCTCTGATATTATTCCGAAGCTAGGTGAGCCACTCTGTCTTGTCAGAATGCAGGCAACTCTGGATGTCAGGCAGATGGCCAGGAACACCAAGAAAGGCCTGAAAGAGGGTCAGAGGTGGAGGAGGGAAAAAAAGGAGAGCTCAGTCAGTCCCATTCCCAGCTGGAGTACATACAAGAAGTGCTGGCAGTGGATGCCTTAGATCTGCAGTCCAACAAAGAGTCTGAATAAAGGACAGTGGGTTACATCCAGTGACTGGGTTGGCCATGAACTTCCCAGACCTGTTAATTGCGGCGACAAGAAGGGACAGACACGAGAAAGATACATGACATAAAAAAAATCAGAAAAACAGAAATGCAGCCACAGGATGAAACCTATCATGAGATCCATAATGATCTGTTTTTCCACCTCTGCCTTGGTATCACCTCTTTTTTTTCCTTTTTCTCTTTCTCTGCCTCCAATTTCTCTGGCAAAACTCTCTGTCTTCTCCCTCACCCCTGTGCTTTTCTTTCCTGATTTCTGTTTTAACAACTAATTCTATGAACACATTTTCAAGTTCAGGATTACACATCAGGATTTTTTGCAAACTATTTTTAGAGAATTTTTTTTTTCAACAAACAGTGAGTGTTTAAGAGTTAATATCAGGCATTTTCATCTTCTGGTAATGGTGAACTAGCTTATTTCAGATGAACTCTCCCACCAAAAACAAGAAAAAATGGACAACACACACACACACACACATATACACATAATTATATCTCTTTATCTCTGAATAAATAGACAATTTTTATCCTTAGGAATTGGGAACTTTTAAGGCAGTGAGGATAACAAAAGTCAAAATTTCCAAGTTAAAAGAAATATAGAGAGGTGGAAAGCTGAGCCCAATGTCCTGGACAATTTTTTCCCCACTATATACTGATGGACAAGCAGAAGCTAAGAGGCTGAGAGGGTGAACAGATCTTCTGGAAGAGCTGGGTAGCAAAAATTGAAGTTTAGGCCTCACCAACAAGGAGTCCTCCAAAAGACCCCAGGCTTTCAGCTGGGACACCCCAAAGGGCCACACTTTTGGTGTAGGGCTAAATTGGAGTTAGACTGAACTTAGCAAAAACTAAAGTTCATTTGATAGTTTAAAATTATCTGTCCCTACCTTAACTGCATACAAAATTAACAACCTAAACCAAAGACAGGAAAGAGGAAAAAACTCCAGAGAAATCCAGATCCAGTAGTTATCAGGCACAGACTTATAAAATAACCATAATTAATATATTTAAGAAGATAAATAATAAGAGGATTTCAGCATAGAAATAAAAAATAAAATATATAGAAATGAAAAGTATAATATTTGAAATTAGAAACACAATAGATGAGGTTAGTATCAACCTAGACATAGCTGAGGAGGGGATTATTGAACTGGAAGACAGATCAGAAAAAAAAAAATTAATCTAGACTGAAGCATGGAGAGAAAAAAGGATGGGAAAAAAAAAACCCAAAACCAAAAAATAACATATAAAATATGGGGCTGGGCGTGGGGGGCTGGGGAAGTTCTAGAAAGAAAGAAAAGAGAATTTTCTAAATCTGAACAAAAATGTCATTAGACAGAGTTAAAAGTATTGTGAACTCCAGATGGGATAATACAGAGAAAACACCACTTAGGCCATTCACAGTGAAACTTCAAACCAAAATAAAGAGAATATCTTTTTTTTTTTTAACATCTTTATTAGAGTATAATTGTAAATAGTATGTTAGTTTCTGCTTTATAACAAAGTGAATCAGCTGTATGTATGCATATATCCCCATATCCCCTCCCTCTTGCGTCTCCCTCCCTCCCACCCTCCCTATCCCGTCCCTCTAGGTGGTCACAAAGCACCGAGCTGATCTCCCTGTAAGAGAATATCTTAATAGTCTAAAGAAAATAGACATATTTCCTACAAACTAGCAATAAGACTGACAGCCAATGATGAAGGTCAGAAACCAAAGTAATGACCTTTTAAAAGTGCTAAAAATAATAACTGACAACTGAGAATTCTATAACTTGTAAAAACATTGTCAAAGATGCAAAATAATGGCATTTTATTACAAGCAAAACCTAAGATAATGTATCACCAACAGATACACACCGATGGAAATATTAGAGGGAGTTCCTTTGGCAGAGGGAAAATGATCCCAGAGGAAAGCATGGAAATGTGGGAAGGAATAATGAATGCGCCACGGAAAGAGTAAATATGAGGATAAATCTAAATAAATATTGACTGATTAAAACAATAAAGATAATGCCTTATCGAATTGAAAACATAGGTAGAATTAAAATCTGTGGCAACACTAAGAATACATAAAAGGCATGAGGGTGATAAATGAAGTGAAAGTATTCTAAGGTCCTTGCATTGTTTAGGAAATGTGAAAACTAATTAATATTACATTATAAAAATCAAGAATAATTTTTAATATCTAGGGTAACCAACAAAAGAATAGAAAAGAATAGAAAATCCATAATTAACAAGCTAATAAAAGAGAAATTAAGGCAAGGAAAAATGGAAAAGGAATGTAGAAATGTTGAAATAAATAGAAAACAATACTTGGTAGATTTAAAACCTAATATATAAGAAATAACTTTAAAGTTCAGTGGAGTAAATGCTCTAATAAAATACAAATATTATCAAGTTGTATTTCTGAGAAAAGCAACAACAAAATCATATGACATTTACTCTTTAAATATAAAAATGTTTAAAAGTTAAATGATGGGAAAATTATACCTTACAAACCATAAACCAAGGAAATCTGGTCTAGCTATACAAATATCAAACAAAGTAGACTTTAAAATAGGAATCATTACTAGATCTAAAATAAGAATTTCTTAATGTTCCAAATTCTAACTTTCTCTCTACTTAGTTAAAGCAAAATTGATAGAACTAGAAGGAAATATTAAAAAATATACAATCACTTTCATATACTTCACTCAGAAACTGATAAAAACAAATAAACAAACATTAGTAAGGATACCGAAAAATTGACATGATTAACAAATTTAACTTAAATGACATCTATAAAACTACACACTCAACACCATCAGAATGTATGTTCTTTACAAATGCCCTTGAAGCATTGACCAAAATTGGACATATGCTGAACAATAAAACAAATATTAGCCAATTTGAAAGACTGAAATTATTTAAAATATGTTATCTGATCATAGGAGTATGAAGCTACAAATCAATCATTAAGAACATTTTCAAGTCCCCACATATTTGAAAATTAGTAACACAATTCTACATAAACTGTGGTCAAAGAAATCATAATGAAAATTAGGAAAAAATTTAACTGAATGTTAATAAACGTATAACTATCAATACTTGTGAAATGCATCAGCTAAAGTTATGCTTAGAAAGAAATATATACCCTCAAATGTGTATATTAGAAAAAAGAAATGTTGAAAAATTAACTCTCTAAAGTAGAAAAGAAATCATAATGTGACAGCAG
>NW_006770909.1:4613147-4645837 GCF_000442215.2 Lipotes vexillifer
AGCAGGAATTAATGAAATAGAAAACAAACATGCAATGGAGAAATTCAATAAAAGTACATTTTAATTATTTTTTAAATACTAATAGGATTAACAATAAAGCAACACTGAGAGGGAGAGAGGGAGAGAGAGAGAGAGAGAGAGAGGGAGGGAGGTATTCATTACCAATATCAGAAATTCAAATGGTAAAGCCTACAATTTACAATTAAAAAAATAAAATAAAAAGATATTATGAACAATTTTATGCTAATAAATGGGCACATGTCTAGAAAAGACTTTGCATGATAGTGTGCTAAACTAATTATTAGCTTGATATTAAACTATCTTAAAGAATAGGTTTTAGATTAATACTCTGTATGAGTCTAAAATAATCTCTCTTAGGACTATTCAGAATACCATTCTAGTCATTTTCTGCCCCTCATTTTGACAACTACAGGGCATTAGGAAATCCTTTAAGAGCTGTAGTACAGAATTAGTCCTTGTGGTTTTAGTTACAAAATGACATATGGAGATGTTTTAGACAGTGAAAACACAGAGGTTCGATGACATGGTGAAGGAGAGAATAAAAGCAGGGAGTTGAGAGTCCTACATTATCCCAACCCTTCAAAGAGTTGCTTGGTATACATGCCAGGTCTTTGCCGAGGTCCAACAGGCCAAAGTGCCACAAATTCACTGGAGACGTGTCTGAATGTGTTTTCAAAGAAAAATGAACATTTGGTGCAAAAGGTATTCGTCCCGTCTCCCTGCAGTCTCTTTCTGAATCTTTTTCGGTTTCTCTATTTCTTCCCTCTCTGTGTATTTCCCAAGTTCCATCTTCAGCCTGGTCTTCTTACATTAAACACAGTCCCAATTGACCGTTCTTTATGGATCAGTCCCCAAAACCTCTAAGTGTGGCTCCTCCAATGAACTCAAGACACACATCAGATCATGACACCCCTCACTGTTGAAAGTCCTGGACCCATGATTCAAACAATCCTGCCACTCAACTCCAAATGACCATCTCAGCTTTTACTGTTATTATGTCCTCCTACCCCACCTAGCAACCAAAGACCCCATCTTTCCTGTCACAACGGCATCTGCACAGGTCTACAAACTCTCTTTGCCTGCTTCTATTCACTCTCATACTCACTCCTCTCCCAGAAATACCCTTTCCTCCTGGATCCACCTCTCACATTCTTCCTCATCTTTCAGGGGCTAGTTCAAATTCCATTTTATCTGAGAAGACTTTTTATATCAATTGCCCTGTTCTCTCCCTTCTCTGAAGCCCCACAATAATATTCACCTTTGCTAGATGAGTGCTCACTCATCCCGTTTATATTTTTAATAAATGAGTTATTTAAATTGTTTTTTCTACTAGATGACTACAGTGGGGACCACCTTTTATTCATCGTTACTTTTTCTCAGCTCTTTGACCGTGTTTATACAATGTAATTAATAGAATCCTTTGACTTTTGAATTTTTTCTCTGAATGTGCATTTTGCTCATGCAGATGCCTATGCCTAAACTGTTCCTCTTCCCCTGGAAAAATCCTACTTATTCTTTAACATCCAGCACTTGTGTCATTTCCTTAATGAATTCTCCCCCCATTACCACACAGAGCCATGTTCATAATTTTTATATGTAAAATATACTTTTATTAGAATGTCTAAAAAGTATTTCTCACAAAGACATGATTTATTTGGCACTAAATGTGTGATGTGAAAGTTGAATTATGCGTACATATGCTTATTATCATCTTGAAACATATTTTATTGTGTGTTAGGAAATATTTATTGTGGTAATGTGAATAACTGCAAATCTACATGATGTTGAAGCATATTTCAAAGCACCTTTGATTACCTGCAATTTTTTTGTATATTTAATTAATTTTGACTAAATGTTACAACCAGATTGTGTGAGAAAAAAATATATTCCCACTAATATGCGTCTTCTAGAACAAAGCGTTTGAGGGCAAAGGCAGTTGCCGCAAAATTGCAAAGTCAAAGGGAAAGTGTACAAGAATAGTGACAGGAACGTCAATCACTGGTTCAGCGAGATTGCTTTGGCTAAAGGTAAGTGTCTCGGGAAGAACTCAAATTTTTTTTTTTTTTTTTTTTTTTTTGTCTGGGGCTCCACTGTTGTGGCCTCTCTCGTTGCGGAGCACAGGCTCCGGATGCACAGGCTCAGCAGCCGTGGCTCACGGGCTCAGCTGCTCCGCAGCATGTGGGATCTTCCCGGACCGGGGCACGAACCCCTGTCCCCTGCATCGGCAGGCGGACTCTCAACTACTGCGCCACCAGGGAAGCCCAAGAACTCAAATTTGATCCATGTGGTGATGCTCTGGGAACAGCACTCCACCAAAAACTGAGAGCATATACGTAAAGTTCTCAGGAGTTGAAACCCAACCTTCAACCAAACGCAATATTATTCAATGACAGAAAAATCGTAACTCACTGAACATTTTTGATCCAGACCCACATCCAACAGTTGGATGTGTATGAACAGCTAAACAGTGTATGTCCTGTAGCAGGCACTCCTAGTACAATCTAGAATTTGTGCCATTATACCATATTTTAATCTTATCCTGGGTCACATTTCTAGATAGGTGACGGTTTGAGATATTTGACTAAGTTGGTAGTTAAAAAAAAAAAAAGCAGTGTCACTTTCATTAGAGATACATTTTAAAAGATGAGTTGAGTTGCTACATCTCATCCTCTACTGGTTTTCTTCAAAAACTCATAAACCTTGTTCAAAACACTGGGACGGAGTGAATGGAAAGACAAAGAAAAATGACAGCTTTTGCTGTAGAAGTCACAGTTGAAATGGGAAGACAGAAAATATGCATGAAACTATAAATAACGATAGGAAATACCAAAAACGAAATATGTAGCTTGTGAAAGTTTCTCTCACATGAGAAGAGATTTAGCAGATTGCTAGGATGGGAAGGAAGAGGTAATCATTCTCTGGGGGAATGGCACACATTCTTAGTCAAGAGGCAGCAACAATCAATGTCAGACCAAGTATAAGTCAGAGAAAGAATGCAATGTTCTTCATTTAATTTTCTTAGACTCATGAAACTTACCGGTTCCAGTGTCAGCTTACACACTATACGTTCGTGGTGCACATATGTAATTTGGGTTCTCATCTTTTCTGACAGTTCTCCCATAAGTTATTCTTTTAACTGGCTGAGTTTAATTCTGCCAGAGTGATTCCATAGGCAGATATCAATGACAGATTTTGTATAAATTACCCAGCAGTTTTAGATTCTGAATTTTAATCTGGTGATAATTCTGCATTGATAAATGAGGTTGAATTTCACTGGGGAAACATGAAATACATTTCTTCGTATTTGTGAAAATAATTCTGGTCAAAAAGCATATGACCCAATCTTAGTAGGTAATGAGGTATGAATCATTTCAACAGAAGTTTGAGAAAGTTGCTTTAAAACTGAAATGACTAAGGTTTCTTTTTCTTTCCTATTTTCCTACAATAGATCTTCAAAGCTAAATACATACCACAATACTTATCCAACATGAGTGTTTTTGATTGAAGAAATATCTTTAACAGAAATAGGGTGTACCAAGAATTTTTTGGTTGTGTCTTTCTTAAATTGATGGTTAGTTTTTTTCCATAGCTAACAATTTGGGATAAATCTGAAATATTAATTTAACAGTTTTAAACCACACTTTCTGTGGACAGTTTCATTCATTCGTAACCCAATAAATCATCTGGTGTTTATTGAATGCCTGCTTTGTGTTCAGCTCAAGCCTCTGTTTATGTGAGATTTGAATAAAAAACTACATCCTCGGCCATGAAGAGACTGTAGTCCAATTGGGAAGACAGTCAGCACACACAAATGATAGCAAGCTTGACCAGACCAAATAGAATCAAGCTTCTGAGAGTGTGGAAAAGGCCTCAGGTGTGGTTTAAAAAAAAGGAGAAAAAAATTTCATTCTGAGGGAATCCCAGAAACTGAACAAGCAGAATTCAGGAGGTGAAGAGTGTTCCAAAGCCAAGGAGCAGCACCGACCTCCCCGCATCATGTCCCAGAGCAGAGGAGATCCTCGCTCCAGCAACGCCAGGCACACTGGTCTCCCCGGCATCCCTGCACTGCACACAGTTCCACAGGCCATGTCTTTACAATGTGCTCTCAGCCCCTTCTCTCATTTCCACGTGCCCAAAAAGTATTCCTTCAAGGTCTACTTCAGATGCTGCCTCTTCCATCATGATTCCTAACTGACCCCGCTGTTTTCTTTCATGAACTCTTAGTCTGCACCTTTCTTATTGAAGGACTAGTTTTTACTTTGTATCATAGATCTTGGCATCTGAGCCTTAGGTTCTCACTTTCTTCCAAAAGCATCTTGACCCAAAGTGATTCTTCTCTAAACAGAGCCTAATAAGGGCTACACAGTTAGGATAATTATTGAATGAATGGCTATGATAGAAACTAATCAACATATGTGGAATAAACTGTAAATTACATATTTGCCTTTATACCCACTTAAGTGATACTTGATAAACCAGGTGACGTAGCACTCCAGGTCTTTGAGCAGAAAAGAAGCTCTGCATGCAGATTACATACAAGAAAGAATACAACCCAGTCTAGGGTGTTAGTGAAAAGGATTTGGTCCCAGCTGTGAGGTCACAAGGGCAGGACCAGGCTATTGGTGGTGGTGTTAGGGGACAGAATGAAACCACATGATTTGGTAGATATAGGGCATAAAGTTGGTGGGTAATGAGTTTGGTATATTTCTAATTTTTAAGTTCCGTAAAAGTTTGGACAATGTTTTGTGTGTCATGTTAGACGTCAAAATATTAAGCAGTGATTTGCAAGTGAAAGAGGATCACCGGAAAGAGGACTGCTAAACTCTAATCCCAGCCTGGGTTCCCAGCTGTCTGATCCTCAATTTACTCAACCATACACTGGGGATAGTAATGTTAAGCTCTTTTGACTGCTCTGAAGCAAGAAAAAGTACACAAAAGTGCCTACTGCAGTGTCTGGTACATATTAGTCAGCTGGTTAAAGGTAATTATCAATGAATGTTTGCTGAATTTATAGACAAATACATTAGGATGGAGGTGGAAGGGAAGGAGCAAAGAAAAGACACACAGGAGTGAAGAGGCCATGGGAAGAGAGCGAGAATAGTTCAAGGTCAAGAGAATCTATGGGAGATTTCAATGTCCTCTAATTGCTTTAAATGGTGGCAGAAGACCACGCCAAACAGGTGAGCCTCTGTGAAAAGGGAGTTAGAACCAACAGAGTTCATTGTTGTGATCATATAAAGCATACCACAAAATGAAATAGACAAATCTTTAATATGAATAATTCTTGTTGGTTCATTAGGTGTGAATTGTTTGGTATTAGGTATAAATAGTTTGCAGTTAAGATAATTGACTGTTACCATTTATGGCTGCACGGCTTAACTGAGCACTTGGTAGAATTAGTTAAGGAAAACATAATGAACCAGGCAGAGGCCTTAGACTATACAGCCATCTGAATAACTAGAGCATGGGGGTAAGGAATAGCCAATGACATGACACATCATTCACTTAAAGAACATGTCTCTCCTAGAGAACAGACTTGTGGTTGCCAAGGGGGAGGGAGGGTAAAGGAGTGGTGGATTGGGAGTTTGGGGTTAGCAGATGTAAGCTATTATATGTGGAATGGATAAACAACAAGGTCCTACTGTATAGCACAGGGAACTATATTCAATATCCTGTGATAAACCATAATGGAAAAGAACATAAAAAGAAGAATGTGTATATATAGCTGAATCACTTTGCTATACAGCAGAAATTAACACAACATTGTAAATCAACTATACTTGAATAAAGTGATTTTTTTTTAAAAAAAGAACATGTCTCTTGCTTCTGCACACCCCATTTTTTCCCTAAAACTCCTAAATCTTAAAAGAATGAAGGACAAGGAGTTTGTGGCATGAAACCTTTTAGGTTTCCTCAGGATATAGAAGACAATTTGGGTCAAAGAAAATGCTGGTTAAATACATCTGCACCATATGATTATACCCCAGAATACCTATTGACTGAATATCTGTATTGTATGCTATCTTCTTCATACCTAAACGGCTTAGACTAAGAAGAACTAATGCATGGCGTTCAAGCCAGCCTCTACCCTTATATGTGTCTGAGTTCTTATTCCTGAGCCTGAGCAAATTAGGCCCCACTTTACCCATCAGACTCAGTACTCCTTCCTTGGACTTGCCCTCAGAATCCACCTCAACGCATTGCTCTAGCCAGTCAACTACAAATGGATTGGGATCAGCCTCTAAGTTAAAACCTATTTGTTATCCTTGGTTCAGATATTTATCTGCCTTCAGGCAGGCGTCTGTAACACATGCTGTCTAAAATTCATGTCTAGTTCTGTGAGCCTTAAAACTCTCAGTTCCAATCATCTAATTAGCAGAACAAGGTCATGATTATATATAAGAAGAAAACTCTTGAGTCTTGAAGCCTTAAGGTAAATCAAGTTCCTTATGTCTAGGGTTGCATGGATAACTATAACTTTATTTGGGTCTCTTTAGGTCCTTCGAATTGTGCATGTGTGCATATGTGTTTATAGAATTACTTTCTATTTAATTTTACCCATGTTCATAATTTTATCCCACATTTACTTTCATAATCACTTTTTTATATTTTTTATTCTAACCGTCGAGTGTTTCTGAACTGACCGATAATTCATTCTGAAGTCTTCTAATCATTCCTCTTGGCATTACTAATCAGTCTGGAATATGGTGATAGTAACACACTTTTTGACCCCCTGGCACTATGAATGATGATACTCATATCACCTTTAAGGAGAGCACACCTGGCTGTTCTCTCTTCAACACACTGGGCAACAATCTGAGAAGTGTTTAAACATCAAGTATTCCAGAATTCAAAGCTAGTTTATGATCTTTCATAAACTTTATATATTTTAAAGGGTTTTTTCTTCTTTTTTTTATCATTTCCTTCCTTTCCTCAGTGTCATCCCTCAAATATTCCTGATTCTCCCTTCCACACAAAAGACCTCAAGGTTGTAGGTGTGCCTCTGTACTTATAAGTCCTTTTTGCTACTCTTTATTTTTTCTCCCCCAAAAGCCATCATGGATTATTCTCATTATATTTCTTTCCAATTTTGTGCAATATTTTCCTCAAAGTTACCTTTAAGCAAAGAAGCTGTACTATGTGCCTATTTACCATTTCTCCCACGGCACCAAAATAAATAGAGTAGAAGGTCTAACTTCTTTTGGTTCTGTAGAATACACATGCATGGCTCCAAGATTTTAGCACTTTCTGTATTGAAGGGCTGTTAGTAATTAACTAAATTCACCTAAAACATAGAGCAAAATTAAATTGTATTTCAAATAATTTTACTCTTTTTGTCATTTTTTTCATTGCATACATTTATTGAATGGTATTAAGGAATGGTCTGAATAAATATTCAGTGACTAGAATGAACACATAACATTTTGGGGGTTAATGGGAAGATTAGCCCGGCTGAAACAGAGTGCTTAAAGCATTTTAAGGAGGAGTAATTTAGGTATAAAGTGTAAAATCAACCAATCACCACAGGGTATTACAGCTTCGAAAAGATGGGCACCCCTAACTGTTACTTGGGTGTCTTTACAACGTTTTAATTTTCATGGGTCAGGGGGTGGGGATCTTGCTAAGGTTTCTACAGTTCATCTTAAAATTAAACACTCTGGAGACCACTCTTTAACAACTCCTCTGGGTCATTCCAAAACACCTCTGTTATGGAGATTAATACCCTGGTTCTGAGCCAAAAGCATGGTTTTCAGATGTTACAATTACCTGTTCAGCTTCTCAGGGGCGATTACTTGAAAGGAGTAAATGCTCTAGCTACAATTGCCTCTGTGAGAGTCACAGTAATTGCCATTCATCAGGGCAGCAACCTGCTGAGGGCATCCATTCATAAACTCTGAGCCATCAATAAACTGGAACCTCGGGCCTCTGGTGCCAACATGCTTTACACAATGAAATATTATTACTGGCAATTAGGTAAACAATGAGCCGACCCGGAAATGGAAGAGAGATTGCCAATGACTACCTTAGCGCGTCATCCACAGATGTCTTAAATCTTTTCCTGCAAGAGAAATACCTTGAGATAACTCTTTCTACACCACCAGCATCCAACCTATCACAAAAACTTTCACAGATTAAAGAATAAAGAAAGAGGGAAATGTTAACAAGTGAGTTTTTGTTTTAATCAGGTCATGTGGTGTGGGGCAGTAGACAACAGCTTTCATATCATAGCTATCCATAGATATCAGATACCAGCTACCTTTGCAGGGGCTGATATAAGGTAGGGTTGGGGAGGAAGGGGGCCATGTAACTGGACTCAAAGCAGCTAACTCCACAGCCACGGTCCTGGGACAAACTGCTTAACAGTGTTCAGGGAATCTATGTTAATGAAAGCTGGTAATTTGTGAAGTGCTTAAGAGTTTAAAAAGATTTTGCCATCCATGATGAAATTTGATCACCATACTATATCAGTGGGGTACATGGGGTGGACATCATCTTTTCTGGGTTATTATTGTTGTTTTTAATTATCGGAGAGAGTTGAGGGTCAGAGACACTAAGTAACTGCTCAGATTACTGAGGTCACTTTCAGACCGGTGCTGTTGTCTGCTTTGGTCAGGTTCCCCGATTAAGGTGCTCAGATCAGTTTAGAAGCACGTTTCCAGCTCATCCCAAACCTACCACTTAGCCCTTGGGCCCCAGCTCCTCTCCCTCAGGGCCATTGCTCTCCCAGGGCTCTGACTTGAGGGCACAGGGCGACATGGCAGTCAGGGAGAGCGGGAGGAAATTGTGGTGAAGCCCTGCTTCTCATACTGAAGCTCGAGGACCAAGGGGTGAAACCCAAGCCACCACCAGCAGCTTCAGACAAACAGAGACAGGGCTGTAAAAGTTATTCAAACTGACAAACACAATGGTCAGGTTGAAATGCAGTCAGGAAGTTGACATGTGGTGAATGTTGGGGATGTTTTATGAAGTGAAAAAGAAAGTAACCCCAGAATCAGATAATTCTAGTCATTTTTCTGTCTGAGTTGTAATTGATGAGTCTCTCATCGATACTCCTGTTGTTTTTACCCAAATAAATAATGCCACTGAAAGCAGTTTGATGGGATACGAGAGTACTGCTAAAACGGGAAATCTGTGACAGCAGAAGTGGTGGGAGGTCAGGAATTTTTAAAAGGCACCGTTAGAGAAACCATGTGGTTTGGGGTATGTTCCTAAGGTAAGGCAGTGGCCCTTACCCAGGAAATTCTTTTGACTGATAAATCGTATTTTATTTTTATATGACTCAAGTTTATTAAACTCATTTTATAGATCAAATAAGTTTAGGATCGATGAAATGTATCTCTGAAGACTAAGCAGGAAGTGGCAGTCTAGCGGTTAGAGCACAGGATGGAGACCCAGGAGTTCTTTATTTTATTTTCACCTCCTCCACCGCAAGCTCACGACTTAATGTGATCTGGGCAGAAGAGCAAATGATTTTTCTTCTCTTTCTCTCATCGGAAAAACAAAGTAAAACAGAAACAAAAACACAGACTTTTTCACCCTTTTCGAAGCACTTACCCTATTCATGCTTGCTTGCTCCTCTTATTTTCCTTTTTCTCCTTTCCTTTGATTTGTCAGCCAACTGAAATGCCTAGGGGAACCGTGGCAGGGTGTAAGATAGATAGATATTCTTTGTAGGTCTTTTAAGACCACTTCACATTTAAAAGAAAATGTCAAAGACAGGGCAAACCCTAATGAAAAGTTCAAACTATAATTTGACCTTCACTTAGAATAGAAACAGGGTTAAGTGAACAGGATCTTGAGAGCTAAGTATGTGTAAAGTATTCAAAAGAATTTCCTCTGAAATCTCAATAGAAAACTTTCTAAGATTGCCCTAACTCCTAGGTGTGGGATTCTTAGACTCAAGAGAGGAAATAAATATTAGAAAATAACTATCAAATAAAATACTTCCCAGGCTCAAGAATATCCTGGTGTAGTCCATGTCTAAAATTAGGCAAGTAAAACAAGTCATTGAAGAATTACTTTAGATTTTTAAAACCATATTGGAATTAGGAAACATTTTCACAAGGAGATGTGATTTACTTTTTCACTACTTTTCTGTGAGTTTAAATGCCTCATTATTTTCTCCCTCATTAGGTTATAAACTTTTGAGAGCAAGGACGTAGGTTTTATTTATTATTGATTTCCCATAGCTTCTGACAGTGTTGATTGACAGTCTGAAGTGTTTGACTCTCTAAGCTAAAGGATATTTCCCTGATGGAAGTATGAAAATTTCCTATTTTTCTTAAAAAGAAAATGACATCACAGACATAAATTGATATAGTATCAAAATTATCAGGAATCTAGAACATCAAATATTTTATTTTATATTTATATTTATATTTATAACTGCTATTTATATTTATAATATTTATTTTATAAAATTCACAATCTTGTTACACAATGAGGGTCTTTAGAATGAGTTGAAAGAATCTCTCTGACTTTTTAGATCTTAATCTGATCTTTGTTATTTTATATTAACTCCAGTTAAACATGCAATTTTCAAAGTTCTTTTGTTTGTTTGTGAATCTAAGTGCCAAATACACATGACTAGTTATTTGCGTTTAGGGTCTTTATCAAAAATCCTGGACTGGAGGGAGTTTCAGAGACACGGAGACCCTAGATTGCGCTGAGCCTACTGGTTTATTGGATTGTACCCTGTAGCACTTAAATCTCCAGCACAGAATTTGGGATTAACTACTCACAGTTTTACATCATTATCTATTGCTCATGGGTGGATATTGTTTTCTGAAATAGATGATAAGGTCCCTGAATGTAGCCCTTACAGGATCAGTAGCATGTAACACAGCTCTGAAAGGTGAAAGCCATCTCACTTATCCAAGATTTCACAAACCAGAGTTCAGCAGCTTGATAAAACATAACAATTTTTTACCTTGTACTAATAAAATTGTGTGGAGCCTGCGTGTGTGAGTAACTAATGATACGTGAGAAGTGACATGCTGAAGACTTCTAGGTACAGAAAAATAAGATTTTGCATTGTGTTTTTAAATGAATCTATTAGTCACTTATTTTAATTGTCAGTTGTGCGTTCCCTCACATGAAGAGAAATGCTTTCAAAACATGTTCCTGACTCAATAAGAAAATGTTCAACTCTTACCTTCTGATTTGTCATTAGGAACAGTGTGACCATCACTTATGCGTCACAAGATTGGTAAGCAAAATTAACCTCGAAGAACAAAGTGTTTATGATGCTGAGAGAACAAACACAATTCTCTACAACAAGCTGAATGACATTCTAATTAATGTCTCAATGATTCACGTCACTCGTTGTTGGAAGATAACTATTAAAGTGAACCTTTAGTATCATAAGAAAAGTCTTTGCTTTTTCACTCAAAATAGGCTGAGATTCTTTTATGATGACTATAAAAGGATTAACTATAGATATAACTTAAATTTTATGGCAACAGGCATATAATTTTTTTCTCTAACATTATCTCTTTCCCCCCCCCAAAAAAGCTCATACTTAATCCAGTGCTTCAGATTTTCTAAAATCTTGTGTCAGCAGCTTTTTCATTAAAGGTTTTAATTAGGTAGCTTTGCAATTTATGGTTCATGAATTTATACTGTGATTGTAGTCATTATTGAATCAAAGACTTTGTGGCCCACAGTAAATTATTTCCATGTAATATGTTCTTTCCATTTCTCAAGATATTGTCACAGGTAGCCAGACTCTTTCACCCATTTTCCATGAATAAGGATAGCATTTGCTCCTGGCAGCCATTCTGTGACCAAGAGGAGAATCAGCCCGAGAAGCTGACACAATGGCATCAGAGCAAAGAGATGATTGTCCTACCTCTAAACCTCCTTTAACACAAGTAAAATAATTTTATTATTATTTCAGCTTAAGTTTGACTTACAGACAAGAGTAAACTAAGACAATACTCAAAAACTTACAGACAAGAGTAAACTAAGGCAATACTCAAAGAAAAAGAGAGTAAAGGGGTAGCCCAGAGAAACTACTCAAATTACAATTTTTCCTGAAGTCTTCCATGATTATTGACTAGATTTGGCCCAACTTATTCAAAGACAGGAGTTAAGATAAAAGCAATAATCACAGATCAAAGAGACAAACAATAATAACTCCAGAGGTAGTTGCAAGCAAGAGTCGTAGGTTGCTCTAGTGGTGGTCCTGTACTTACCAGCTACTGCTGCTATTGTTAAAACCTTGGATTTCCTCTACAATAGATGAGGTTTATTAAGTTTTATTGTATGAATCAAGTAATTTGCTATCTACTGCATTCAGAATGTGGTTCCTTTGCATCACCAAGAGTTGAAGTAACCTGTTACTTAATTTTATTTATTTCTACATGGCTACCTAAGAAGAAAGAGAGAATCATTTCTCAGCCTTCATACAATACTAACAACCACTCAGGTGATCGCCTTAGCTCAGTGCTGAAGATTTTCCTTGCATCATCATTCGACTCATCCAATTAATGGATAACACCTTTGTGCTTTGACGGTTTCTAAGCTAAGTATATGCTTTCTGTTTCCTTCATAGATGGCCAATGGCTGTTGACTATTAACATGTACAACATTCATTTTTCTTCTATTTTTTAGTAAAGTATTTCAATAACTTTTTTTTTTTTTTTTTTTTTTTTTAAGGCAGCAGATAGAGCAGTCTGGAATCAGGTTGCCTGGGTTTGAAACCTAGTTTTTACTCACAAACCCTTGGACAAGTGGAAATGTTTCTGTGCATTAATTTCCTCAATTGTAAAATAAGGAATAAGTAGAATCTATCTCATGGGATTGCTGGGAGGATATCATGAATAAATATATATAAAGCAATTAGACTAATACCTCACACACCATAAATAATTAGCTATTCATTCATTCATTCAACAAATAACTCATTGAGATCCTAATATGGATAAAGTGTTGTCCTTGGACTTGTGAGAATGCAAAGGTAAAAATGTCTTTCTCTGCCTTCAAGTAGTTAACTGTCTAGTATGGGAGATAGGGCACAAACAAAATAACAACAATGTCAGATAGTATTAAAAAATCACGTAAATCTATTATATATGAAGAGGTGAGAAGACATAGGTGGGTCAATGCTAGTATTGTTTTTCCCTTGTATTCATGTAATTTACATAGTGTTGCGATTTAGCATTTTTCTGTTGCTATGTAGATTCTTTGGTCAAAACTTGCTTGCTTGTTTCCTGTTGCCTGTTTTCCTATTTATCCACATAGCAAAGTGGCACAGGGTATTACAAAAGCAAACAAGGATGCTAAAGAAAGTACCAAAACATAGAAAACATATTGCGGCCTTCTCCCTGTTCACTGATTGAGTAGAACTGACCATACCTTCATTTGTGATTCATTGTACCTGCAAATACTAAATTTGAAAGATCAAAGATCACATTCTGTTGAGTTTTGAATCCTAAGTAGCTAATGAAATGTCCCTGATTTCAGGTCAATTAGAATATCACTTTCTCCTGGTCACAGTGATTGGTTCAGAAAAAGGAAAAATCACCCAAATAAGACTCAGAAATTTTCTGCTAGAACAATTGTTGAAAGATTCATTCTGTCTACTCATTTTGCCAAGCTGTTGGAATATGAGATGGAGTTGCCAACAACCATCTTGCTGCCACCTGGAGAAAGTCTGAGAAGGAAGTAGAGGAGAGGCAAGAGAGAGGGAGAAAACTGACAACACTGAAACGCTGGATTTGGCTGGGCTTGACCCACTAGTTGGCCTTCTCAGTTAAAGAGTAAATACACTCCCTCTTTGTTTAAAACCAGTTTGGATAAGGATGCTGTTTGCTCACTACAAGACCCAGGGTATGTGTTATTATTATTATTCACAGGACTTTTTGTCAGTAAATATTTCTAAAACATAGTCTTAGTCTTTGAATAGTTATGCAAATGAAACAACCATCAACATTTCCATCACTCCATCCCAACCAGATTCTCAACTTTGTTATTTGCATAGAGCTTTGCACTTTACAAAGAATTTCTTCTCTCACACTGGATCCTAATTACAATTCAATCATCAAGTAGGGAAGCATTAATACTTTATGTGCAAAAAATTAAGGCTTTGATCAGTTAAGTAACTTGCCCAGCTTAATTCATTTAGTAGATGAATACCTGTTTTCAAAAGCTTAATTTTCCATCATGAAAATAAATGTATATTGACTAAGTCTTGTAAGTCTTATATGAAGCAACAGACCCAGATTTACCCTCTCATGTTAAACAACTGGAAAACCTGGGTGTGGGGGGAATATACACAGTTGACAACCTGGGGGTCAGTGGTCTCAGGTCCCTGCCCAGTCGAAAATCCACGTGTAACTTTACAAGTCAGCCCTTTGTATCCATGATTTCATATGTATCTGCAGATTCAACCATCCACGGGCTGTGCAGTACTGTAGTATTTATTGAAAAAAATCCATGTATAAGTGGACTCCCGCAGTTGAAGCCCATGTTGTTCAAGGGTCAACTGAATGTATACAGATAGATAGATAGATAGTTAGATAGATAGATAGATAGATATAGAAAGTTTCAGCAATTGTCAGGCAGCACAACCAGAGAGCTATAATCTCTGAGAGAAGAGAAACAAATAAGGTGAAGCATACAGTCATTCAAGCCTAATGCCTGGAGGCTCTTTCCAGGCTGCGAATCAGGGAAAAAAAATACAAAAGTGCCTTACAGCCTTTCTGAGTTGAGAAAACAGTTCAGGGAGGCCAGAAAGGAGGGTATTTCAGTGAAAGACTACTCCCTGCACAGAGACAAAGCTCCAAAGATCTGCAGAGGAAACCTTCTGTTTCTGGCTGAGTACTAATCAGTGCCAGTTGAGAGAAAATGATCCAAGTTCAGAGAAAAAGCCACCAGAAAGCAGTAGGTAGAACAATTCCTGATGCTCACATCAATCTGAGAGTAGTCTAAGTTCCCACCAGCCAGAGTGGGAAGACATTAGATTACAATAATAGGGTAGAATCCTCGATAGGGTTATGCACTGGTGGTGGACTGAATTAGCCCTAGACCGAAGGATCCTCTACTTCCATTCTAGAAAAGTTTAAAAGCAAGTCTCAACATGATCTAATCGATTTTAAGTAACCTAACTGCATACCAAAACAAAATTCAACCCTATTTAAAGGAATACAATATGGTCCAACTACGAACGATAGAGAATTTACACTGTCCAGCATCCATTAAAAATAAAAATTACCAGACATGCAAATGAGCAGGAAAATATCATTTCTAACCAGGAGAAAATCAATCAAAAAAAAAAAAAACTGTCCTAGAAATGATGGAGATAAGGGAATTACCAGAAAAGCACATTGAAATAGTTATACATATATGTCCCATATGTTTATGGAGGTAGACAAAAGCATGAGCGTGATGAAAAGAAAAATTAAAGATATGAAAATGACCACTTCTAAAGATGAAAAATAAAAATTAAATGGAAAATAATTTAGGCGAAATTGGCATTATATTAGTCACTGCAGAAAAAATACAGTAAATAGACTCTTGAACAAAATTATTGAAGTGGTAGAAACTATTAAGGCATGTTAAATGAAAACTACCCAAAATGCAACACAGAAAAAAAGATCAGTGACCTATAAGACAAAAACAAGCAGTCTAATACATGTGTAATTAGATTTCAAGAGAGGTGAGAGAAAGTAATAGAAAAAATATTTGAAGAAATAATGCTATTTTTAAAAATGTGATCTAAATAATCTGCCTATCAAAGGAAAATAAATGTATGTAGTATACACACACATACACACACACACTGGAAAATTACTCAGCCATAAAAAAGAATGAAATCTTGCCATTTGCTACAACATGCATGGACCTAGAGGGTATTATTCTGAGTGAAATAAGTCAGACAGAGAAAGACAAATACTGTATGATTTCACTTATATGTGGACCTAAAAAACAAAACCAATGAACCAACATAACAAAACAGAAACAGAGTTATAGATACAGAGAACAAACAGGTGGTTGCCAGAGGGGAGGGGGCTGGGAGGAGGGAGATTAATATGTACAAACTTGCAGTTCCAAAATAAATGAGTCATGGGTATAAAATGTACAGTGTGGGGAATATAGTCAATAACTATATACTATCTTTGTATGATAACATATTGTAACGACTTTTGTGGTGATCATTTTGAAATGTATAGAAATATCTGATCACTATGTTGTGTGACAGAAACTAACACAGTGCTGTAGGTCAATTATACTTCAAAAACAAACAGATGAACTCACAGAAAAAGAGATCAGATTTATGGTTAGCAGAGGCAGAGGTTGGGTGCAAGTGAACTGGATGGAGGCTGTCAAAAGGTACAAGCTTCCAGTTATAAGGAAAATATGCACTAGGGATGTAATGTACCACATGATAAATATAATGAACACTGCTGTGTGTTACATATGAAAATTGTTCAGAGAGGAAACCCTAAGAGTTCTCTCATCACAAGGAAAAAAGATTTTCCCGTTTAGTTTTCTGTCAATACAAGATGATCACTAAACTTATTGTGATAATCACTTCATGATGTATGTAAATCAAACCATTATGCTGTACACCTTAAACTTATACAGTGCTGTATGTCAATTATATCTCAATAAAACGGGAAAAAATGAACACTAATTTATGTAAAAAGTTTGTTGTGTTTAAGGCAAAAGCCCAAAGATTGGGAATACATCTTCTTCCTGATAAAATGTATTGTCATTGTTGGAAACGTTTGTATTCTCTACCTTTGCTAGAAGGTTTTTCTTTTTTTTTTTTTTTTTTTTTTGCGGTACGCGGGCCTCTCACTGCTGTGGCCTCTCCCGTTGCGGAGCACAGGCTCCGAACGCACAGGCTCAGCGGCCATGGCTCACGGGCCCAACCGCTCCGCGGCATGTGGGATCCTCCCGGACAGGGTCACGAACCCGCGTCCCCTGCACCGGCAGGCGGACTCTCAACCACTGCGCCACCAGGGAAGCCCGCTAGAAGGTTTTTCTAATCACCAAGGCTAGTGATTTATCTGAGTATAACACAAGACGTCTTCTCTAGTGTCATTAGACGGTATCAGTCCATTATATGGTTTCCCTATGTTATTATATGGTTTGTCATAGTTACTGCCTTTAATATTTAGACCTATGGGTATAAGAGAAAGATTACTCTCTTCTGTCTGGATCAACACTCATTAAAATAGCCTTTACCTCTGATCACAATAATAATACATATCTAATATTTTAAAAGTCTGTAGAGATACTCACACAGGAATAATAGTTTCTTCTGGAGAAACGAATGGAATAGCTGAGGCTATAGGGTAATTTCATTTAATTGTTATACTTTGTTTCTGTTTTTTTGTGTAAGAATGTATTTATGTACATTTTATAATTAAAAAAATGTAAAATAAAAAGGAAATTTAAAATTTGAAAAATATGGTAAAGTAGAAAAATAAATTCTACATATTGCTGTTAATATTTTGTGTATTTTCTTCTAGTAACTTCTATTTTTATAAATGTGTAATTATATATATTTATAAAACTTTGATTATACTCTTTCAATTCACTTTCTCATGGTTATATTGAATTCATTCACTGATCATAATTTATTTAACCATACTTCTATTGCTGAATATTTTTGTGGCAGCGTAAACAATGTTACAAGGAACAAAATGAGCATAAATCTTTTTTAATATACCAAATTTTTTTCTTAGAGTACATTCCTACAAGTGAACTTGCTGGCTCAACTGTGTATTTTTAAGGCTTTTGTTATATCATACCCATATTGCTCTCTAAAAAGCTGTTATCTTACATTCTTAAAATTAATTTATAATTGTCCTCACTTCCCACCACCCTTGCCAAAACTGAATATGATCATTTTTTTTCATCTTTGCCAGTGTTACATGTGAAAAATCATTTCTTCAATTTTTTTTTTGTGATGTAGACACTTTCTTGTATTGTTCATAACTTGTATGGTGAGTAGCCAGTTATTTTCTTTTATCAATTTTCCTCTTATTAATGTACCTTATTAATTTATAAATTTCTTCATAAATAAGAACAGTTCTCCATTTTTACTTCATTTTTAAATTTTTACTAGTTTACCATTACTTTATTTATGATATTTTATGAAAACAGTTTTTCATTTTTATGTACTTGAATATATTAACATTTAAATTTTTGATTATTTACTTTGGGTATCTACCAAGAATCAGATTTATCTTCATCTATATATTATTATTTTATGAATTTAAAACTATATCCTCTTTAACATTTTAATCCATCTGCAGTTTTTAAAAATATTATGAGGTGGGCTTCACTGGGCTTCCCTGGTGGCGCAGTGGTTGAGAGTCTGCCTACCAATGCAGGGAACACGGGTTCGTGCCCCGGTCCGGGAAAATCCCATGCAATGGAGCGGCTGGGCCCGTGAGCCATGGCTGCTGAGCCTGCGCGTCCGGAGCCTGTGCTCCGCACCGGGAGAGGCCACAACAGTGAGAGGCCCGCGTACCGCAAAAAAAAAGAAAAAAGAAGAAGAAGAAAAAATATATATATATATATATAATGAGGTAAAAATTTCTAATTAATTCAACAAATTATGCCATCCTTCTTCCCAATTAATTAAGCCAGTCTTTCTCACTAATGAAAATGGATTCTTTATTATATTAGAAAACACATTTTTTTTTTTCTGGTTATCTAGGGCTATTTATTCATCACTCTTACTTGACTTATATATGCAAAGTAATACATTTGTGTTCAAATACGGCATGAATTTCAAATTTTCGTCACAAGATATTCTCGAATTAGCAACAATTTGGTTGAGTAAAGTGATGAATGTGTCTTGGGTCACTTTATCAGTTTTCTATTCCCTTCCATTAATTCATCTGTCCTTACACTAGTACCACACCAGAGTCATTATTATACTTTTGATAACATGATATATAATTTTGAGAGCTCTCCTCATTATTCTTTCACTGCCTTTTTTGTTTGCTTATTTTCACTTATTTATTCTTCCATAGAGGCTTTAGAATCCATTTTTCTTGTAATTACTTTAAATTTGTACATTTATTTGGGGAAACTTACACCTTTATAATATTTGCATTCAGGAACATGGCATACATCCCTATATAATCAAACCTAATTATATGTTTCTCAATAAAATTTTATAGATACTCTCAATTTAATTGAGTTTATTCTTAGGTGTAATTTTATGTCTTTTTTTAAATGTATTTTCTTTTGTCATGTTATTAATCTAAATGGACTATTATTGGTCATTACCCCAGTGAGACTATCTTTGAAACCTCAAAATAGGTCAGAATTATTTTCATATAAGGGGGTCACTAATCCATTCTTATCAGGAAGAGATGGCTACCACAAAGGGAATAGATAGCAGAAAATACAATGTGACGAACTTGGAGATGTTGTTCAGGCTGAAGGGAATAGACACTCATGAGCTTCAACAACCGCTGTTATTGAGGACTCTGCTTGGGCTCCTGATTTCACAAGAGAAGATAGAAATCTGGTTTTACATAAAATAAGTTCAGAGTTTCTGAGGACACATGAAAAATGATAGGAGCACTCGAGGAAAGTTAAACATAAGAAAGTAGTAAAAGCCTAGTAAAAAAAAGAAGTTTTGTAATACATTAATTTACTTACTCCAAAAATGTTTATAGAACACTTATTATGTGTCATATTTTGTGGAGAAAAATGATAAATGTGTTAGTCAGCTTGAGGTGATATAACAGATGGTATACACTAGATGGTTATACACTGGATAAACATTTATTTCTCACAGTTCTGGAGTCTGGAAAGTCCAAGAACAAGACACCAGCAGCTCTGGCATCTAATGAGCTTCCCTGGTTGGCAATACTCCATGTGTTATCATTCCATGTGAACTGTCAGACATCAGTGCCAGGATAGTGACACATCTATGACTCCACAGGAAGAAGACAATGGGAGCTCCACATGTGATACTTTTCCTGGACTCTGACTTATGCCCTTCTTCCCTTGGTTGGTTTTAAATCTGTATCCTTTCCGTGTAATAAATGGTAAGCATGAAGATAATCACTTTCAGTGAGTTCTGAGACCCTTCTTGCAAATTATTAAACTTTGAGGGTGCTCTCTTATGTTTCCCTTAAACTTTTTCAGCTGGCTTAAACTCTCATACTGGTCATTTGGGTTAACGTTCTAAATAACTTGACCCTTAACCCCTTAACACACACACACACACAGAAAAGGTATCAAATAGGGTTTTTCAGTTTTCAGTGATATAGAGAGAAAAGCCATCAAGAAAATATTGGATCTCTACTTGAAGCAATTTTTGTTAATGACATGGAGAAAGTAATTCTCTGAAGGTAAAATTTTTCCAGAATTTTAATCGAATCAACTCTAATGAATTGATTAGAGTTAGATCAAAATGACAATCATGATTATAAGAATACCTAGTATTCTACATTTTCTAAATAAGGTCAGCTCAATGTACTAAAATCACTTACAACTGAGATGACAGAACCACGTGGTAATCTTGGAAAATCACAGGAAAGTGCAAAATTTAGTTTCAAAAATGGGTAAGGGAAAGAATTTTATAATTGTGCATAGATATATATCTATGGTAAAGTGAAAAGAGATCAGATTTAGCTTTGATTGATAGTGAACGAGTTTTCCTAACTGATTCTTGGGAGGGACGCTAGGCTGTGGTTTAGGTTCACTAATGATAATCTAATTCAGTATACAAACATCTCTCTGTTTGAAATCTGGGGCTGCTCTGAGAGAAATCTGATTCTAATCCAAATGACTCAGATAACACCTCTACACAATAGTTCAAAATGATAAACTGGGTAATATTGAGAAGGTGATTAAAGAAGATGAAGTAAAATGGGTAGCCATTTGTAACATGGATGAAACAAGTTTTCAAGACAGTATCCTTCAAGTATCTGAACAGTCATTGATCAGAAACATGCATACTTCCACCTACACGGCAATGATGGGTGGAACCAATTCCAGGGTGCAATGAGCTCAATGTAACTAGAACCTTCTAATAACCATAGCCGCCCAAGGGTGGAATGAACAAACAGGCATCCTTCAGGGGAGGGTGGGGAAGCATTTGTCTAAGCATATGATGGGGACTTTGTATAGAACACTTAATATGGTCAAGTGGTTTTTAATTAAGTAAGCTTTTAAATAAATGATCTTTAAAGTGGTTTTTTAAGTGAGTCACCTCTAATCACCATCAAAACCTCAGATTTCATATCTTCAGATTGGTTTTCCTAGCCCAGGACAATTTAGGAGTAGTAAACTGGGGGGACGTAGTTACCAGAAATTATATAACTTTTATTGAACTCCTAATATGCTTTTTACACATATTATTTAATTTATTCTTTCTTAATAGCAGAAAAAGTCTACTATTAAGCCAATTTTGTAATAAGAGAGATAAGGTCAGGCATTGAAATAACCAACCCAAGGTCAAACAGCTAGTAAGCAAAAGAGTACACATTCTGACCAACCCAGATTTCTCTACTTCTAATGGTCATGTTATTTCTCAAACCACTTCTTTCTAGTGGCAGGAGATGAGAGCCAACAACAAGCCAGTGAAGGAATGAGAGATTTCTTATAAATCAGACCCCATATCTTACAAACCACAGCTGTCTGGGGCCATTTAGTGTGGGTACGAACAGCCTCTCCTATTTCAAAAAGCTCTTGAATGTGTTACTGATGAGTGCAACAATTAATTTATTTTCATATACATGCTCCACATTATCAAGAAAATATAAGGGTGTGTTTAGTGTGCTATGTCTAGGAAGATCAATGCCATTGCCATTTTTCAGAAAAAAATTTTCTGTAAAATGTTCCATTGCTTCATAAAATTACATTGACTGAGGTTTGCATAAAAATCACCTAATCTCTTTTGTGATGGAGTTCAGAAGTTTGCCTGAATCAGCTGTAGACAATACAAACATGTGATGATGTTATCAGGATCGTTTGGTTTCAAGTGCCAGAAATTCAAAGGGAACCAGCTTACATGATGAGGGAAACGTATGAGAAGACTACTTTTCTAACTTCAGGAAGGTACAACAAAGCTTCAGGGATAAGTGAACAAAGCAATCAATCTTCCCCAGGAGCCCCTCTTTCATCTTTTGTCTTTCTATTCACCTTGGCCTCTCCCGTTGTCGTCTTCTTCCACTGCAGACTGGATTCCTCCATGTTGTGGATGACGGCCACCAGGAGTACCTTAGCATTACCTCTTGGAGCTCCCATCGTGTAAACTCCAGGGAATATAGCTTAGTTTTATTTGAAAATCATGGATAGAGACCCTATTACTTCGTTTAGGTCAGGTATCTAACAATGAGTCAATCAGCTTTGTCCATGAGAAGGAGTTCACGTAAATCAAAAAGGTCTCTGAGGGACCAACCTCAATATTAAGGCCATTGGTCCTATAGGCAAGCAAATTATAAGCCAGGGAGACACCACAATTAGCATCTATTAAATCTGGCCCTCAGGTAAATTAAAATTTTTTAGGGAAAATTCTACCAAGCTACGAACAAATTTTAAACATAAAACGTTGGGTACTTAATGGAATAAGGTTCAGTTATCTAGAAAATGTATTTATTTGGGGGCATTTCATTGTTTAATGATATGGGACAAAACAAATAATCAAAGCCTTTGCCAATGGTGTCTTAGCAATAACAGAGCATTAAGTTGCTAAACCAATCAGGTGGCCTAGAAAACAAAGCCCTTTCAGATGTGACTGAAGTCCTAGAGAAAAATGGAGTCCTTGATAGAATGACATTTTTGTAAAATATTCCAAGGACCTTTTCCTCTTCTAGGTCAATTGCTCTGAAGCATTCGTTTATAAGTTGAAGTGAACATGGATAATATTATTCTCCTATCCTGAGGTCAAAGGCAAAACTCGGTGAGAGCAATACATGGAAATGTACATTAATCATGAGAGGAGGCTTAAAAGTGTACGCTCCAATGATATGGCTCTACAGATACAGTTCTCAGCTGGAAAACTATTTATGTGAAAATTCAAGGAGCTGCCACTAAGAGAGAGTTTATGCCGAAGGCAAATTGTCAAATCTGAAATGTAAGGCCTAAAAGCTGGTCTTGGACAGATTTAAAAAAAACACACAGCAAATAGACTGCATTGTTGTAGGCTGAAGCTCATTTTCAGAAATACATTGCTCGGCACCAAAGCGGACAGTCTGTCTAATCAGTTCCTCTGCAGAAACAGCAAGATTTTTACAAATGAACGAAAATCTACAGAGATGAAGCTGTGACTGGAAAATTTGATCCACATGGCTGTATTTTTAGATCTGTCAAAGACTGACCACCGTTTGCAGTTTTTCTAGCAATAGTTTAATGTAAAATTAGCCTATATGTAGCATTTCTACGTTTCATGGAGTTATGCTATGTATTATACCTTATCTATTATTTGTAGAAAGGTCAAATACGCCCTTTATTCATTGCAAATACTCCTTTTTAAGCAATGCAAATGGTAATTAGCCTACTCGGCATACATTTTGTGTAGGATTCTGGTTAATTAACTTAAAATCCTCACCTGTGATAAGAAAGTTTGGTGGAAATTTACTGAGGATGGAATGTACTATTTTGTTACCTTCAAAAATATCTAAAGGGTAAAGAGATGGTGAACATATGGGGAAATTCTCACCACTGGAATCCAAACAGGAAGATTTTTTTTAGGTCAGGTATCTAACAATGAGTCAATCAGCTTTGTCCATGAGAAGGAAAAAGAGTGACTTCTCGGTATTTAAAACTGACACAACCTGCTTGTTTTCACAGGCGTATCATTATTTCACAGATAAGTGAGTATGTAAGTGTGTCAACACATACATACATGTGTGTGGGTAAGTAACATGGTGAGCAGGGGAAAAAGCTCTAGAGTAAAACCATTACCCTATTTTAAACTAGGCTTTTACTAAACCTATTATTGGCAATTTAGTTGACACTCACATTGCTGTGTGATATTCAAATGTCAAATGCATATCTTATTTTCAGCTAAGACCGTTAACATCATTCCTTGTCAAATGCACTGAAATATGGCTAGGTCTAGCTCTGATTAGATAAGGGACCTCATGCTGCTGTTAGCAAATCCAACCCCAGGGATTGATTCCCAAGCTGGGGGAAACGGCAAAGTTATTATTGCCGATAGTGCCAAAGCTAACAGGTTTCACATGTCCTTCATGAACATATGGCTACAGCCCCAACAGTGACACCGTGAAAAGTCATTTGTTCAAGTGTCCTAGAATCCTTGCTGAAAACAAAGGTGAACAATCCATAAATTTTAAATACCCACCCAACATGGCAGTGTGTTCAACTCATTGTAGGTTGCCTGGTTCACTGCACTTACTAGAATCATATGAAAAATAATCCTTTATGCATGTGCAGGAGTTTGTCTCATTAGAGAGACCATATAACGTGTACATTAGAATCCAAGTCAGGGGTTTGAGTCTGGGCTCTGGGCAATTCTAGCTATTTGACTTTAGCAACGTTCTCAATTTCTCTGAACATCGATTCTTCTACACAGTTGCAATTACTGTGAAAATTAAATGAAATAGTGTATGACCAGTAAATGGTAGCTCCTCCTGTCATGTTATTTAACCTTTCTCAACTTCATGAAATGTGTAGGGTACACATCACAGTCTTGTTCTAGATCAAGAAACAGACACCCCCGAAGGAGAGTGGCTTGTCCAACATCACATGGCTAAGAAGAGTGAAAGAGAATCAAGCTCAGGTCTCCTGATTTGAAATCCAGTATTTTTAAAGTGTCTGTGGAGGAACAGAAACCCTGGAAATTAGACTGTAGTTAAGGTACTGCTATACTTACAGAGGCAAAGTGAAATAGTGGATTGGTCCAATTACCTCCATAATTCAAGCCCAAAAGTACCAAAACACTTTTATGTAGTATGTCTGAATATTTCAGGCCAAATATCTGAATAATTGTCCAATTATTCATATCATTTTGAATATATGTATAAATCTGGTCTTTTTTGTGGAGGAGGGGACCAGGGTAAGCTCTGAATCATGTCTCCAATCTTTCCAACGTAAATAGAGTATTACTTTTCATTTCCCCCTTCTAATTTGTTTCAAAATCCAGTGGCTTTTTTCTTTTTTATTAAATTGGAGATTGTGGATAAATGGGAAAATCTTTACTGAAATATGGTACTTCCAACTGTAATTTTGGTTTGAAATAGGCTGCTTACAAGCACAACTTCATACAAGAGTGACAAGCCATGGCCTTCGTGGGTGTTTACTGGGGGTGGGGCAGAGTTCAAAATCCTTTCAGCTTTTATTCTAAGCATGGAATCAAATTCTGACCCTGGAGAAAATGTTTCAACTCAGTTAAAAGGGCTTATATCCAAATTAGTCCAAGACAATTCTGCTATCAGAAGTGGACCAAAATCACGGTTATTTGAAACTAAAAGAAACCCACCCCCTCTTCTTTTTTCTGACATTTACTAACTGTATACCTGTTTCAAGGTAGAATTAAATTCTCTGATCATACTTCCTTAGCTACAGCCCTGAAGCAAACATAATAACAGCATTAAAATAGAAATTAGTATAGTTTAGAAAAAATGAATGGAAGTTTCTTTAGCTGTAGAAATACACATCAATTAAAATAGACTGGGCAGAGTAAAATCGAGTGTCTGTACTAAAAAGAAAAAAGAACTGTCAGCCTATCATCTTTTATGTTTTGTAATAACTATAGTGCTTAGCAGAATGTGGGAATAACGTTAAAGTGGATTGACAAGTCTATTATACTTTGAACAGGTACCATGAGAGAGCAAGTGTCTTTGTTTACCATGAAGTCTGCTTGTAGAATGACGCCTAGAGATGAGGAAGGAAGAGGTTCAGACATAATTAGGACTCATTTGAAAGGCTACCGCTCAGTATAATGGTGTGAGTGTAAGTTCCTCACTTATGGTTGCTAATAAGGTCTCTGCCCCTCTGGTCAACGTCCAGGTCTTTGCTCTAAAACCCGTCCAAACTGAAAGGCAACGAAAAGTCTCCTCAAGCTAGACAAAAGGAGTCTATGCCCGAAGAAGGTAAGATTGCCTCTCTCCTCTCTTTGATAAGTCCTATCTTTGGAATTTTCAACCTACTTTCAGTAGTCGCTGCACTCTGCTACTCCATGTATACGTTCCCTTGGGTGTGAAACGGAGGAGGAGGGGCAGTGCCTTTAGAGAAGAGATTGATGAGGAATGAACCCCACACACAGAACCTCAATAGACTTTTATTGACCGGACATGAAAGAAGGCCTAAAAGGCAGCAAAGAGAAAATGATAGAATAGGGTGAGGTTACAGGTTATCTTTTTAAAGGGGGAAAATATACCCAATTTTAACCTTCCCTTGCATGAGGACCAATCTGAGACCACTTTTTTTCTCACCTTAGTCTAGAAAGGCCACATTATGAATCAAATAAGATAGAAGAAAAAGAAACAAAACAAAACCCTTTGCCAAATTGTGATTGCAAAGATGCTGATAAAAAGGATTTTATTTAAATAGCTATCCTTTACATATACTTTGGCCCCCAAATTCTACTTCTAAGATTTTTTCCTAAGGAAATAATCATACATGTGCACAGAAAAGAATTTCAACGAAAATAAAAATAAGAGACTGGTTAGAAATATCACAATGCATGCGTATATACAATGGAAAAAATGCAACCATTAAAACAGTGTCTGAAGATTTTAACTTAGTCTGTATATACTTGTTTAGTTCTTACTGTTTAGACAGATCCTGGCCGGGCACTAGCATCCAGTGGTGTCTGCTTTCAAAGACCTCACACTCTAGCAGTAAGACAAAAATGGAAATAATTATTTATTTATACTTGAGATAGTGTAGTTATTCTATATTAATTCAATTAACATACATTATCTGAAAAAACAGGCTAAAGGACATTATGCTTTTGATTTTATTAAATATATATGTATATATACATATATTCACATATATGTATATACTCATACACAGATATTTATATGCACATTGCATCTGTTAGCTATTGCTGCATAACAAATCACCCAAACCACAGTTGTTTATTATCACTCATGCATTTGTGCATCACTAGTGGTATGTGGATTGGCTGGAACAGCTCTGCTCCACATGTTTCTCATCCTCCTCAGAACAGTGTGATAGTCTGAGCATACTGTTTTTATCATAGTGACAGAGGTACAAGGGAGAAAACAGAAACAAAGGAAGCCTCTTTTGGTCCAGGCTTAAGAATATACAATGAAAAATGTAGAAAAATCACAAGACACCTAGGCACCCACGTTAGTTACCTGAATGAAAGGATTATGTGCTTTTTAATTTCTTCTGCTTATTTTTTCTAAAGTTTCAACAACAAAAAAATGTACTTTTCATAATCAAATCCCAACAAAAACTTATTTTAAATATTTTACCAAACTGAATTTCCACAGGTTTCCTCTTTCGTATAGTCCTTTTTATAATTACTCATATAGAAGGGAGGACAACTGGAGAAAGAAATCTTAATATTTTATGATGTCTATCCATATGTCAAGAGATCATAATTACCTAATGTGTTGCCTGGCCTCCCTATCAATATAAACTCCGTAACAACTGACAAAGTGATAGAGAATTGTGAAGATAATATCATCCATGTTTATTTATTTTATTTAAGAAAAAACAAACACTTAAGAATTTCAGTTGGTTTACAAAGGTAATTATCTCCTTAAATTTACTTCTATGTGCATGGGCACAACTAGGTACTTTTTAATGGTGGGAAGCTAGATAACACCTTGAGATGCTGTTATTGCTTTTCAAAGGATGCATGATCCTTCATCTCAAAGCATTCCTTTTAGTGGCACATAAAAGCAATGCTTTATGCCCCATCCCTGTTTTATGCTTTCTTTTCTTGGGTAAGGGGCTTTTTTTTTTTTTTTTTTTCTTGTCCTATTGACTGGGATAGGAAGCCTTTTTCCCCTCCTTTTTTGGTGCCATGATTAGGTTGAATGGTTGATGTTTCTAGTGAATCATTCCACCAATTAGGCCAAAATATTAAAAGACAAGTAACTTGAGAAGGAAACTCACATCTCTATAGCACTTTGCAGCAGATGTATCCTATTTACTGCTTTATTTTATTGCTTAATGACTGGATCTGAAGTAATTGCACCATTTGACAGATATTTATTTGTAAAATGTGATTCATTCAGTCAGACACTTTTACAGTGATTTTCATGCCAAGTGTTAAAATTGTGTAGTCTTGAGTAGCTCTTTCAAAAGACGCAAACATGCATGTAAATTCCACGCATCAAGCACATCTACTTTCGGCTCTTTTTTTATTATAGAAATATTCCAGTTGACAAAGAGTGCTAGTGAATAGACGGCAGGGACTTCTGGACTTTAATCAACCTCAATCACTGGCAGGTTCAGAATTAATTTCCTAACCATGAATCACCTGCAGACAATGAATCACGTTCTAGAGAATTTTGCCAAGCAAAACAAGCCATCATGCCCTGTACAACTTTTGAGGACGGGGCCATGGAATCTCATTTGACTAGCATAGTTGAAGTAATGAAAAGAATACTAGAGAATAGTGGAACAAGCTATCAGTGTCTGGTGACTTTCAGCTTTACAAAGACAAAGGAATCAAGAGTTCAGCATGAAAACCCTCTTTCTGAAATAGTCTACTCACTGGTGGGATCCTGTTCCTTAAATTTTAGCTAATTAGAGTCAAGGTAAAGGATCCTTTGTTAATATTTTTTTGGCTCTGACAGGTTCTGCACATTACAGCACAGTCATCAGAACATTTTCACCCATTCTTTAACCAAAGTGTTAGAAACTTCTTTGGTTTCTGATTCAGACACTGTCTCACTATGGAAAGAGAAGAGTGAGGAGAATTAAACAAATATCCAGGGAACACAGATGAAGAAACACTTTTGAAAGAAATAACCAAGTCATTTATATACTTAAATTATTGATATGATTGCCTCGGTTTTCCATTTTCTCTTCCAGGTGTACAAACAAAGGAACCTATGACCTTTATTTGTTTCTAGACATCATAAAAAAGCTGAGATAAGTTTCAGTTGCAAGACATTCAACAAAATAATTAGAACTATACACAATATCATCACAATAAAAGCTGGTCATTTAAAAAGGAAATATTTGTATTGACAAATTTGGATAATGTTAATTTCAAATTCCATCAACAAGAAAACAACATACAACAATAAAAAAGTGAAAGACTTAGGCCTACTAAAGATATCTGACATATACAGCTCCAAATTATGCATTACATTGCAAAGAAAATAAAAAATAGAAAATTATTATCTAGAAAGAATAGTAATAAGAATTTGCAAACACATTATTAGACAAATATCAGAAACTCAAAGATTAGACAATATACATTTTCGGAAACTGGCTTGAATTTTTTTGATTGATTGATCATTACTGTCAAATAAATTCACCTTTATAGATTCATCTAATTTTGGCATATGGAAAAAAAGAAGGAAGATTCATGTCATATGGCAGAGAATGAAATAATTTTCCAGACAGGCAATCAATATTTCATTTTAGACCATGAAAACAGGTAAATCGGGCTATAAAGTATCGATTGTCAGCTACTTTAGCCAGGTGGATGGAACACATTAAGCATTATTATTATTGAGTGATGCTAGCTGGAATTTTTGTCTTTGGCTTTTATACCGTCCTCTGTCCTTCAGTGTGTTGTCTTCACATCCAATCATACCTTTTCACTTACTGACTGCCTAGGCACCTGAGTTTATCATTCTCCCCCCTTCCACAGGTTCTGTTACAATTCTGAGCGCCTGGAAAAATGTGTGTTCAACTCAGACAAACCCTCAGAATGTTGACCTCATCTCCAGTGACTTACTTTCCTGCACAGTGCCCTTCAGGCACCCTCCACCAAGTTGTAAATCTGGGACCTTAATCTTTACCTGAAACTGGTCTAGCTCTTAAATTGCAAATTCATACTCGATAGGGATTTGACCCAAACCTCTTATTCTTTGACTGTTGCTTAATTATTTCCAATACTTTAGTTTTTCATCTCAATTTTATGCCACTTAACAAATAGTGCTGAGGGCCCACTTGATGCCTTATATTGTTCTAGACACTGGATATCTTGCAGTGAGTCAGGAAGTCAAAGATGCCTGCTCTCATGGACCTATTTGCAAAATCGTTGACGTTGCTTCAGTCTCTTGATCAACTCTACCATAGCTTCCTTTTCTACACAGCTTAAGTCTCACAGTCCATCATTTCAACATCTCTGTTTTTAATATCCTTACCACTTTGCTCATTATTCTTCCATCACCTACTGGCAGAAGTCCAAGACTAGAGAACTTGACCACCTCCCTCTCATCATATTCATTTCAGTGGCTGAATACAACTTGGAGGAAATCATGTAACTGTGCAGATAAATACCACAATAAATTCATAGTCACCACAACAGCAATGGGGCCCTCACCCCTCCCCAGAAATCCTTTCTTCTGTGTTTTCCTAGCTGTATTTCTAGATCCCCAGGTACTTATTTCAAATAAACAGCAAGGTTAATAATGTTGGCATCCAGGGCAAGCATTTCCAAATGGACCCACAAATCAAATCTATAATTCATGTTGTGACTAACAGATGATGGTGATTATTATCAGTGCAGAACATCTGGAAGCATCCTTCCCTAACTAATCAGGGCTCAGAGACTGAGGCAAATAGAGAAGGTTCTGGGCCTTGCTTGGGGTGGAGCAACTGATTTGCTTTGCCTTGGTGTTAAACATTTTGTTGGGTCTCACTTTAACTTTCAGCTTATATTCAGCAGAAATAGTTAAAGAAGGAAGCTTCCAGTATGCTTCCATATAGCATATTCCACACTATATGTTATGCATATAGAAAGAACAAGCATATATAACTTCCCTAAGCTGTCTGACCAACTGCTATAGCACAAGCTGATTAAGGATGCCCCCCAAAATTAGTTATTTGACATCTTTGTGCCTTGGTTTTCCGTAAAATGTACATAGTAGAACCAACTTAATAGGGCTGTTGTAAGGATTGAATGGGAAAACATACTTAAAGTGTTTGAAATATGACTTGGCCCCTCATAAGCACTCAGAAAATGTTAGCTATTAGTTGCTGATCCTATTCTCATCCACAATTCTGGCTCCCTCTCTCTCCTTTCTGCCACACCAAATTTCTTTAAAATGCTATCTGTGTAAACTCCATTTTCTTACCTCTCTGGATCTCTTCACACCACCACTCCCAACCTGTTCTTATGGAGGTCACCCAATGGCCTCCTTGACCCTTCCCCTTGTTCTTATTTTGTTGATCTATTAGCATCATTTGACACTAGTGACGACTCTCTTCTTCCTGAAACAATCTTCCCTAAGCTTACATGAAGAGACACACCCCTTGATTTCCTCCTATATTTCAGGTTACACCTTTCACCTCCTTTTTCAGGATTCTTGCCCGCCTACTTTTTCTTTTTTTTTCTTTTTTTTCGGTATGCGGGCCTCTCACTGTTGTGGCCTCTCCCGTCCGGAGCACAGGCTCCGGACGCGCAGGCTCAATGGCCATGGCTCACGGGCCCAGCCGCTTCGCGGCATGTGGGATCTTCCCGGACCAGGGCACGAACCCGAGTCCCCTGCATCGACAGGCGAACTCTCAGCCAGTGCGCCACCAGGGAAGCCCCCGCCTACTTTTTCAATGTTGTTTTGCAAGGTCCTATTATAGGGTTTTTCTTTTCTCACTTTACATACTTTTCCCTGGTGTATCTAATATACTCCTACAGGATTACCATTTCTGTTCTTTAGGGTGGAGACTAAGCTACAATGAAAAGAAGAATGGTTTAAATAATGAGATTTATCTCTTTCTCACCTAAGAGCCAAGTTGCACATGGTCCAGCCTTGCTCTACGCTGTCACTCAGCAACCCAGCTTCTTTTGTCTTTTTGCTCCGCATCCCTGAATCATCTGCATCACCATTGTCTGCTGTTTGAAGCTGGCTTTCTGTTAAGTTCAGGGACCTGAGGGAGGCAAAGAGAAAAGAGGAAGATCAGGGGTAGGGACTACTCTTAAAACCAACGACATGGGAGTCACATACATCACGTCTATTCATATTGCACTGGTGAGAATGTGGACAAATGACCACATGACTCCACAGTGAAAGCTGGAAAATGTGGATTTTGGTTGGGCACATCCTTAGAGAGAAGAGGCAGATGGATTTTAGTGGACAACAATAAGCCAATAGCTAGAAATTCTGTATCTTCAGCCCCGCTCCCTTTCCTTACTTTTAGACTCAAACATCTAACTGCTTACTGGACAGTTTCACTTGTCCCCACTGACACCTTAAATTCAGTGTGTCCCAAATAGAATCTATATATTTTGTATCCCGTGATCCCCATACTCCCTTCACCAAAAATGAGTCCTCTTCCTTTGTTTCCTATCACAGTGGTAGAAACACCATAGACTTCTCCCAAACAGGTAATTTCACATCATTCTTCACTCTCTGCCTTCATCATGCTTGAACTGCCCTCTCTATAGAATCTATCACAATGGCCTCTTGATGCTCTATTCTAAATACCCCTCAAATCCTCAGGCCACTGCCAAGTTACTACCTTGATGAGGCTCTACCCTCCATTATTACCCCACGTAAATTTACAAATGTCCTTCATTTTCTGAATCTGTTTGATTCCTCAGTTTGCACAGCAGG
>NW_006770909.1:4645847-4648375 GCF_000442215.2 Lipotes vexillifer
CAGATAGAGAAGGACATTAAGTTCTCAATCTATTTGGCGTAGTGACTAGCAAAGGTTTAGAGAGTGGGAGATTTATATAAAAATTTATCTGAGTCTCCTTACCCCTGAATTGAGACCATATAAGCTGCACTAATGATAATGTGGGTAACAAGGGATTCCTGTATCCTGTACAGTAATATCCAAGTGATCTTCCTAAAATATAAATCTAATCTTACCGCATATGTAACTTTTCTATGGCTTCCTATTGCCCTTACAATAAAGTCCAAATTCTTTTTTTTTTTTTTTTTTTTTTTTTAAAGCAAATTCAGGGTAGGTTGAAAACAAAGAAGAAACCAGATACAATGTTTTCATGCTCAGGCAAATGGGCCATTCTATGTCTCAGGGGAACATAATGCAAAGGACAACTAACTTGAATAACCATGTCACCCTTAGAAGCACCAAGCGTGTTTGTTTTAAATAACTGTAATACACTTCTCTGGAATAGGAGCACAGAAGACATCATATGAACCTTTACTTTTTCTTTTTTTTTTTTTGCAGCACGCGGGCCTCTCACTGTTGCGGCCTCTCCCCTTGCAGAGCACAGGCTCCAGACGCGCAGGCTCAGCGGCCATGGCTCACGGGCCTAGCCGCTCCGCTGCATGTGGGAACTTCCCGGACCGGGGCACGAACCCGTGTCCCCTGCGTCGGCAGGCGGACTCTCAACCACTGTGCCACCAGGGAAGCCCATGTCCAAATTCTTAACATGGCTTAGAGGTCTTACATTTTCTGATTTCTACTTAATCTTGCCCCTTCTCATCCTGAACTTTTTTTTTTTTGCGGTACTCGGGCCGCTCACTGTTGCTGCCTCTCCCATTGCGGAGCACAGGCTCCGGACGCGCAGGCTCAGCGGCCATGGCTCACGGGCCCAGCCTTTCCGCGGTATGTGGGATCCTCCCGGACCGGGGCACGAACCCGTGTGCCCTGCATCGGCAGGTGGACTCTCAACCACTGCGCCACCAGGGGAACCCCATCCTGAACTTTTGACTCCAGACATAGGTAACGTCTTGTGGTTCCTTGCATGCACCATCTCTCCCTTGTCTTGAGGCCTTTGCACATGGCATTCCATTTGACTGGGACTCACTTCCTTAACCCTGATCCTTTAGCCTGACTAACGCCTAGTCATCCCTCAGACAACAGCTGAGTTATCATGTCTTCCAGGAAGTCAGGGGACTCTTACTTGCAGATGGGATTAGGTGCCTTTTATTATTTGCCCCAACAGTACCACGTGCTTACCCTCTATAACACTTATAAAACTGTGTTATAATTGCTTTTAATTATTTATTTCCCCATTAAGAATGTAAACTCTGTGATGACAGAAATTATTCTGTTTATTGTTGCATCTGCAGAGATTGCATAGAGTTTAGAATGTAGTAAATGCTCAATAAATATTTATTAAATATTCATTTAATACTTGGATATATGAATAGTTTGAAATGAGGCTAAAAGTACTAAAAAAGTATTTAGTGGAAATTAAGAGATCTTGATACAATTATAATGAAGAGATTAATGTTGTTTACTGAAGTACACTTTTATTTAGAAAAATAATCTAATAACACTTAGAGAGTAATGAGCTAGAATGAATGCTGTCAGGACAGCCATGGAAATGTCAGAGTCTGCCTGACTTTGGTCTCCTTCCCTTGCCTGAGGCTTCTCATACAGTCCACATGCACAGAGCTCTTGCCTTAGCCCCTCAGTCCAGGTCTTTGAGGCTTATGAGGTGAGAGTTATGAGGAGGTGGTAGGCACAGAGCCATTAACACATTAGCTGGTCTGACTCTTCATTCTGAGTCAAACCTCTCTTTGGGGCACTTGTCCTAGGAAACAGTACTCAGCTATGGTGGCAGCCAACTGTGAAGTGTGTCACTAGTGATTACTAATACCAAAATTCCAAGGCTTATATTTGTCTTCTTTTTACATTAAAGAGGATTCACTGTCATCTCTGTTATAACATCATTCTTACCATTTTTCATTCGGATATTTTCTGGAGTGGGAAAGAAATGTTACCAACTATGCCTAAAATGACCATGATAGCTGGATATGCATGTGATAAATCACCTAGTTGTCTGGTTTTAAAAATGGAAGTGCAGTTTTCTCTTTCATATAAGTTAATGCAAATTGTATATAGAAAATACGGAACTGTCAGGTATGAGTCAAAAAAGAGTAAGCTAAAGTTAACACTGCCACATTGGAAGAGGACAAAAGGAAAACTCTGCAGGCTAAGGAAAAGTCTTAGGACTGAGCAAGGCAGGGTGTGGCAGCTAAAAGAGGAGGATGGAGTCATCTTCTGAAAGCCTGTGTGTCCGAAGCATCTGCCTTTAACTCCCCCAACTAGGGAGAAGCAGGAATTTCACCAGTGGGTTCCAACAGATGTATAAAGTCCCAGTAAGTGTCTGTTACCTACAAAAAGGAGTGTGGATGCTGTCATCATGCAGGTAACTGGGTATAATCATGAATTTTTTTTTTTTTTTTTTTTTTTTTTTTTTTTTTTTT
>NW_006770909.1:4648385-4658999 GCF_000442215.2 Lipotes vexillifer
TCCGATCTCCATACACGGGCCTCTCACTGTTGTGACCTCTTCCTTTGCGGAGCACAGGCTTCGGACGCGCAGCCTCAGTGGCCATGGCTCACGGGCCCAGCCGCTCCGTGACATGTGGGATCTTCCCCGACCGGGGCACAAACCCATGTCCCCTGCATCAGCAGGCGGACTCTCAACCACTGCGCCATCAGGGAAACCCATCATGAATATTTTTGCAAGGGTATTTAGGGGCCTGGCTGCCCATACACTAATAACATACTAGTCTTTTTTTTTTTTTTTTTTCCTTGCGTTATGCGGGCCTCTCACTGTTGTGGCCTCTCCCATTTGCGGAGCACAGGCTCCGGACGCGCAGGCTCAGCGGCCATGGCTCACGGGCCCAGCCGCTCCGCGGCATGTGGGATCTTCCCGAAACGGGGCACGAACCCGCGTCTCCTGCATCGGCAGGCGGACTCTCAAGCACTGCGCCACCAGGGAAGCCCCATACTAGTCTTTTTAAATGTTATTGCTAAAACTAATCACACTGTTATATTTCAAATATAACATTTAGTCCTACATTCAACTGGTGCTATGTTGCAGCATTCAGCTTTTAATTTCAGACCTCCAGGCTTAATTATTTTTTTCTTTTTCTTTTTTTTTTTTTTGCATCTTTATTGGAGCATAATTGCTTTACAATGTTGCATTCGTTTCTGTTGTATAACAAAGTGAATCATCTATATGAATACATATATCCCCATACCTCCTCCCTACCCCACCCCTCTGGATGGTCACAAAGCACAAGCTGATCTCCCTGTGCTATGCAGCTGCTTCCCACTAGCTATCTGTTTTACATTTGGTAGTGTATATATGTCAATGCTACTCTCTCACTTCGTTCCAGCTTACCCTTCCCCCTCCCCATGTCCTCAAGCCCATTCTCTACATCTGCATGTTTATTCCTGTGCTGCCCCTAGGTTCATCAGAACCTTTTTTTCTTTTAGATTCCATATATATGTGTTAGCATACAGTATTTGTTTTTCTCTTTCTGACTTACTTCACTCTGTATGACAGACTTCAGGTCCATCCACCTCACTACAAATAACTCTATTTCGTTGATTTTATGGCTGAGTAATATTCCATTGTGTATATGTGCCACATCTTCTTTATCCATTCCTCTGTCGATGGACACTTAGGTTGCTTCCATGTCCTGGCTATTGTAAAAAGACCCACAATGAACATTGTGGTACATGTCTCTTTTTGAATTATGATTTTCTCAGGATATATGCCCAGGAGTGGGATGCTGGGTCATATGGTAGTTCTATTTTTAGAATTTTAAGGAACCTCCATACTGTTCTCCATAATGGCTGTATCAATTTACATTCCCACCAACAGTGCAAGAGGGTTCCCTTTTCTCCCACCCTCTCCAGCATTTATTGTTTGTAGATTTTTTGATGATGGCCATTCTGACTGGTGTGAGGTGATGCCTCATTGTAGTTTTGATTTGCATTTCTCTAATGATTAGTGATGTTGAGCATTCTTTCATGCGTTTGTTGGCAATCTGTATATCTTCCTTGGAGAAATGTCTATTAAGGTCTTCTGCCCATTTTTGGATTGGATCGTTTTTTTGATATTGAGCTGCTTGTATATTTTGGAGATTAATCCTTTATCAGTTGCTTCATTTGCAAATATTTTCTCCCATTTTGAGGGTTGTCCTTTCGTCTTGTTCATGGTTTCCTTTGCTGTGCAAAAGGTTTTAACTTTCCTTACGTCCCATTTGTTTATTTATGTTTTCATTTCCATTTCTCTAGGAGGTGGGTCACAAAAGATCTTGCTGTGATTTATGTCATAGAGTGTTCTGCCTATGTTATCCTCTAAGAATTTTATAGTGTCTGGCCTTACATTTAGGTCCTTAATCCATTTTGACTTTGTTTTTGTGTATGGTATTAGGAATTTTTCTAATTTCATTCTTTTACATGTAGCTCTCCAGTTTTCCCAGCACTACTTATTGAAGAGGCTGTCTTTTCTCCATTGCATATCCTTGCCTCCTTTATCAAAGATAAGGTAACCATATGTGTGTGGGTTTACTCTGGGCTTTCTATCCTGTTTCATTGAGCTGTATTTCTGATTTTGTGCCAGTACCATACTGTCTTGAGTACCGTAGCTTTGTAGTATAGTCTGAAGTCTGGGAGCCTGATCACTCCAGCTCCGTTTCTTTCTTTCTCAAGATTGCTTTGGCTATTCAGGATCTTTTGTGTTTCCATACCAATTGTAAAAATTTTTGTTCTAGTTCTGTGAAAACTGCCCTTGGTTGTTTGATAGGGATTTCATTGAATCTGTAGATTGCTCTGGGTAGTAGAGTCATTTTCACAATGTTGATTCTTCCAATCCAAGAACATGGTATAACTCTCCATCTGTTTGTATCATCTTTGATTTCTTTCATCAGTGTCTTATAGTTTTCTACCTACAGGTCTTTTGTCTCCTTAGGTAGGTTTATTCCTAGGTATTTTTTTCTTATAGTTGCAATGGTAAATGGGAGTGTTTCCTTAATTTCTCTTTCAGATTTTTCATTGTTAGTGTATAGGAATTCAAGAGATTTCTGTGCATTAATTTTGTATCCTGCTACTTTACCAAATTCATTGATTAGCTCTTGTAGTTTTCTGGTAGCATCTTTAGGATTTTCTATGTATAGTATCATGTCATCTGCAAACAGTGACTGTTTTACTTCTTCTTTTCCAATTTGGGTTCCTTTCATTTCTTTTTCTTCTCTGATTGACATGGCTAAAACTTCCAATACTTTGTTGAATAATAGTGGTGAGATTGGGCACCCTTGTCATATTCCTGATCTAGAGGAAATGCTTTCAGTTTTTCACCATTGAGAATGATGTTGCCAGTGGCTTTGACATATATGGCCTTTATTGTGTTGAGATAGGTTCCTTATGCCCACTTTCTGGAGAGTTTTTAATCATAAATTGGTGTGGAATTTTGTCAAAAGCTTTTTCTGCATCTACTGAGATTATCAGCTGGTTTTTATCTTTCAATTTGTTAATATGGTGTATCACATTGATTGATTTGCATATATTGAAGAATCCTTGCATTCCTGGGATAAACCCCACTTGATCATGGTGTATGATCCTTTTAATGTGCTGTTGGATTCTGTTTGCTAGTATTTTGTTGAGGATTTTTGCATCTTGTTCATCAGTGATATTGGCCTGTAGTTTTCTTTTTTTGTGATCTTTGTCTGGTTTTGGTATCAGGGTGATGGTGGCCTCATAGAATGAGTTGGGGAGTGTTCTTCCCTCTGTTATGTTTCGGAAGAGTTTGAGGAGGATAGGTGTTAGCTCTTCTCTAAATGTTTGATAGAATTCACCTGTGAAGCAATCTGGTCCTGGCCTTTTGTTTGTTGGAAGATTTTTTTTTTTAACTTCTTTATTGGAGTATAATTGCTTTACTATGGCATGTTAGTTTCTGCTTTATAACAAAGTGAATCAGCTATTGTTGGAAGATTTTAAATCACAGTTTCAATTTCAGTGCTTGTGATTGGTCTGTTCATATTTTCTATTTCTTCCTGGTTCCATCTTAGAAGCTTGTACCTTTCTAAGAATCTCTCCATTTCTTCCAGGTTGTCCATTTTATTGGAATATAGTTGCTTGTAGTAGTCTCTCATGATCCTTTGTATTTCTGCAGTGTCAGTTGTTAATTCTCCTCTTTCATTTCTAATTCTGTTGATCTGAGTCTACTCCCTTTTTTTCTTGATGAGTCTGGCTAATGGTTTATCAATTTTGTTTATCTTCTCAAAGAACCAGCTTTTAGTTTTCTTGATCTTTGCTACTGTTTCCTTCATTTCTTTTTCATTTATTTCTGATCTGAGCTTTATGATTTCTTTCCTTCTGCTAGCTTTGCGGGGGTTTTGTTCTTCTTTCTCTACCTGCTTTAGGTGTAAGGTTAGGTTGTTTATCTGAGATTTTTCTTGTTTCTTGAGGTAGGGTTGTATTGCTATAAACTTCCCTCTTAGAACTGCTTTTGCTGCATCCCATAGTTTTGGGGCCATCGTGTTTTCATTGTCATTTATTTCTAGGTATTTTTTGATTTACTGTTTGATTTCTTCAGTGATCTCTTGGTTATTTAGTAGCATATTGTTTAGCCTCCATGTGTTTGTATTTTTTACAGTTTTTTCCTTTAACTGATATCTACTCTCATAGTGTTGTGGTCGGAAAAGATATCTGATACAATTTCAATTTTCTTCAATTTACCCAGGCTTGATTTGTGACCCAAGGTATGATCTATCCTGGAGAATGTTCCATGTGTACTTGAGAAGAAAGTGTATTCTGTTGTTTTTGCATGGAATGTCCTATAAATATCAATTAAGTCTGTCTGGTCTAATGTGTCATTTAAAGCTTGTGTTTCCTTATTTATTTTCATTTTGGATGATCTGTCCATTGGTGAAAGTGGGGTGTTAAAGTCCCCTATTATTATTGTGTTACTCTCAATTTCCCCTTTTATGGCTGTTAGCATTTGCCTTATGTATGGAGTTGTTCCTATGTTGGATGCATAAATATTTATAATTGTTATATCTTCTTCTTGGATTGATCCCTTGAACATTATGTAGTGTCCTTCTTTGTCTCTTGTAATAGTTTTTATTTTTAAGTCTATTTTGTCTGATATGAGAATTGCTACTCCAGCTTTCGTTTGATTTCCATTTGCATGGAAAATCTTTTTCCATTCCCTCACTTTCAGTCAGTATGTGTCCCTAGGTCTGAAGTGGGTCTCTTGTAGACAGCATATATACAGGTCTTATTTTTGTATCCATTCAGCCATTCTGTGTCTTTTAGTTGGAGCATTTAATCCACTTACCTTTAAGGTAATTATTGATACGTATGTTCCTATTGCCATTTTCTTAATTGTTTTGTTTTTGGTTTTGTAGGTCTTTTCCTTCTCTTCTGTTTCCTTCTTAGAGAAGTTCCTTTAGCATTTGTTGTAAAGCTGGTTTGGTGGTATGAATTCTCTTAACTTTTGCCTCTCTGTAAAGGTTTTAATTTCTCCATTGAATCTGAATGAGATCCTTGCTGTTTAAAGTAATCTTGGTTTTAAGTTTTTCCCTTTCATCACTTTAATATGTCCTGCAGAGTTTCTGCTGAAAGATCAGCTGTTAGCCTTATGGGGATTCCCTTGTATGTTATTTGCTGTTTTTCATATTTTTTCTTTGTATTTAATTTTTGATAGTTTGATTAATATGTGTCTTGGTGTGTTTCTCCTTGGGTTTGTCCTGTATGGGACTCTCTGTGCTTCCTAGACTTGATTGACTATTTCCTTTCCCATGTTAGGGACGTTTTCAACTATAATCTCTTCAAATATTTTCTCAGACCCTTTCTTTTTCTCTTCTTCTTCTGAGACTCCTATAATTCGAATGTTGGTGTGTTTAATGTTGTCCCAGAGGTCTCTGAGACTGTCCTCAGTTCTTTTCATTCTTTTTTCTTTATTCTGCTCTGCATCATTTATTTCCACTACTCTATCTTCCAGGTCACTTATCTGTTTTTCTGCCACTAGTTATTCTGCTAGTGATTCTTTCTAGAGTATTTTTAATTTCATTTATTGTGTTGTTCATCATTATTTCTTTGCTGTTTAGTTCTTCTAAGTCCTTGTTAAACATTTCTTGTACTTTCTCCATTCTATTTCCGAGATTTTGGATCATCTTTACTATCATTACTCTGAAGTCTTTTTCAGGTAGACTGCCTATTTCCTCTTCATTTGTTTGGTCTGGTGAGTTTTCACCTTGCTCCTTCATCTCCTGCATATTTCTCTGTCTTCTCATTTTGTTTGACTTACTGTGTTTGGGGTCTCCCTTTCACAGGCTGCAGGTTCATAGTTCCTCTTTTTTCTGGTGTCTGCCCCTAGTGAGTGAGCTTGGTTCAGTTGCTTGTGTACGCTGCCTAGTGAGGGGGGATTGGTGCCTGTGTCCTGGTGGGTGGAGCTGGATCTTGTCCCTCTGGTGGGCAGGGCTGCATCCAGTGGTGGGTTTTGGGGTGTCTGTGAACTTAGTATGACTTTAGGCAGCCTCTCTGCTAACGGGTGGGTTTGTGTTCCTATCTTGCTAGTTGTTTAGCATGGGGTGTCCAGCACTGGAGCTTGCTGGCCATTGGGTGGAGCTGGGTCTTAGTGTTGAGACAGAGATTTCTGGGAGAGCTCTCGCTGATTAATATTACATGGGGCCAGCAGGTCTCTGGTGGTCCAATGTCCTGAACTCAGCTCTCCCATCTCAGAGGCTCAGGCCCAACACCCGGCCGGAGCACCAAGTCCCTGCCAGCTGCAAGGCTCGGAAGAAAAGGAAGAAAAACAAAACAAAACAAAACAAAAAATGAGCAGACAGAACCCCCAAGACAAATGGTAAAAGCAAAACTAAACAGACAAAATCTTACAAAGAAACATATACACATATCCTCACAAAAAGAGAAAAAACAAAAGGGAAGAGAGCAACCAAACCAATAAACAAACCCACAAATGAAAACAATCACTAAAAACTAAACTAAGATAAACATAAAACCAAAATAAAATCAAATGCAGAAAGCAAACCCTAAGTCCACAGTTGCCCCCAAAGTCCACCCCCTCAATTTTGGGAACACTCATTGTCTATTCAGGTATTCCACAGATGCAGGGTTTACCAAGCCAATTGTGGGGATTTAGTCCTCTGCTCCTGAGGCTGCATGGAGAAATTTCCCTTTCTCTTTTTTGTGCACACAGCTCCTGGTGTTCACGTTTGGCTTTGGCCCCGCCTCTGTGTGTAGGTTGCACTCAGGCGTCTGTTCCCTGCCCAGACAGGAGGGGGTTAAAGCAGTGGCTGATTAGGGCTGTCTTGCTCACTCAGGCTGGGGAGAGGGAGGGGTATGGTAGTCACAATTGGAATGCAGGGCGTGACGCTGCAACACCCTGAGGCGTGCTGTGTGTTCTCCTGGGGGAGTTGGCCCTGGATCACAGGACCCTGGCAGTGGCAAGTTGCATAGGCTTCCGGGAGGGTGTGGGTAGTGACCTGCACTTGCACACAGGATCCTTGGTGGCAGCAGTGGCAGTGGTAGTGGTCCATGCACGCCTCTGTGTCGGAGATAATAGCCATAGCTTGCACCTGTCTCTGCAGCTCACTTAGACGGTGCTCTGTCATCTGTGGGTACAAGGAACAGGAAGCCCCTCTCCTCATGCACCCTGAGACAATGGTCTCTTGCCTCTCTGGCAGGTCCAGAGTTTTTCCCGGACTCTCTCCTGGCTAGCTGTAGCGCATTAACCCCCTTCAGACTGTCTTCACGCAGCCAAACCCAGTCCTCTCCCTTGGATCTGAACTCCGAAGCCCGAGCCTCAGCTCCCAGCATCCACCACCCTGGCGGGTGAGCAGACAAGCCTCTCAGGCTGGTGAGTGCTTGTCGGCACTGATCCTCTGAGCGGGAATCTCTCCGCTTTGCCCTCCGCACCCCTGTGGCTGCGGTCTCCTCCGTGGCTCCGAAGCTTCCCCCCTGCACACCCCCTGTCCCTGCCAGTGAAGGGGCTTCCTAGTGTGTGGAAACTTTTCCTCCTTCAGAGCTCCCTCCCAGAGGCATAGGTCCCATCCTTATTCTTTTGTCTCTGTTTTTTCTTTTGCCCTACCCAGGTATGTGGGGAGTTTCTTGCCTTTTTGGGAGTCTGTGCAGCGTTCAGTAGGTGTTCTGTAGGAGTTGTTCCACATGTAGATGTATTTCTGATGTATTTGTGGGAAGGAAGGTAATCTCCATGTCTTACTCCTATGCCTACTTGAAGGTCTCCCCGCTTAAATTAATTTAGTGGACAATTTATGTCCAAATAGTCTCATTGTAAATTGGAATTTGCATGGAGTAAGACACCAGGCTCCAAAAAGCAACTATCTCAAGGGCCCCTGCCCACACAGCATATGCACATCTAAGAGAAAGTAAAAAGAAACAACCTTCCTCTGGGCTACTCCTATCAGCAACCACATAGAAAATCTACATTTCATCTTGACCTGTTCTAGTGCCTGATCTTACTAGGCATCCCTGTGGTTTTGCACTTGGAGACATCTGGAATATGGTCAGCGAAAGCTGGGTATGTTCTAAGATGAAGGGTCCATGGAATCTCCCCCAGAGGTGTGATGAAGAAAATTCCTGTTAGTTTTTCATGTTTCACATTAACTCTCTCAGGTCCTGAAGACCCAAATATAGACAGGTACTCACTCTTAATTTCATCATTCTTCTCTTTTGTTCATTTGCTTTGTTCATTGTTTTTGTTGCTCTTGTGTGTTTGTTTTGTTCATTTGAAAAGTCAATACCTTAAAAAAGTGATATTTTTAAAAACCTGAAGAAAAAATTTCAGAGGACATTGTGTAACATCTGAAAGAGCTACGAGTCTCTCTCTTTCTAAACATTTAAACATTCTCAGACTTGCTCTGGAGCAGGAATCTATAGTCCATGCAGACATCAATCAGCTGTCCTTCATCTTCCGCCACCTCTCTTCCCTCAAATTATGGGTGAAACTATAGCATTGTAGAACTGGCTACTCCCCAGTGAATCCGAAGCTGCCCTAAAGATCATTTGCTACCACACTGAAGGTTTAACTACAACTATATTTAATTGGCACTGGTGGGCAATTCATTAGGGGCATTGCAGTGTGACTATTCAGGAAATGTCTGCCTGCCCAAGTGCTGGCAAGCCTGTTCCTTGCAAGTCTCCCAAGATCACTTGTTGAAATGTTTTGCGCTGCAGTGTTGATGATGTGCCCAGTTCAATCAATCAACCTACAAATATTTATGTGAAATGCCTGTTCTATCACTACCGCTGACATGAAACTCCTCCTCTGTTGGCCAGTGTGCTCATGTGAATGGTGCTCAGGCCAAAGTGAGGGTGATCTTTGTCTGACCCCACTGGATGCATGCTGTTGTTTCTAGCCCTTTCCAAATGGAAAAAAAAATCAATTAATCCACCAAAAAAAAAGTTATTGAACACCTACTATGTACCCACAATTTTAATAGATTTATATTTCTTTTCATCTAATGAAACTCTCAGACCAGGGTCATTCACTCCTTCTCTCCTTCTTTCTCTCTTCCAATAAGTTTACTATATTAGCACCCAATGTTCGTATAGAATTGTGTAGCTAACAAAGTATTTTGATTCTTAACCCTACCAGCAATACTGGGAAGGGGATGTTTTTTCCTTTTACAACTGAAGAACCAGGAGATTGGGATTTGTCTAAAGTCACAGCCCATAGAGAGCAGGGTAAGCACTCAAGTCCTCTAACCCCAGAGTGACTTTCCCCAGAACCCCATTGCTCCCTGCTAAATGTAAAGCACTGGAATAAGGGTTTGAGTTTGAGAATAGGAGTGATAATCAGATGAATAAAATAGTTTTTAACCTCAGGAATTTAATATCAGAGGTAACCCAATGATTTTTGTCTGACTTTAAAACAGAACTAAGAGCCTGATGCATTTCAGAACTCCTCCCTCATATCCAGCTAGAGATGATATGAATCTTTGGAATCTTCCATAGTTGCCTGGCCTCAAAAAGTCCTATTTGCATGACTCTATCTTGGGATTTCTTCAAACTATATTTCTCGATCTCAAAATCAAACTTACAGTTACCAAAGGGGAAACGTGGGGGGAAGTGATAAATTAGGAGATTTGGATTAGCATATACATACTACTGTATATAAAATAGATAACTAACAAGGATCTACTGTATAGCACAGGGAACTCTATTCAATATTCTGTAATAAACTATGTGGAAAAAGAATGTCTATACATATATATATATATACTTATATATGTATATTCTTTTTATGTATATATGTATACCCATATATATATATATATATATATATACACATATATTCACTTTGCTGTACAGCTGAAACTAACACAACATTGTAAATCAACTATACTCCAAAATTTTTTTAAAAATATAAAATAAAATAAGAACAAATTAAAAAATAAAGAAATGAAATACACACACACACACACACACACACACACACACGAAACTACATTTCTCAGAGCCATGATTCTGGACAGCTGCTCTTCTAGCTGTGTCTAAATGCAGCATACACTTCTTCCGCTCCCCCTCCTCTCTCAACTCTGCAATTCACCTCAGTGTGGTTGTTAGCCTGGCCCTGTCCTTCCATTCAAACAGTCTGTGGTAAGGTCATGATAGACCTTCATGTCATTGAAGTCAAACACAGTTTTTTCTCTATCTTTGACTTGTCAAGAGGCAGAACTACGTAGTGGTAAACAAAACACAGAACTCTGCAGCCAGACTGCCTTATTTTGAATCCTAACTCCTCTGTTTACTGGTTGTGTGATCTCAGAAAAGGTACTTAACCTCTCCATGTTTCACTTTCTTCTCCCACAGGACTGGGTGATGACAGTATCTGTATCATTGTACAGGTGGAAGAATTCAAGGAATTAATATGGGTAAAACCCTGAAAAAATATCTGACACATAGTAGTAAATGCTCCAGGTGTTGGCTGTTACTATTTGTTATTTTCTAAGCTGCTCAGCACAGCAACAATTTTTTTCTTCTGTAATCACAGTCTTCCACTGATCTCTGTGGCACCATGTTCTCATGAATCTACTCTATCCGCTCCAATAATTTTTCTCACTCTTCTTTGCAGACACTCTTT
>NW_006770909.1:4659060-4683098 GCF_000442215.2 Lipotes vexillifer
ACTCTTTCTCTCTTTTTTTTTTGTTTAAGTTCTTCCTGTTTTATTTACAAGGTAGATTATTTGTATCATTTTTCTATCCCTCAGCAATTCATAAAAGTCACACATTAGAATACCAGGTTCATGCAAATATATATTTTCATGACAGACTCTTCCTCTGAATTCTTGGTGGACGTAGCCACCTTCCTTTTTAATATCTCTACTTGTTTATCTCACATACAACTTAAACCCAATCTTTCTCCCCCAAACTTGTCACCTTCTGGCATTTCTCTTAGTAAATACAACCAGCAATCACTGTGTTATTGAAGCTAGAAACCAAGGAATCTTCCAGAACACTTCTGTCACCCTCACCTCCAGCATCCAAACCATCACTAAGCCTTGAAGATTATACCTCCCATGTATTTTTATTCAGATATTCCTCACACCCCATCAATGCTACAGTTGTCTTTCACCTGGAATAGTACAATAGCTCTCAAAGTATCATCTTCTCATCACTCTGACCCTGCACATCAAGCAGAATGGTCTTTTCAAACACAAGGAGATACTGTCATTATCTGCTTAGAGCATCTTGATGTCTTTCTTATGCTTTTATAATAAAGACTAACCCCTTGACTGAGCCACAAAACCATATCTCAACAGCTTTAAATCTTCTCACGCTTCCTCTTGCTTTCCTACTACCAAGTCACTGACCCTTCTTTCATTTCATTAAAAGTTCCTTGCTCCTTCTCACCGCAGGGCCTTTGCACACCCCGGTCCTTCTGCTTTCTCTCTACTCTATGACTCGTCAGTTCCTATTCATCTTGACATCTTGGCTGTATCATTACATGATCAGGAAAGCCTCATCTAACCTTCCTGGTCAGATAGATTGCTCACATTTCTTTTCTTCCTAGTATTTATCATGGCTGTAGTTCCACATTCCTTCACAGTTTCATTCCTTCACAGTTTACGTCTGTCTCATAGATTAGACTGTAAACTCTATGAGGCTATGCCTTGGGGGAGGGTGGTTACTATTGTATCCCCAGGACTGCATAGAAATGTTGCTCCAGTACAGATTTACAGTAACTTAACCCTGGACAATCTGAGCTCAGTTCTATCTCTATAGCTTAATGCCTGGAGTGCATGGACCTCATTTTACAGGAGAATTAGCCCCATGAATAAAATATATATATATATATATATATATATATATATATACTAATTATGGCAGTGTAGCTACTAATTGTACTTAAAGCCTGCTGTGTTTGAATAGATGTGGTTGTAGGAATTGAAGTCAAATGAATTAGAGGTTTGTTAGACAGCATCATAATTTGCATGACTGACAATCAGACTTGGGAGAGTAAAGCATTTCAATTTATTCTGACTTCTTAAGACTGATAAGACTGCAATTCCTGGGTCCTGTCTACTCATGGGCAGTATTACATGGCCAAAATGTAACAGAATGATTTTATTTCTTAGCTTTATCTTATCTGTGCTATAACACATAGCCAGTCTTTGAATTTTTTTTCCACAAAAAGAAACTTTTATATTATGATGACTAAACTTAGACCCTACTGATATTCCCAAAACCCCAATAAAGGAACAAGCTGGGGATTGCATTATTTTACCTTCAGAATGGTCAGAAATATTTCAAACTTCAGCCTTTTGATGACTTTATCGATGAATAACAAAGTGGTTGGTTTTCCTAAAAAATCAACGAGAAACAAGCCTTTCGTCCTCTTCAACCCCACTGCAGTAAGTACTTCATTAAAAAAATAAAGAATTATTTTGTGATCTTGATGTTCAAATGTCAGAGACACTAAATTTACTACACAAACAAAATCTGATGACTCTGCTTGAAAAAAGTTTTCCTATTAATAAGATCTGTTAAAAAAAAAAAAAGAAAAAAAACCCAACAATGTATCTGGACAGTTCATTTGAATGGCCACAAGAGAGCAGTAAGAAATTAAAGCTTAGGAAGATGACTCATAGTCACACTTTATATGTATGTGTTCTGCTATTAGGAAGAATTGAAAGACAGACCTATTTCTATTTGTCTTTAAGTTTAGAAATATAGTTTAGAATTTCTTAATTTTTTAAAGCCCTTTAAGAAGGACAATATAGATAGCATTAGCTGAAATTTACTGAAAAGAATCTTGAGCTAAGGCTTTTTAAAAGCTCAAGTTCAAGTGTGAAAATAGAAGAAAATAATTACTCTGGGCAAAGGGACCTCTTGAGCAGTCATCTGGCCCATCCCTTTGGATTATTCAAGCCTGACAGACAGGTAATGCAACTCATTTACAAAGTCCCTCAAAAGAAGATCCCAGCATCCTGTCCTAGAACATAGCCAACACTTTAAAATGTTAACTATGAGGAAATATATTTTTATGCATAATTCTATTCCCTCATGTTGTAATTTAGCTACTATTTTAAATAATATCAAGGGAGACCTCGGATCTTTCCCCAAGGCCCGTCCCTTTTTCTATATGTCCCCTGCACTTTGCTGCCCATATAAACTTTGTCACTTTTTACTTGGAATTTTGGATGCCATGAATTCTAAATTAAAAAATTATAAATCTGCAAAATGACCAGCAATAGCTCCAATATACGAGACATTGTTAAGAATCAGTCTCAGAAAAAGATTAATGGCCAGTAGAAGACTAGACAAAGGTCAGGAACAAGCAATTCACAAATGTAGACTCTCAGTCAATAAACATAGGGAAAAATGATTCATGCTTAACAGTAAACAGAGGAATGCAAATTAAAATGGGGTATTTTTATATTACTATATAAGCACAGATTTAAAAAAATTATAATGTCCAATGTTAACAAGAGAGAACAGCCACTCATAAGCACTGAGGCATTTGGTGGAACAACTTTCCTGAGGGCAGTTTGGAAATACATATCAAAAAGTTAAAAGTGTGAATTTTCTTTCACCTAGCAATTTTGCTGTTAGGAATTAACCCTATAGAAGCAATCAGTCAAATACAAGCATAGGTCTTAATAGTAAAAATAATTGGGAAAATAAAAACTTAAACTGTCTCAAAAGGAAAATTGGTTAAATAAATTAAGACATAGCCATACAAATGGACCATTACGCAAATCATTAAAAGTACTACAAATATACATTTGTTGGTATTGAAAGCCATTGGTATATTTTAAGTTAAAATGAGATTGAAAAGAGCACAGTGTGATTTCACATAGGAAGAAACTGTGACTAACTACATAGAAAAATGTCTGGATGATATATACCAAATAACAATTATCTGTAGGTAATGGACTCAGAAGATTTTTTTCTTTTTTCTACAGAACTTCTTGTATAGTCTGCATTTGTGTTTGTTTGTTTTTAATCAATTATACAAGTTACTTATAAAATTCATAAACACACAAAAAGCTACTTCTATACTTGAAAACATCCTTAGAAAAACTTACAAGTTGGCTTGGAGAATTTATAAGAAGTCTGAAGTTTAATCTTCATCTAGGAAGTTTTCTATGATTTCTATGAAATCATATAATAAATATGATCTGTGGTTATCTATATTTTTAGTACAGTTATATGAAAGAAAATAACATAGCAACAAGTTACCAGGTTATATGCAGCTTGTGTCTATATGCTGCTAATATAACTAGATGAAAATTAAAAATAAACATTCACATGGTTGATTTACTTCATAAGGTAAATAACATTGCTTTTTAAGAGGAAAAAAAATCTTCCTCACCTCTTTTACCCAGGAACAATCCAGTGACCTGATATCCAACCGATTTCATTTTTTTCCAGATGTTCTAAATGGTCATATTCTCATTGATTTTCAGGCCCATGTTCAACCTACAAGTAAAATAATGAAATATCTTTTGAAAGGGCTTTTACTGAATTCGGCTTCTGTGTGACTGAAGATCTCTTATATGAGGATAACTTGCAATTACTGCAGATTTGGAGGTTTTCCTATTATAAACTACTAGCAATCCTTCATTTTTAACACAGTTCAAATTATCTTATGATTTCTGAAACTATCAACTACTGACTATCTCCTGTGAATTTAGTACTGGTTTAGACCTCAAGACAAGCTGCAAGGCAAGTATTAGCCTCAATTTGGGATGGTGAACAGGCTCAGTACGTCGCCTGTGACTGGCTGAATGGTACAGTGGAAGGACAGGGGTAACCTCTACACCCTTTCGGCCCCCATAGGTTTGCATTTTTCTTTTGTTTAACATGGAGGAAGCCTTTTTCCCCCCAGCTGCACACTTTTTTCCTCATAGCATTTCCTCCACCATTTGAGGCCCATTTTCCTCCTACCCCGAACCCTTCTAGATGCCCCCCGAAAAGGTCCATGAGATGCCTTTTACGAACAGCATTTCAAAGTTTTGTAATTGTCTTCCTGCCTATGCTCATGGAAATTTAGAGTTGGGCTGTAAGGTTGGGTGCAAGGCAAAGCAGCCCAGTGGACCAGTCGGGAGCCCCCTTCCCCGCCTGCTACCAATGGCCTGAATCACCCTGAGGTAATCGCCCCCTTGTTGTACTCCACGGTTCCCCATCTACAAAATCAGAACACGTGTTTTTGCCACACTCGTGGGTCAGTTACAACTCCACCCCTCTTAAAAATGGATTTTATCCTCCTTAGAAAAATTTAAAGAATGTGTCATGGAGATGTGAAATCAGAAAATAAGTGCCTCTGTTTCCTCCATCACATCTGAAAATGTCTTTAGCTGCCAATCAAATTGTGTTGAATAGCCAGCACTTTTTAATATCCTCAACTGTATGGCTCACAGGATGGCTTTGAAGCAGGACGTTAAAGTCTGGGCCGCACAATGCAGAGAGCATTGCCATCAGTGATGAGTAAATGCACTAGTCATTTCCAGTCTCCCTTCTGGCTACCTTTGAAAAGGAATTACTTCACCATACCCTGAACTTTGTCCTCTTTGGTAAAGAGGTTTCTTGAACTTCAGAGGATCTCTTGATTCTTAGCAGTCTCTCCCCATCCCCTTTCTTTCCTATTCCCTGAAGGCCACTCTCTTCCCACTCCCAGGTCTTTTGTTCATGTATGCTTTTAAACAATATGCTGAAAACAAGAAAATAAGTTTGAACTTTAAAAAAATCTAAAGGGAACCAAACAGAGCAAAGACATTCAAACAGCAAATAGGCAGGAAGGCAGAGATATAGGAGATGAAGGGAAGGGCTGTGAGTGGGGCAGGAGATTAGAAACACTTCCTTTCCTACCAGCTCACCAGGCTTGGGTGAGTCACCTGACAGTAATCTTGTCTGGCAAAGGGGATGTAAGAATACTTCCTTAAAGGAATTCTATGTGAGCAGACACAGTAATATATAAAACCTCTTTGAAAAATGTTCCCATAAAAACTCCAACTATTCTCTTTACCTCTCAGCTTGCTTAGCCTTTACATTTTAGAAATCATGGCAAGGTACCTTGCTGACATTAAAACAAGGGGAGTGTGATCACTAATTTTTTGGAAACTTGGCTTTTTTAGTAGAGCTAATACGTTATATGGCAAGTATGAGGTTGCTCAACTTAATTAAAATAAAATGTCAGATTCCAATTCCACTAACATTCATGAGGTACCTAGCTTGTGCTGGGTTCTCTCTTTAGGCACTAATAGAAACTAAATGAATGTAGGGCTCTGGCAAGAATTAAGGTAACTATAGAAACTAGGGGATGAAATTTAATGGGCCCTGAGTTAGTTGTAGTAGATTAAGTAAGACCAGCCCTGGGCTTTTTCTGGCCAGTGGGCTTAAATAAATTCAATGATTTGGTCATTCATCCATCCATCCAACAAAAAATGTATTGAGTGGCTCTACCAGGCCAGGCAATGGCCCATCAAAAATAAGAGAAAGTCCCCTTCCTCAGGAAGTACACATTCCTGTATAGGGAGACAAAAAATAAGTAAGCCAGTGAAGTAACTAGATAATACTAGAGAGTAATGAGTGCTGTGAAGGATATAAAAGGTAGTTGAAGGAGAAACCCTCAGAGGATTCTTTAGATAAGGTGGTCCTGGAAAGAACTGTTAGCATTGGTGACATGATGAGTCAGCTGAGACCTAAACAATGGCTGAGAAGTCAGAACTGTGATGAGTGAGAAAAAGTCTTTCAAAAAGAAGGAACAACCAGTAGATAGTCTTCAAGGCAGAGCCAGGAAGAAAGTCACTGTGCATAAAATACGGTGGGCAAAGAGGAAGTGATAGGAACTGAGGTCAGGGAAATGGTACGGCCTAGATTCTAGCAGGTTTTTGATGTCATAGAAAGGAGTTCGAATGTTGATCAGCATGCAATGGAAAGTCATTGGAGGAAGGATTCTAGCAGGAGAAAGAAAAGATCTTATTTACATTCATTTTTTAAAGAAAATTCAGGCTCCTCTGTGAGGAATGGATTGTAAGAGAGTACGAATGAAAGGAAGGAGACAAGTTAGGAAGCTTTACCAGTGAGCTTGCAGGTCTATATAAGCTTATGAAGAAGCCTATATTAATTTGTATTAGAAGCTGTGTAATTCAGGTGAGCAAAGATGGTGCCATGGACCAGATTCACCATGTTAATATTGGGTAGGACTGGGGCTATTTATGGTACATCTAGAAGTCTTTGGCAATGTTCCTTTGAAAGATAATGGCAATTGTCTCACCAAATGAACTTGGTGGTGACAGAATTAAAGCACAAAAGCGATGCACTACAGCTCTGCACTAGACAATCACTTTCTCTTTGAGTTCGATTCATTATGATTCTCTTCTCCAACTTAAAAACATTTTTCCCAGAACTGATAATGTGGATAATACTTACTCTGTGTTCACCTCCTTCACTACGACCCCTTGGATTCTCAATCTCCCCAACCGTTGCAGGCAAAGAAGAGGAAAGTAAGGCCATAAGTTGCTGGTGTTAACATGGAAAATGAGAAATAGAACTGCTAGCAGAACATAGGTACTATGTCTGGACTTCAGTAAGGCTGTAATCAGAACCACATTGCTTTGTAACAGGAAATCTGGGCTTCTAAGAACTGCAAAGTGGAGATTTACCAACTGACCTAATCATGCAAAGAAAATGTCAAACTGCAATAACAGATTTTTGTACTTCTGTCTGCCTAAAGAGCAGAGGTTGGGGCCCCTGCCCAGCATAGATCAAGAAGCACACAATCATCCAGGCTCCATGTTTCAGTAAAGAGTTTTGCTTAAATGTGCCAGATATTGTTAAAAATACAAAGAACCCTGTTCATAAACACCAGGCTTTCTACTGATCCAAAAGCACATGTTTATTTGTGTGGTCAGTGGCCTGCATATTTTAAGAATCATGTAAATAATAAAGTCAAACTACTTTAGTTGATAAGAGTGAAATTGATGGCCCAATAATCAGACATATTTGTGGGCTGTTGTATCTGTACATATGCTATTTATGAGAAATAGTGACCATATACTTGTGAGAGACTTAATAAAAACATATTTCAATATTTACATCTTCCTTAATGGGAAAGGAGGGGCTTTCTCTTCTTTGCTTCATGAGCACAACTAGAAAATAGAAATAATAATTTCAAAAACCTGTAATAACTATTCATTAGCTATGCCTCCAAGGAAAAAGCAATGCAACAGTTTAAGACCAATCAGATCTGGAATGGAAAGCTTTCTAAGCGTTAAGTAGAATCAGAATATTTGAATTATTTCTTACCTTAGGAGAGAATAGTAGGTAAGTCTACTTCTCAGACTGAGACAATTGATGGTTACCCCATTTGAACCCTAACCAGAATGAAAATTAAAATTAAAAACGTCTTCAATCTCACAGAATAAAGTACCTAATCATAATTTTAGAATATTTTGATGTTTCCTTGAAATGCTTTCACATTTGTGTTAGACCACTAGATGATTCTTTTTGAAGCCAAATGTTTGACTGAGTAACCATATATTTTTTTCCTTTTGAGAAGTCTGAGGTCTTCTGCCAGCGTTCAGTAGGTGTTCTATAGGAGCAGTTCCACGTGTAGATGTATTTCTGATGTATCTGTGGGGAAAAAGGGATCTCTGTGTCTTTACTCTTCCGCCATCTTCTTCCAATCCCATTTTTTTTTTTTGTATCCCACCTCACCCTCACTCTTCTGTCTATAGAGTCCTCCAAACACAGAACATGCTCCCTGCAGAACTGAGTCCAAGCTAAAGGCATCACCTGTCATCAATGAATTTTTTTTAAAGTGCTAATAGAAAAATCAACATTCATTTAAAAAATTTATACATGTATTTTTACATTGTCTATTTTTACATATTTCTTTTTCTCAGACCAAGCCAGAGACAAGTTGAAGTTAGCATATAAATAACTCAAAATCTTTTTCTGATTTTTGGCAATGCATGGCTGGTCATTTGTGATCTTTGCACATATATCTAGATGGCAGACTTTTCACTTTTGCAACCAAGAGTTGACATCTCCACTTTGATCATGGCATACTTTCTCTCTGAGCCTGCCTGAGACCTCACCACAGAGCTGCTGCAGAGACATGAAAGCTACTTAAGGAGATGAAACCTCCTTACTCTTCCTGAGCTATGTGCAAATGGAAGTGAGTTTTCTCATATAGAGTAAACATACGAGAAACACTTTCTTAATAAACCGCCAAAGAAAGACCTGAGGGAAAATCTCCAGGACTTCAGACAACCTGGACATGTTTTTTTTTTGTTTTTTTTTTAAAAAAAAGAGAGAGAGAGAGAGAGATGTAAAGGTAGAGCATTTGTTTCACGTTTTATTATCCAAATAGGCTGATGGATACAGAGTAAGTCAATAACAAGATGGTCAAAATGGAAGTGCAGAGTGTCGGTGAAGTCAGCATCAAATTCCATATCCCCCCAACTCACCATGTTTCTACTGCCAAGTTATGTGGTATATTATGGCTTTAATGTGAACTACAACTTGCAGGGGGCAATGGGGGCTGGCGTTGTTTTAAATTGTAATTTTATGGGACAGCTGATTAAGGGAAGTCACAGACCAGATGAAATGTTTAGCTTTGATTTGAACCCACTGCACAGAGGCTCCTTTTGGGTATCAGAACTAATAACAAGTAAAAGCAGGAAACAGCACCTTTAATAATTAAAAGGAAAAGAAAGAAAATTGCAACTTCAGGTGTGCATTTAAAGAGTCACTTCAGACTCAGACACTGCTTGACCATAGATCCAGGATAAAATAAAGCCAATATTTGAGTGTTAACTAATGATGTGAATTAAGAAATCTAAACCTTGGTTAGAGATAATTAATACTTAAAATATAATCATTTCATTTAGCATTCAACAATATAAATTATTTTCGTCTGTTCAGTATCTTTAAAAACACTCAAAATATACAGTTTAAACCCTCATGGCTTAATAAGGTCAAACATACACTCTGGTAGGAAGAGAGACTGACTTACAAATTTGGAAATTTTCATTGAGTTATATGAAATAAGAAGCTAGTTCTCTCCTGAATGTTAAAGATGAACAATATGGTTTTTTTCCCAATTAATTACTGGGTCAACATCACCAACACTCGAGGAAAATATTTAGTACAAATAACTTTAAAATATTAATATAAAAGTTAATTTCCAGACTGTATTGGTTGTGATATTACTGAGTTATTTCTTAAAGCATGAATAATATTGTTCATTATTTTATTTGAGACTTTAGGGTAATTTAGACTCATCTAATACCCAAATCCAATAAGTATATTGATAAGTATTATCTTTATGTCAGTCCAGGGAGCTAGAACAACAGTTCTTACCATGAAAAGGGTGCTGAGGTAAAAACCAATTTAAATGAATTGAAGAGGAATGGTCCCACTTAAATAATTATCAGTTATCTCTTTTCCAAATGAGATCTTGAAGAATATCCTATTTTACCTGAATATTTATCTTCAAACAGTTTTGATTACTTTCCTTTTTCAATTACTACATTCACACATCTAATCCAGAGATTACGAAAAATAAATAATTTGCTTCTATGCCATTTTTCAATTTTAGAATTGTGAATGACCTACCTGAATAATGAGTGGTTATTCATTTGTTAAGGATCTCCAGTGGAATTTATCCTAAATCTATGTAAGTAGTAAGGGAAATAAACAAAGGGAAAAAACAAAGCTATAACTTGTCTTATTTTTTGTACTTATTTTACGGATGGGGGACTCTCTGGCTTAAGACTCAGGGTTTGGATTTACTTTTAAAAGTATAGAATCATGTTTTAGTGTAGATTCTGCAAGCAGAACGGTGTTTCTTACTACTGAGTCATACTGTCTGCGAGAACTAGAAAGGATTCTTTATATTTGCTGTTTGTGTGTTTTAAGTCTTCTAAATTTTCTTTCCCAAACCAGTGGAAGCATACAAACGTTGCATTGTAAATGCACACAATGGTGTGAGCTAACCTGACATAATATGACTGTTGCTGACTGTGACTCAAAAAAAACATTTCTCCTCCAGCAGCTGCTTCTGACTCCAGTTTTAAAACATTATTTCCATGCACATCCATAAAATATTTAGAATTTCTGAGTTTGTAACTCTCCTGCCGATTTTAACACTGGTTTTGAACTGTTGTCCTTAGAAAGATAAAGCACATATAAGACTGAATTCCACATGAGCCCCCTATTTATGTAAAAAGAGTTCTCCATAAGTGCTTTTACATTCCGGATTGACTTTGTTGTTCAGCAAAGTGAATACATCGTTCATTAGAGTTTTAATATAAACCAGTGTAAAATGAGAGTTTAGGTAGGCACAGAATCTGCAAATATAATGGAAAACAGTAAAGAATAATTTTGCATTACGAGAATTGTATCTGGAAACAGAAAAGTCTCCAGCTTTTATCAAATTATGAGCCATCAAGGATGACTGAGCTCTCTAAAAAGTTTTCCTGCCCATATTTTTCAAGTTAATAAAAGTTTTATTCTAGTATCCCTTTAAAAAATATCCAAACACCTAGTTCAGAAAAGTATTCTTTATTGATACGTGGCAGTCTTAATTTCTTCAGCAAAGAAAAAGTCATAAACTCTTGATATCTAAAGGAAAAATTTAAAAATTACTCAACTAACGGTCAGATACTTGCAACAGGGTGATCACATACAGGGTACGTTGCAGACCAGCCCTCCTTGTAGTTGGGGGGAAGCCAACATCATTTGGGTGGAACGGCACTAAAGTCTATAGTGGAATCTGTCTTTCCAAAGCAAACCTATAGCTTTCTTTGCTTTCTCTTTCTACTCTTGCCTTTCCCCCTCTCTTTTCTTTATGTTCCATTGAAGTTTTGGCCTTCTCACTGCTCAACTCAAATGGAGCATCTAGGACCAAGCAGGTTTTTCTATTTGACCTGAATTTTCATCCAAATGATTTACATCCTATAGACACAACAACATTTTTCAAAATAAGATCTGGCAACATTCGACTGTGGGGTTCAACTGCAGAGGCCAAAAATGCAAGGTGCTATGATGGTGTTTTATAGTGTCTAGTGGAAAAACTCGTAAGTGGAATTTTTTCTCCATCAACTTTCTTACATTAAAAGGATCAATTTTTAGAAATAAACTCAGGTTTACGGAAGAATCATCAAACATAAAGGCTTGGTTCCTTAGGGCAAAACTGCTCACTTAAGACACGTTTTTACAATTTGCTTCTATTCCAAACGTTTGATCATTTTACTGTGTTTGAGGGAGTGAAAACTTTCTCTTCTGGTGCTTCTTGCATTCTCCAGTAAATGTTGTTTATAAAAACTGTAAACAAATCTGACTGAATACACAAAATTACCATCTAAGAATATAGCCTAAAATAATCATTTTCAAAAGAATTTTAAGGTGGTAATATTGCAGATCCTTAGTAGAAAACAGGTTTTGGAAATTTGTCTTGATAGTCAAGCTATGAAAAAGATATTCTAGATACATATTTTAATAATACACCAGATTCTTCGACAACAGAAATTAGTACAATGTAATAATATAAAATATTTCAGGACATTATTAAAAATAATATATGTAGGTTTCATTTTAAAATTACCATTAAATTTTAATTTGCATTACATTTTAAAGTCAACTAATTTTAAGAAGTTCCATAAGACACTTTGAAAATGAGTGTTGATATAAATATGAATTTTTTTAAAGGACACGGACTTTTCCAATGGCTTTGAAAATCATCTTAAGAATAGTTTTAACTTTAGTGTTCCGTATTGTCAATAGTATTAAAATAATTGAAATTTGTTAAACTAAAAAATTAACAGTTATATATTTTAATGTTATTAAGTCAAAAATATTTATTTGTAAAAAAATATTTATTTCTTAGTTCTTTCCATTACAGAATGAAATAATATAATAGTCTTTGGGAAATAATATTGACCTTTTTCTCTCAATAATGTAGACTGGTATGTACTCTCTCCTTATTCCATGGTGTGAACACAAACGGGAAGCACAAAATATATTTTTCTAAACTAGTTTGAAATCTTTTTTTAAGAACTGGAGTATACTTTGCATGTACGGCTCTCAGCTGTTTGTTTGTTTTTTAGACAGGATATAGCAGTAACTTCCTACAATTTTAACCCATTTGAAAAATATACTTATTCAAAAAGTCTTAATGGCAAAAGATAAAACAAAGAATCACTGACACATTTATAGTAGGAAATTTGAAAACTTATATTCTTATGGGTTTTTTTGCAAGGAAATATTTTTTTCCCCAAATGGCTTTTCAAATAACATAGAGCTCATGATAAACAAGATGTATCTTGCAAAAAAGATCACATATTAAGTAGGTAGTTAACCCAAAGTGCAATATTCCCCACCTTTCCTAATTATTTGGAAATACTTTCCAGTGTCAAGGAATAGTTCATGTATTTATATTTATATAACGTTTAAGAAACGATAATGTAATTTTAGTCAAGAAATTACTTAAGTGAAATTATACGACTTGTGACTAACACTGTGTGCTTTTGTTTTTAAAAGAAAAAATAGAGTTAAGTACATTGTTGGGATGTATTTATAGCGCATTTTTATTGTTAGGTTATGCTTTTAGAGCTTTAGGAACATTTGAGAACAATAATCAGTGGTGTGTAATGGTATTGTTAGCGGAGTCCTTTCTATTGAATTTTCAAGATGTTGTAAAATGAGATTATGTGAGTAGCACCTCTGGACACTTTTTCCCATCATTGTGTTGGTATCAATCGCTGACTTCCACCATTTCTCCGGTTATTAAATAGAAACACTGTTTCCCACTGCCTTGATTGGAGGGTTTATAATACATGACAGAACTGATAACCCTACTGAGATTAAGCATTGTAACCTTATGAAAGCTAAATGAAACCTTCAGCTACAGAGTGTCTCCAAGACAGACATGAGAAGGTATAAGAAGTTTTACTTTCATCTCTTATTTTGACAAAGCACTTCTCTCCCTAAGCATACCCAGAAGGATAGTGAGAAACCCTATGTCTTCTTTCACTTCAGCCACAGTCTAGCAGCCCTTCTACCCACACAGGCAACCTTGTCAGACGCGGATGATAGTGCCTCGCTGAAGGAAGTGTAGTTCAGGGCTTCCCTGGTGGCGCAGTGGTTGGGAGTCTGCCTGCTAATGCAGGGGACATGGGTTCGAGCCCTGGTCTGGGAGGATCCCACATGCCGCGGAGCAACTAGGCCAGTGAGCCACAACTGCTGAGCCTGCGCATCTGGAGCCTGTGCTCCGCAACAAGAGAGGCCACGATAGTGAGAGGCCCACGCACCGCGATGAAGAGTGGCCCCCACTTGCCACAACTAGAGAAAGCCCACGCACAGACACGGAGACCCAACACAGCCAAAAATAAATAAATAAATAAATAAACTCCTACCCCCAACATCTTCTTAAAAAAAAAAAAAAAATGTGTAGTTCATGCTCACTTTGTGAGCACGGACAGATCGCCAGCACACACCAGCTCAGTTTCCAATTGGCAGGGCTCAGCATGGCTGGAAATTAAAATATGGATGAAAAACAGGTGTCTATTCCTGGCTGTGCCCCTGGAGTCATCTGTAACTGTGGAAAACATCTTCTCACACTTGCCTGTTTCACACACACACACAAAGAAAATGAAATTTAACAATTGATCACTTGACCTTCCTCTATAAGGATCTGTGAGGTCAGATATTAACGTATCACCTAGTCTAATATATTGAAGGTGGTATACCAGTTCGTGAGGCCTGGCTTTAGAGACTAATAGATCTACATCCAGTCACTGGCATTGTAAAGATTTTTGTTACATTTTTATCTTTCTCATTGGTTATGGGCCATCCCCTATGGCCGCGAGTACAGAAATTGCATACACTTTATTCTCCTTTCCCCAGGCTCTTAGGAAGGCAGCCATCTCAAAGGAATCTTGGAGAGTGGCTTGTTAGCAGAGAACTACTACCTAGAAATGAATTGTTTTTAAATCTTTCCACCTCTCATTTATTGCCCTTACTTTTGTTGATCCCTCTTTCAAATGCACCCTATCCACCCAGTGTTCTCATTGACTTAGAAGTTTAGTCCCCACCCAACTTCCATGAAGTGCTGCTTGGATTCTGGCTCAGGACTCCCCTTTCCTCTCTCAAAATGTATGTTCTACAATTCATTTTGAGAGAGAAATATCAGCTGACCCATTAGAAAGAATGTAAGCTGAGGTTGGAGTAGCTGGTGACAACTTAATGCTGTAAAAGAGCATTTTCATGTTGTCAATTGACAGTGTCTTAATCCAAAGGAATCGTTTTCTTCAGGGTACATTTTATAGAAACTTATTTATGTTAAAAAATATCTCAAACAGAAATTTTCTGGAAAGAATTTTAGTTAACTGCAAGGTTACAGTGGCTAGTGATAGCCTTATGCTTCTCTGAGCTTGTCAAATCGTATGTGATGTGTTTCATTTAATTCTGGACTCCTTATTCTAAAAGGCTTGACAAATCATAAGGTATTTAGATAAGTATGAGAGAAAAGGGGCGAGGTCTGAAAATCGAACCATGCTAAGAACAATTAAAGTAACTATGGATGTGTTGCGTAGAGAAGAGAAAGTTTGGAGACATGATGGGCCCATGATCTTTAGTGGATGGTGATATAGCAGAGGAGTTAGACTTCTTCAGCTTGGTTCCTGAGAACCCCACAAGCTACAGGAAGAAAAATGCAGCTCAATGTATAGCAGAAAACTGTACCGAATAGATCTGGTAAAACTGAGAACCTTCTTTATGAAAATATCTGAGATAGGTGTTAAATGGCGGCAGTTAACAAAATTTTACTGTAGAATAATTTTCTAAGTAGATTATTGAGAGAAAAAAGAGTAAGGAGACACTTATAGGACTCAACTGCAGACAGTACAGGCAGGCTTCCTAAAAACCAAAAGAGTGTCAGGTCTCCTCTCCCCATCTCTTCCTCTTGGGAACGACACAGACTCATCTTTCTCTTTCTCTCTTTAAATATACTACATTCTTCTCTCTGCAGGATGAATTGATCTTCAGAAATTTCTGGCTTCTGTGCCTCCATAATTTCAACAGGCATGTGGCTCTGGTTGGCCATAGCAACAACACTGTTACCCAACAACATTCTAGGACCCAAGAGCATCTCTCTGCCATTTCTGGGTTTTATGATTCAAATTTTTCCAACAGGATTTTGTTGGTTCCTCTTGAGTCCAGTTTCCCACAACTGATTCAATTTGTTGTGCTAAGTGGGTTTGTTCCAGTTACCAAGACCTTTGGCCAAGTACTGGGACAATGGGCAGATTCTTTTAGAAGAGCGTGTAAGGCAGACAGTCACTAGCATCTCTAGAACATGAGAGTGAGTGCCCTCCTGCTGGAAGTGGAGCAGAGACTGAAGAATCATCCCTTGGTATTAATGTCACCTTAGTCCACTGTTATGTCCACTATTAGTCCTTAGTCCAAGTCACCATTGTCTCTCACCTGAAATATCTCAAATGTCTCCCAAATTTCATTCCAAGGTCATTCTAACCCCATTTTCCACATTGCAGCTAGAGCAATTTTTCCAACCAGTTCTGATCATGTCACCATGTTTAAAACAAGACTTATCAGGCTCTAAGTTCAAATTCAAATATCCTTCAAGAATCCACACAGTCTGGGTTTGGCAACCTCTCCGGCCTCATCATATACCACTTTGCTCCTTGCTCTCAGTCCTCCAACCATAGAGTTTACCTCCAACAATGGAAATTTACCAAGTTTTCTATCCCCTCAGGACTTGTGTACTTGCCTCTTCCTGTACCAGGAACACTTTTGTTCTACCACCCTTAGGCTAGATAATTTCAGCTTAGCCTTTACGTTTCAAATTAAGTATTATGTTTTCAGGGAGGTCACCCCTGTGAATGTTTGCTCCCATGGCACGCAGTTATCACTCTTGCAACTTTCAACTCAGTTGAATTCATTAGTTCAATGTCTGTCTTTCCCACCAGAGTATAAAATCAATGAGGACACCTGTTAATGTCAAATGAGGACAGTGCTTGACATAAAATATAACTTAATATATATTATGGAGAAAATGAATTATTGGAAAGATTTAGATCTAATACCAGGCATTCTGAAGATGTGAAACTCTGATTTCCTTACATTTTCAGAGGTGATGCAAACTTCACATGTCTTAAAAACCCAAAACATAATTAGAGAAAGCAAGACCCTTTATGAAAACTTCTAAAATCAAAAGTATACTTTAAAAAGTGTTAGGTTATTTCTCCCAGGATGAAAAGCAATAAAAATTTTATGTAGGTTACGTTCGGTATAACTAAACATTGGTATAAAGACATGTCAGACAAGCAGGAAAAATACCAGATTTTAATTCTTTCTTTTTAATTTGTATATCAAGTACCTAATATATGCCAGGAACTATTCTAGATATTTTAGATACAGGGTGAAAAAAATTGAAAATAATTCTTGCCCTCAGGGAGTTTATATTCTGGTAGAATAGCATTGTTAATCAAATATACAAAAATAGGGGAAAAAAAGAAAACAATGAGGTGTTCACCCAGACTTGATCAAAATTTTAAAACTTAAATATTTCTAAAGTTGACCTATGAAACATTAATGCTTTCTCTCCTATCCATTAATCTCCTAGGGAATCTTCTAGATATTGCATAGAGACACAAGGAAAAGACTTTAAATAAATGTTGAAACACAGGTAGATGTAACTTCTTTGTAGATTTGCCAATTCAGAGATTTATGTCTAAATAAATTATGTAAATATTATTTGAATTTGGATAACAAACATCTCAAAGCAACAAAAATGCTAAGATCCTCATGCATCACACACTAAGTAATTCTATCCAAAATGTTTACAAAGAATAAGTTAATTTTAGTGACGCTGCCCCTCTTCATTTCCTCTAACACCCAGCTGGGTAGCAGAGAGATTATGGAGAGAACAAGATGCCTAACAGTCTCCAGATCAGATTGGTCATGGGGATACGTGAGAATCTAGATGCCAAGAGTTGAAAAGAAACCTTGGAAAAAGAGTTGATACGATATGTCTTTTAATCCCTTTTGTTTTAATTCCAAGGGATTCTATGTTGGTTGCAAGGCAAACAATAGACTCTGTAAGAGCAGAGTTCACAGTACAATAGGTGCTCCAAAAGGGATGTCAATGCAAAAGGAAATTGGGGCACTTAGAAAACAGAATGTTGCCTTTCGTCTTAAAATCCAAGCCAAATTTAACTCAGAGAAGACAATTCTGAATTTAATAAAGGTCTGTGGCTTCTGTCATTGGTTTACACAGAACCCACAAATATGTCCAACAGAGATCATCAGTACAATATCTGATAACACTAAGAAGTCAATAATTCATTCACTCATTCATTTGACAAATAAGTATTTTAAAAATAAATAAATTTATTTATTTATTTATTTATAGCTGCATTGGGTCTTTGTTGCTGTGCGAGGGTTTTCTCTAGTTGTGGCAAGCAGGGGCTACTCTTTGTTGTGGTGCGTGGGCTTCTCTTTGCGGTGGTTTCTCTTGTTACGAAGCATGGGCTCTAGGCACGTGGGCTTCAGTAGTTGTGGTACGTGGACTCAGTAGTTGTGGCTCGTGGGCTCCAGAGCACAGGGTCAGTAGTTTTGGCACACGGGCTTAGTTGCTCTGCGACATGTGGGATCTTCCCGGACCAGGGCTCAAACCCATGTCCCCTGCGTTGGCAGGCAGGTTCTTAACCACTGCGCCACCAGGGAAGTCCAACAAATATGTATTGAAGCCTACTGTATATAAGGTACAGTTTTAGACACTAAGGATAAAGAATGGTATAAAACAAATTCTGCCCTTACACAGAGTACAATCTAGTGTGGAAGATAAACATAGAGCAAGTAAATACGTGTCTAGTATAGTGTCAGATAGTGACAGTGCTATGAAAGAAAATGTAACAATGTAAGGAGATAGAGAATACTGGGAAGTGGTCTTTAGGATAAGTTGGGCAGATATGACTTGTCTGTTAAGGTGACATTTATGCTAGAGAGGAGTGAGCCAGGAGAAGCCTGTCCAGAGGGGAGTGTGGAGAGGGAGCTGGGGTCCAGATAATGAGGGCACTATGGACCATGACAGGATATAGTGGTGGCTTGGAGAAGGGTAATAGGAGGTGGTGAAAGTAGTCAAATTCTGGAGAAATAGAGAGAGGGAGAGGAGAGAGAGGTGACGCTATCTATCCATCATCTATCTATCTATCATCTTTCTATCTATCATCTATCTATCATCTTTCTATCTATCATCTATCTATCTATCATCTATCTATCTATCTATCTATCAACTACTCAGGCTCACAAATAGAATCTTGGTGCTAGATCACCAGTCAGCTTTGAAAACCCCATCAAGGATGATAAAGAGAGCATACTTGACTTGTAGTCCTGGTGCAGCTGTTAAAATGTTCACTGGTAGTGACCTTGGAACTGTGCTTCCTGATAACAGTGTCAGTGATAGAAACCAAAATAATAACAGAAGCAAGTTGGGAACAATTATTATAATGAGCACCAAGGTTGGTAAGGCAGGTGAGAGGGCATCTAATAGTTATCGAAATGCTTTCTTTTGACCTTTTGCAAGTGAATGTTGGAAGCACAGGTCTAGAAACTGGGCAAAGCATGGATCCTGGAGGAGGATGAAGGACAATTAAAAACTCAACCAAGTAGTAGCCTTACTTGTAGCTGCTATGCCTGATATGGTATCTTTGCCAGAGCAGATTAATAAGGCCTCAGGTACATTGAATATGGCCACTGATATGGTGAAGTGCATTCTTTTCTAACTGTATCAGAATGGAAGATCAGGAACAGTTCATATTCACTTGAGACAGACAACAGTGTATATGTGTTATTTTGTCCTCGGGGTTAACTCTTGCCCCGTGTCAAGGATCATCCGAAAACCTTCACCATATAGATATTCTGCAGAAAATCACATTGGTACAACACATTGATGATGTCATGTAAATTAGACAGAATGATCAAGAAGTGGCAAGTGTATTGGAGATCTTGATAAGACACACGCATTCCAGGTTAGAAATTAACCCAACAAAAATTAGGAGACTGGCCAGTCAGTGAAGATCTTTGAGATGCAGTGATCTGGGACACATCAGAACTTCCCATCAGGTGGATTCATGGATGGGTTACCTCAGACTGTTTATGCAAGCCAAAAAAAAATGACAACTGTTCTACTGCCTCACTAATAGGTAGTACTGAAAAGGAGTGGTGATGGGAAATTCTCTTAATGAGAACTGGGCGTAAACTCAGTTATCCTGTTCACCAGGTCACCCACTTTGTATAAAAAAATAATTAGTTCAGGTTAGAATGTATACAGCCTTGTAACTAATTTGACTGGTTATTCTGGCCCCTGATGGAGAAAGATTGGCAGGTGAGGGACAGGGAAGTTTAGGAAAAAGGAATATGGATAGATTAATGTGAGTGGTCATGAAGTATGAAGATCTTTGTATCACATAATGTCTCTCACAAGACAGCAGCTGCCAGAGAAGAGGCCTTAAACAACAAAATAGAAAAAATGACTCAGTTATTTGACATCACCCTTCCTGTCACTGGCAGCCTCCATTCTTGCACAGTACATGCAAGAATGGCAGGCATGGAGATTCTGCACAGGACCAAAAGCACAAGCTCTCCCTCACTGAAGCTGATCTAGCTACACCTGCTGCCAAATGTCCAAACAGTCATCACTGGAGAATAATATTGAGTCCTCTATATCAGGGGTCCCCAACCCCCGGGCCACGGGCACTTACTGGTCCACAGCCTGTTAGGAACCAGGCCACACAGCAGGAGGTGAGTGGTGGGCAAGTGAGCAAAGCTTCATCGCTCAGCATTACCACCTGAACCATTCCCCACCCCCAGTCCATGGAAGAATTGTCTTCCACGAAACTGGTCCCTGGTGCCAAAAAGGTTGGAGACCTCTGCTCTATATGGTACCATATTTCAAGGAGAACAATTTTGGAGAAGTTGATGATAGTATTGGACCACTTTTACCTATATTCAACATATATTCTAAATATGGATTTGCCTTTTTTGCTTGAGGCCCTCAACTAGCACCATTAGCTGAGGTTGTGCAGAGTTTCACTACTAGCACAGGATCCTACACAACACTGCATAAGACCAAGGGAGCCTCTACAGCAAAAGAAGTGCAGTGCTGGGCACAAGACAATGGGATCCATTGGGTATGTCTCATGACACACCACCTAGCTGGCCTGATAGGATGATGGAAGAGTAGTTGAGGGACCAGCTTGGAAATGATACATTCAATGCATAGAATACCTGAGTCCAAGATCCAAGGAGTAGAAATAAGAGTGGTCCCACTACCATGATTCTCATTGACTTGGGGAATTTGTACTTTCCAGACGTGTAGGTTTAGAGGCCCTGATTCCCAGAGGGAAGTGCTTTTACCAGGGAATGTTATATTAAACTTTAGAAGTGCTTTTACCAGGGAACGTTATATTAAACTTTAAGCCACAGCTACTGCCTACTCACTTTGGGCTTATCATGTCAAGACACCAGCAGCAAGGAAAGAGATGACTATGCTGGCAGGGATAATTGATCATGATCAGCAGGGGAGGGAGAGTTGCCATCACACAAAGGATGCAGGGAAGAATATATTTGGTACTCATGTGACCTACCTGGGTGTCTCTTGATATTTCTTCACCAATTTTGATGGTAAATAGAGAAGTGAAGTAACACAGACAGAGAAAGTCCTGGTGACCATGTGATCAGACCGCTGAGAGATGAGAGTCTGGATCATCCTCACAAGGTAAGTCGCCTAGACCAGCATATAGACTAACCAAGGGAATTTTAAAATGAGTGATAGAGGTGGGAGATAATGAATATCTGTTGCAACCTCAGTACCAGCTATAGCAGTAGCAGCTGCAGTCCATCTTGCTAACATTTTTCTTTTAAGTTTCTCCATGAAAATACGTCCATCAGAATCCTCTCCCAGAAAGTAGATCTGAGCTATGCCAAGACTGGTCTCTATGGATGCTGGGATGTGCTATGCATATTTTCTTTTCCACTTCAATATTAATCATTCAGCCTGTCAGCTACTGAAAATTGCCCTCAGATGAGAGGAGTCACCTTATCCAAGACCATGTTCCCTTCCCGGGACCAGCCTTCCTCCAATGACTTGCTGATGCTGGATATATAGGACCAGCCCCTTGACACAATTTGGGACAACTCTAAAGGCCATCTCAGCTCCAAAGCACTCCACAAAGTGGGCTGAGATCTTCATTGTAACTGCAACACAGTTCCACTTCTCTCTCCCCTCTCCAGTCCTACCTCCTTCACTCCCAATGGTATTGATTCCAAATACATTCCCTAATAAATTTCCTGCTCACAAATCTCCATTCCAAAGTCTTTCTCAATATCCCAACCTATACCACAGGATGAGGTATTAATTATTATTATTAGGCACTTAGTATATGTTAATTTAGTTTCCCTCCCCCCCCAAAATCCGTAAGGTTTATATCCCATTACAGTTGAGGAAAGTGAGATTTAGAGAAGTTAAATACCTCAACCAATATCACACCACCTATAACTGGTGGAGTCAGGGTCTGAACCATGTCAGCAAACTTCTCAAGCCTGTGCAAAGTATTATGAATGGCTGATTATTGTTGTCAGAGGCAATCGCATGAACAAAGATATAGATAGGTAGATGATGATTAGATAGATAGACAGATAGATATAGATGAATTGTACAGAGTATTTCATTAAAGGTCGTAGTGAATGGTGGCTGGTGGTTGGGGACATGAGGAGAGATAGGAGGAAATAAATCCAAAAAAGAAGAGTTGAAGTTGGGATAAGCCAAGAATTCCACAGCAGACATGGACTTACCCAAAAATGGAAACAATTCTGTAAAATTCTCAAATGATACTCTCATCTCCCCAAAGAAAAAGCAATATGGCTTCTTGACAAGGCGAAAGCTAATGGAAAATTTATGTTTACCCCCTTAATTCTGTTATATCTTTTCCCAGTATGAGTAAAGACGGGGTGGAGGGAGAAGTGGATGGCAACAGCATAAAAAGAAATCCCAGACGCCCCTCTCCAGGGCTTCTGGGGCGAAAGTACCAGTCCTGGAATGCTGCACTCCCACCCTCCTGTGTTTATTCAGCCCTGGGGCTGAGGTTTGCCTTGGAGTTGTAACCTTTATAAGGGGTTTGCTTAATGACAGAATTGTTCAGCTGCATACCTCACCCCAATTAGAAAAAGGCTGTTTGGATTCTAATTGACCTTGACACAAGTCTGCTTAAAGAGATTCCCCAAGAATTATAGAGCTACTTTCAGAGTTTGACTTGGCCAGGAGTATGAAATGTAACACGGTTTTTTGAATTTTCTGCACTTACCATGAAACGACCAAGCCACAGGTATCAAACATGCTTTGTTTTTGTGTTATAATCACATTACAAATTGAACATTTCCACATGTGCAAGTTGGAAAATCTAAAATGAATGATTATGAAGATTGTAATTACATGTATCAGGTATATATGGCCTACATATTTTCACTCACACAAAAGTGTATTTTCTCGGGTCCCTAGACATCCATGTATAGTGTGTTTATAGGATGGAAAACCATCATCCTATATATATAAACCAAAAATGTATATTTTTAAACAGTTATCGCCAGGTCAGGTGATAAGTTGGCATAATATTTGGAAGGTGCAAATACCAGGAAGGGATAGAGATTCCTAAGTTAACCATGAGGAAATGACTAACAATAATAGGTTGAAATCAAGAAGAATATAATTTGGACTAAATATCAAGAAGAGAAAAAAATCAGCTTCCTGGCTACAATAACTGTTAGGCTATGAAATAATTCCTAAGGGAAGTGGAGACCTCTTCCTTATGCTGGACTTTGGAAATGAGTCCCTTATAGTAAGTCGTTTTGCTTTGGAGAGAGGAGGGAGATCCTTTCCGTTTCCATTTTCTGTGACCTGATATTAAGGAAAAATCTCAGAAATAATCATGTAATAACCCATTAAATGTTCACCAAACCACCTCTGAGCAAGGTCCTGCATTTACCTTGTAGTGAACATTATGTCTCCTGTTCCTTTAGAGCCAAGAAAATTCCAAATCCTATAGTCATGCAGTAGCAACCTGGAATTTTTTTTTTTTCAAACTTAGCTTGGTCTTGATGGCCACTTGGTGGTCTTTCACTCCTCTCTGAGTACCTCTCCCTGCTACTGCAATGGAGATTTTTCTAAGAAAAGCAACCGTATTCATCAGGGTTTCTCTCTTCAGCGCCCTCTCAACCTCAACTACCTTTTCTCCACAGAGACGGGTTCGCGGTTCGCAGAGAAAATGAAAGCAGAAAGCATGAGCACTCTCAAACTCCCTCTCCACCTACAAATTACCCTGGATCCACAATTTCTCTCTCTTTCTGTGGAGGCCAAGGGCCTCCTTTGGTCCCTGCTCTGTGCTACATCCTGACCCCTATTATCTCCTGCAGGGACTTGCCCTGTCAGTCACTCAGTCTCTTCAAGCTCTCAACTATTCCCCCAAGGTTAGTTTCTTCCCCCCAAGCATGTAAATATGTTTTTGCTCACCCATTATTTTGGGGAGTGCTTCTCCAGTCAGCTCTCTAGAAGGCAGACCACCCCTGTTGCTGGGCCCACCCCAAGGACCAACGGGTAGCCATAATGGGGATGGTGGCAGGGGAAGAGGGATGGATG
>NW_006770909.1:4685133-4707604 GCF_000442215.2 Lipotes vexillifer
AAAAAAAAAAAAAAAAAAAAAAAAAAAAATCAGTCCAAAAGGAGTGCTCCCTAACCCCACTTGAGGTTGTTTCCTGTGCTTCTGACCAACAGACTACACATCAGAGATTCTAACCATCCCTCCTCAGGTTCCATTAATTTGCTAGAGTCTCTCACAGAACTCAGAGGAACATTTTATTTACTAGATCACTGTTTTATTACAAAAGGATAGAACTCAGGAACAGCCAGATGGAAGAGGTGCATAAGGTAAAGGATGGTGAAAGGGCACAGAGCTCCCACGTCCACTTCGAGCTAGCCACTCTTCCCAAATCCCCACGTGCTGTGTTCACCAGCTCGGAAGCTTTCCAAACGCTGTCCTTTGTGGGTTTTAGGGAGGCTTCTTTCCTTAGGCATGATTTATTAAATCATTGGCTGATTGCTTCAAGCTCCAGCCCTTCTCCCATCCTCAGAAGACAGGGGTGGGACTAAAATTTCCAACCCTTTAATCACATGGTTGGCTCCAATAGCAACCAGCCTCCATCCTCAGGTGTGGTCCAAACTTAGTCACCTCATGAACATAACATACATTTATTGGCTCTCATCACTTAGGAAATTCCAAGAGTTTTTAAAGCTCTGTGTCAGAATTGGAGATGAAGACCAAATATATATTTCTTATTATAACTTGCAATACCACACTTAGATTGCAAATTAAAAATTATGATTTTACTATGGGTAACAGTTGCAAAAGTTTGAGAACAATTGAACCAATTATTCTCTCAGTCTCCAGTCTTGCCCGTTGCAGTCTTTTCCCCTAAGGTGAGCTTTCTATGTTCTAAATTTGATCACATTCTGGCTAAACTCATCAGTGGCTGCTCATGGTCACCTGTAGTGTAAATCCAAAGTCATCATGTAGCTTTAGGGATGTTTAGTCATCTGGATTCTCCAGCTTCATCTGCTACTCCCTCCCCACATGCATCCCTATCCAAACAGTCCTCTGTAATTCCTTGAACGCAGCATTCTTTCTTGTGGCTCTGGGCTCTTATACTGCTGCTTCTTTTATCCAGAATGTGGTTCCCTCCATTGTCTGCCTCACTAAACTACAATACATACCATGTATGCTTCATGCTACTGGTATCCATGAAGCATCCTGAGACTTCCTTGGGAAGAATTCTGTGTGTATACCCACAGATGGTTTCATGGTAGTCAGCAAAATTTCCAAATTTTTTCCTCAGTGCAGGGCAGGGAGACTCAAAGATCCTTCCATGCTCCACATACAAATTAACATTATGATGTATTTTCTTCCAATGTATGTGCTAACTTTTACAAAATTTTAATTACATCATACACAGTTCTGTTTTTGTCATTTTACTTTATCATGATATGATAAGAATTTTTCCGTGTTTTTTTTTTTTTTAGCATGGCATTATAAATATCTTTAAAATATATTATCAGGCTAGTGATTTGAAAAATAAAGCTGCTGATGGTATGAAGGGCTGATGGGAGTATGAACAGACTAGAACCAGGGAAATCAGTCAGAAGTCTACTCGATCAGCCAGGCAAGAGACAAGAGAGGAAGAGGGTTAAAATAATGCAGAGCCAATGAGAAAAAAAGGAGAAAGAAGGCATGGAACAGATACAAGAGAACTTAGTCAAGAGGAACTGATGGGCCTTGGTGAAAGATCCCATGTGGCAGTTCAGGTGGAGGCAGGTGTTTCCATTAGGTGATGCTCTGAACCAGAACACAGAGGAAACATCCTGGAGGGAAGTTTTGTAGCGGACAGTGATGAGTTGGCACAAATAGAACCATTTGATGAGTCTTCAACATACAGACAATAGTTGAAGGATTCAGAGTTTAATAAATTATGGAAAATAAATTAGAGGAAATGTATAGAGTGAATATATTAAATTAGAAGTTTCAATGGCAAGAACTATCAGATTTCAAAAGTTTAGATATAATTTAGAGATTTTAGGGCAAGTCTTACTTCCAGGAAAATGAGTTAATACAAAATAAAATGTCATGCATGGGTCAGCTATGAGTAGTATTGATATAATCAATATAAAATATATTCATTATCATAATTTTTAAACACAATTTTTTGAGCTATTTATTAATTGTTATATAATCATGCTGGGGAGATGGGAGGAAGGAATATGGAGGGATTATGTGAGACAGTTAAATTCTTATTTTCTATAGCAGGAATCTGAGGATGGTATCTAAAACTGAAACCAATGGATAACTATAATTTATCACATATAAATATAATAAATATATAAATATAAGAATATTATATATTAGCATAGAATATAATAAATTCTTATTGCAGTATAAGAATGTTATTTATAGATGAGTATTTAAATACCTAAAAGGCTTGAAATTATGTGCATGTGAAAGCAGGAAAAGGGAATCAGACAGGAGGCCAAAGATTTTTTAAAATATTTATTATAAGGTATGTAATAATTTGATTTTTCAACTTGATAATAATTAAATAATAAGCTGATTAAGGTAAAAGCCTATATCTATATGTACACATAGGTATACAGATATATTTTAATGCACAATCATAAAAGTGGACAAATCATAAGTCCTACCTCAATGAATTATCATAAAGTGAACACTTCCATGTAACCATCACCCAGGTTAAGAAATAGAACATATTAGTACCCCAAAGTTTGTTTTTACGCTCACCACACCATTCACCCTTTCCTCCTATAGTGATTCACTATCCTGACTACTTAATTCATAGAATAGTACTACCTAGTTTTTTTAACTTTATATAAATTAAATAACACAGTATGTATTCTTTTGCCTCTTGAAGTAAAAGAAGCTTCTTTTGCTTAAAATTACGTTGAGTGAAATTCATCCATGTTGTTTCATGTAGCTGAACTCTTTCATTTTTAATGCTATGTAGTATTTTCCTGTATACAAATAACAGAGTCATTGGTATATTTATCTATTCTACTTCAGATCGATACTTGAATAATTTACAGTTTGGGGTTACTACGAATGATGCTTCTGTGAACACATTGGTACGTGAATTATGGTGTAGATGTGTGCATATTTCTGTTGAGTAGCTGGATCTTATGGCATAGCATATATTCACTATAGGTGAGGTTTAAACAATTTTCCAAAGTAGTTGTACAAATTTATGCTCCAGCTAGCAATGTGTGAGAGTTACCATTGCTCTATGTCTTACCAACACTTGGTATTGTCAGTCTTTTTAATTTTAGTAAGTCTAAAGTGTGGGAAAGGGTATCTCATTAAGGCTTTCTTTAATTGGTACTCCTTGCTGATTGATGAAGTTGAATATTTAGATATCATCTTTTGTGAAGTATCTAAGTCTCTTGCCTATTTTTCTATTGAGATTATCTATCTTTTTCTCATTGATTAGGAGGAGTTCATTGTGTATTGATTAGTATGAATTCATCATATATTTGGAAGACAAAATGTTCTAACCAATTATACTTTTGATTAGAATTTTTGCATCCCGTTTAAGAAAGATGTTTTACATTAAGTTCATGAAGATAGCCTTACTGTATGTCATGTCTAATTTTTGTTGTTTACCTTTTACTTTTAGACATACAATTCTGCTGGAAATAATTTTATTTTTTGGTATGGTGTGAGGTAAGTGTCAATTCTCCCTGAATCAATTTGTGAACTGAATGAGTCCCAGTTGCAAAACAACAAGTCAATAGGACTTTTTAAAACTAATAAGTTAACTCTAAAATTCCTTAAAAAAAAAAAAAACAGTAATGGTTAGCAAATTCTGACGAAGTTAAACGATTGCATGTGATTGACCCATTAACTGCGCAGGCTGTGCACTGAACAATTCTGGCATGGAGTAGGGTGGTGGGCATCATTAACCCTATAATTTATGTAAAAAATGGTCCTGAAAAGGAGTTATGTGCAACCTACATGGTTGTACAGAACAGCTTTGACCCTACCATAAAACCTTCTAAAAAGCTATATTGATTAAAACAGTGTTATTGGCCACTCAATAGGTAAGCTGATCTCCCAAAATAAAGCAAAATTGATATAGAAATCTAGTATACGAAAAGGTGACATTTCAAATCAGCTGTAAGAAGATCAATTATTATTAAATGATATTTAGGAAACTAAATATAATCTTTACCTTATATCATACAACAAAACAAACTTGAGGCAAAACAAAATATAATTTAAAAATAATCAGAGTGGGAAACTTCTCTCTACATAAAAACAAACCATAAAAGAAAGAAAAGGTTGATGAATTCCACTGCAAAAATAATCTTTGCAAAAGATGAGTTAAAAATTATAATTAATATCACAAATGAAAGGCTGTTTACTTAAATAAAGAGCTCCTTGGAATACAAAACCAATAAATCTAGAGAAATACAGGCAAAGGATAGGAACAGATAACTAAACAGATAACTTACAATAAAATATAAAAAAACTAATGGTCTTTAAACATATGGAAAGATTCACACAACCTCACTCATAGTAAAGAAATACACTGTTTTATCACTTTAGACTGACAAAGCTATCAGATTATTTGTTACTTTGATATACAGAAACACTCTCACACAATGATGATGACAACTCTTTAGAGATTAATTTAATGCCCACAATTTTTGACCTTGCATTTCTATGACTCCTTACTAGGATATTCATTAAAGTATTGTTTCCAGTACTAAAATATTGGAAACACCCCTAAATGGTCACTGGTAGGTGATTAGGTAGTCAAATTATGGTACAGTGGAATATTATGTACTTGAAAAAGGAGAAGAGAAGGCAGGAGGGGAGAATGAGGAAAAGAACAAGATAACTTTATCTGAATTTAGATGCAATGATTTTTAAGAAAAATTAAGTTAAAAAAATCCATATAGTGGGCTTCCCTGGTGGCGCAGTGGTTGAGAGTCCGCCTGCCGATGCAGGGGACACGGGTTCGTGCCCCAGTCCGGGAAGATCCCACATGCTGCGGAGTGGCTGGGCCCGTGAGCCATGGCCGGACGCTGTGCTCCGCAACGGGAGAGGCCACAACAGTGAGAGGCCCGCGTACCACAAAAAAAAAAAAAAAACAAAAAAAACAAGGAAAAACCTTTAAAAAAAAAATCTATATAGTGTTCTACCATCTATGAAATAAAAGGACTAATATGCATGTCTTCTGGAAAGATATACAAGAATTGTACAACAGGATTTGCATTTGTGAAGCGGAACCAGGTTGCTGGGGTATAAGGGAAGAAAGAAAATTTATTTTTTACTTTGCTCCCTTTTATAATTTTTAAATTTTTACCAAGAGCAGATATTGCCTATGCAAAAAGATGAATAAAATAACAATAAAAATTAAAAAGAAAAAAAAGAAAGGATTATAATAGCACATGAATTATGCACCAAGAGCTTCATGTGTAACAATATTTGCAACTTTTTTCCCCCCTATGTGGTAGTTATTACTATTCCCCCATGGTCCTGCATTAATAACAAAGCTGTAATCCTCATCCCAGCGTGTCTGGTTCCTACCATGAACTTTTTCCACTGTGCTTTCTCTTGCTATGACATATTTTACTGGGATTCTCTTTAAAGCCAACTTGATGTTGCCATATCCCACTAGTCAACTTCTAATCCAACCATCTTTTTACTTGCCCCTCTGAATTCCCTCTCTGCCCCCTCACGCTCACACAAACTCAACTCGTGTACATACAGAAATGACTTTATTTGGAAAGCAACCATCTACCGTGAAGTGACCCAGAACCTTACACTGTTCCATGGATAATTGTAGGAAACCAACAAATAGTTTTCATGCTCAAGACATATGTGAATAATTGGTCAAAGCTAAGTGGCATCCATCCTACTCTGCATAGCTGGACTGTTCATGCAACCCTCAACCCTTGCATTCCTCTGCAAACTGTTCTGTTTACACAGGCAAAATTCTAAGCACATGGATATATCTTAGGTTGTCTTCATGATCAGATTCCAAATATTCAAAAGAAAAGAAGGATAAAGTGCTTGTAAAAAAATGTAACTGCTGGTTAATCAATGGGAAGGTAAAATAGCATCCCTTGCCACCAGGATAAAAGAGTGATTGAGTTCGTAGCCTTTGGAGACAGATACAGCTGGGTGCATTCACAGCTCTTTCATTAACCTGTTGTGCAATCTTGGGTAAGTTTCGTAACTGCTTTAGCTTCAGTTTTCCAGATGATAAAATGGGAATAATAATATTAACTCATTGGTAGGATCGTTGTAACAAAAGAAATAAAAGCATTATCTTCAGTGCTAGATACATACTAAGGATTCAATAAATAATCATTATTGTTTAGGTACTATTTGAATATCCCACAAACCAAACCATCAGTAAGTCCTTATTGGCTCTCCCTCTACAACCTGACCCAAATGAGACACTTTTTCACCTCCTCTGCCACTGGTTCCCTGGGTTATCTGATCTCCCCTATTCCATTCTTTCACCACATATCTCAGGGTGTCTGAGGATATTAACACACTTCTCCCTCTCCCTTCTATACAGTTCACCCAGACTATTCATGGAGGACCTCTTTCCAACACGAGGTCTCTATGGGGATGCCACCCTACCAAGATAGGCTTGCCTCAACCAAGTACCACTTTGTTTTGTATATTGTTAAAGGAATATTTGACCTTCAAAATACCCTTGTGCTACATTGCATAATATCATACAGCTTTCAAATAAGACCCACTAAAATGTTTTGATTGTATGCTGAGCAATTGCCATCTTCACATGTTTTTCTCTCATCATCATAGAGCCAAGTCTTTTCTATCATTTTTTTGAGAAAGGAACAAAGGGTCAAAGAATTTTCATATTTTTTCCAGTGTATTTTAAGAAATTGTTCTCTTTTAATGATTCTTAACTTTTTCATCATAATCAAGAAGAAAGTCTCAAATGAGAGCTAAGATTTCTCTAACATCATTCTAACACTTCCTAATAGCCCCCTTTTCCAATAAAGCACAAGTAGACAAAGAGACCACAGTCTTAAGTGGGCAACAGTGCTGTACTGATCAGTATAGGTCAGGTTTTGCTGTGGGTGAAAACACGCTCAAAGTCTCAGTGCCTGAACTGAACAAAAGTATATTTCTTATTCACCATTCATATCTCAATGGGTTGGTGTTCAGGGTGGAAGCAAGTCTATGCTGTCACCACTCAGATGACAGGGCTGAGGGTACCATCTTATAGCTGCATCATCTGGGACCTGCAGCTTTCTTCCTTGTCACATCAGAGGAAGGGAATGAAGAGAACTGTGTAGTGTCAATTAAATTATTTGGCCCAAGAGTGCTACGTGTCACTTCCCCTTGCAGTCTTTCAGGCAGAAATAGTCACCCATGTTCCTAACCAGAACATGTGCTTTTCAATACACCCAGAGAGTAGTAACGTTGACTACAACGTTACTACGTTGACTACAACGTAATATTGCTGTAGTTTTTCATTTTTATTACTAAGTGATATTTATGAAAAGTAGGTTTCTTTTAAGATAAAATTATCAATGTATAAAAAAATAAATCAAGAAAAAGAAAGTTAAACTAAGCAATGACTCAAGTGGTATACAGATAATAGCAAAAATTGTGGTGATAGTTAAATTGTTAAAATTGGGAATAGCTGTTCTTGCGTAAGGTCACACAGCTAGTTTGTGGTAAAAATGATAGAATTCCAGGTCTCTGACTCTACCTCCATTCCCTCCCATAATTGCTGTTGCTTTTCCGAGAACTGTGGCAGACAATCAAGCCTATGTGATAATCCTAAATCTCTTCCAAATGTGAACATATTAAAGAAGGAAATTCTACTTTCTCTAATTATTCTTTATATATATATATCTATATATATATATCTATATATATCTTTGGATGGCACTTTAAGAAAAAAATGAAGGGCAAACTGCTTTTTAGTCAATTTAAAAATTTTTTGGACTTATTGGAAGAATATGGAGAGGAAATTACTGATTTTAAGTAATGAAAGAACAGTAAAAAAAAATGTCACCCATTTACTAGTTTAAACAACAGTAGACACTAAATTAGTAAAGACCATATTAAAGAAATTCAGAGCTAAACAATTTAAATCTTTATCTTTTGGCCCCTATATTTTGCTCAAGAGGTTTACAAAGCCACAGAGCTAAATGGATCTCCCTATTTCTACTGTCACATAGAATTGCTTATCAAAAATTCTTCACTGAGATTTCCAATTTATCCTCCTGTTAGTTTTTAAGTCTGTCAGTTGAAGACCTTAATCCTTACTTTTGTCTTTAGCAAATGAATTTTGATGAAAGAATTGGTCCTTGACAAAAACAAAGCAAAGCAAAGCAAAACAAAAAAATCTGCACTCATTTCTCCTTGTTACAACACATTTTCCCATCCCAGGTCAACAGAACCAGATCTGGATTGCAGCTACCATCTTCTGCTTCATAAGCCCCAGTCTTGCCCATTCAGAGAGTACTTCAAATCTGTCTCCTTACTGTCCATCTTCACCCCACTCTGACCTCTTCAAAAAATATGGCCTCCCCTTGCTACCACAGAGAAAAGGCCGATCGGATTCACTAATTCAAAATAATGCTGACTGAAATCACTTAATATGTCACCCCTCCTAGTATAATCCATTATTATTTTAAGTGAGGAGAATGTGACTGTCACAGACCAGGATGACTTCAATGCTAGTGGTGAGGAGATCTTTTTTGACAAGGTCATGACACTAACTGGCCTCCTGCTATCTTTGTTAACTCTGCTTCTTTGGGGGACTCTCTGATTCTTTGTTCTCCTGATTTATTTATCCTGTTTTAGAGATGCTGCTGCCTCAAAGAGATGATTGGAAAAAGCCAAAATTTTATCCTGCAGAGAAATAATGCAGAGGAAGTATTAAAAGTCAGCTTTGCCTTCTGAGATGTCAAATTGGGGCAGGGTTTTTAAACAAGATGCCTTTGACCACTTCTTTCTTGATTATATGAGCTCAATACCATTCAGCTAGTTAGTCAAATGAGCCCCATTTCTGACGAGCAGTCAGAACTCGAAACCGAAATGAAATCGACACGAATCTACATGCGAGAAGTGGCTACCGTAACTCTATTCTTATAATATGTACAGTAAGTGTGTTGCATTAAAGACATGTTTCCTTTTCTCTAGGAAAGAAAGATGGTCTAGCACTTATGTCGTTGGTGTTGATTTAGGCACATTCAGAGGTACTTTAACCCCTGAACTCACTATAGAAACCCTTGACCCCAGCTCTCTCACAGAACACTAGAATTGCACCCCACTCCACTCATACCCCACTCCTCACCCTGAGAATGGTTCACAGGAAAGTGGTCCAGAAAGCAGAAACTTGAGTTTGGACTCTACATCAGCTCTGTGACCTTGGACCTTGGACAAAACCATCACTGTTCTTTCTAGATCTCACTGTTGTCACTTACAGAGTGAGCGGTTTGGCCTCATGCAACACTCATAGTTGATGATCTGAAGCATATACATCACTTCCTCAGACAAAACCTCCTTTTTGTTCTCTTTTGTCCTGTTCAATAATTTAGAAGAAGCTTTTTGTTTGTTTTTATAATGTTTTTCTTATTTAAAAATTAATGCACATTTATTTTTAGATAAAGTATAAATGTAGATAAGCAAAAAGAAGAAAACAAGTGAAATTCACGCAAAATCCTACTAACCAGTAAAATGTTACAATATATAACTTCCAGTCATTTGTAACATGATTGTTCGGTTAATAACACGTTGAGATTATCTGTCCATGTACTCAACCATGGTCATGCACACATAGCACAGTTTATTTCACCAAGTCTCTTTTGTTTGACTTCTATGCTGATAAAATTTTTTATTGTTATTAATGTTTAATGAACATCCATGGATGCAGATATTAGTGTGTAATGCTAATTAATATCTTAGGATGAACTCTTGGAATTGAGAGTCTCATGCTCATGAGGTATGCTCATAAAAAGAAAGACATGGTTTTTTTGAACACAAGAGTAATTCATTCTCGTTGAAAGCATTAAAATAAAAGTGTACACTGTAAAAAATTACTCTCTCCACTCCACTCCTGGAGGTAACCACTGAGAATGGTTTGGAGTCCATCCATTGATTTAATGAAATTTACAGAATAACCACAGTGTGCCATACTCTGCTAGTCACTGGGGACAAAACATTGATCAAAGTACACATAGTGCACTCATGACTCATGAAGCTTAAGAATTTAGGGGTAGAGATCTTAAATCACCTACAAATATATATACAATTACAAATTGTAATGGGTGCACTGAACACGTAGTAAATGCTTTGATGAGAGACTACAACAGGACTACTTAATTTACATTAATAGGTGGAAAAGATTGAGGAGTTATCAGGGAACGCTTCTCTGAAGAAGTAAGAGATAAGTTAAAATCTGAAAAGTAAGTTAATTTAGCCAACCAAGAACGTGGCAACAGGGAGAAGCTGGGGGAGAGGGGTTCTGAACTGAGAAGGAGGCAAGGGGAATCATTCCAAGTTCACAGCGTACAATGTGCAAAGTCCTTGGAAGTGGAGTTGAACTTGGTGACTGAAAGTAAAGAACACATGTGAGACAAGCAAGTGGGAACAGACTAGAGAGGTAGGCAAAAACTGGGTCATGGAGAGGCCTGCAGGCCATGATGTGTTGATATCCATTCTAAAAACAGTGGGAAGTTATTGGAGGATTTTCCTATTAAACTAGTATGTATATCTAGTTTCGGTGGTCCCATGCCAGATACAGTCTGTTGGCACTCAGCACCTTTCCTAGCATTCATCTTTATCACAGGAACCTGGATGCTTGAAAACCTCACTCCTCAGACTCCCTTGCCAGCTGGTTTCCAGTGACGTGCAATGGAAGGCACTGGTGGGAGGTTGGAAGGCACTGGTGGTAGGTTAGAAGGCAGCAGGAAGGGAGATTCCAGCAGCAGCAGCCCTGGCTCCACAACTCCGTGATGAGGGTCACAGGCCACTTCCTAGTCTGATTTACATCCTTTCCTTCCTTTTGCTCTTTCAGCCCTTCCAAAGCTTTCAATGTTGTGTTAGTTTCTTCTGTACAGCAAAGTGAATCAGCCATACGTATACATAGATCCCCTCTTTTTTGGATTGCCTTTCCCTTTAGGTCACCACAGAGCATTAAGTAGAGTTCCCTGTGCTATACAGTAGATTCTCATTAGTTATGTATTTTATACATAGTAGTGTATGTACGTCAAAGCCCTTCCAATGCTTTTGTATGCAACCCTTTGCATTCAATCCCTCTCTGCTTAAAATATTTAGAGTAGCTTCTGGTTTCCCTTCTAGACACTGGCTTACTGAATGTTTTTTATTGAGACAAATGCTTTAGTTACTTACTCACCATGATTACTGCATGTGCCCCAAAGAAGTTTGCAAAACACTTTTATGAATCAATTCACTTTAATTCTCAGTAACACGTGGCTACTTGGCTACAGTTTTATTGCCAGTCCTGGTACAGTCATTAGTAGAAGTCATAGTTGAAGCACTTTAAAAAAATATAACAACAATCCTAACTTCAAGAATTCATTGAAGCAATTATTCCTTTGAGGATGGTTAAGTCCTATGTTTTCTGGAACAGTTCTTGTTTTGCATGTGCTATCATGTTATGCCTCTGATTACCCTTGACATTACCAAACCCTGTGTCCTGCCATGAAAATACTGGCCCACACATATTTGTTTGTTTTCCTATCAATCAGATGGTGTGGATATTTGTTGTTTTTGACATCCATAATTTATTCCCACTTATTTGGGAGGATTCTCTCATTTTGGCTATATGGGGGGACTGGCCTTTCCTGCCCCATACCTTTAGATGAGTTTAATGGTTCTCTTGATCAAGTCGGATTTTAAGTAGAGCCATTTTCATGCTCTATCTCTAGAATTTTAATCTAGCCCAGACTGACAAAAAAAAAAGCTGAACATAATGGTAGTTGATTCATCTTGATGATAACAGCCTAAGAGGTGGGTTCCAGCTTTGCCTACCCACTGGTTCTGTGTTATTATGTAGGCCTGGGTCCCTGGCTTTCCCTTCAATTGTTATGAGCTCTCTTATACGCACCAATTAAGAGCTCTCTTAATTTGCTTCTGTTTGAGTTGAATGGAATTATGTTCTTTCACCTTAAAGAACCATAGAGAGAGAGATTGTATTATTTCTTTTCCTTTTAATTGGAGTAAAAATATACGTAACATAAAACTTATCATCTTAACATATTAAGTGTACAATTCAGTAGTGGTAAGTGCATTCACATTATTGTGCAACCAATCCCCAGAACTCTTTTCATCTTGCAAAACTGAAATTCTGTACCCATTAAACAACAGCTCCCTATTCCTTCCTGCCCCCAGACACTGGCAACCACCATTCTACTTTTAGCTCTATGAATCTGACTACTCCAGGGGCCTCAAATGAGTGGAATCACAGTATTTGCCTTTTCGTGACTAGTTTATTTCACTTAGCATAGTGCCCTCAAAGCTTATCGATGTTGTAGCATGTGTCAGAATTTTCTTCCTTTTTAAGACTGAATAATACTCCATTGTTTGTATATTACACATTTTGTTTATCTAATTCATTCATCGATGGATACTTGAGTTGCTTTTACTTCTTGGCTATTGTGAATAATGTTGCTATGAACATGAGTGTACAAAATTTCTTTGAGATCCTGCTTTCAATTCCTCTTGGATGTATACCCAGAAGTGGAATTGCTAGATCATATGATAATTCTACTTCTAATATTTTCAGGAACTGCCATACTGTTTTCCACAGTGGCTGCACCATTTTACTTTCTCACCAACAGTGAACAAAAGTTCCAATTTCTTCACATTCTTGTCAGCACTTGTTAATTTCTGGATTTTTTTTTTTATAGTTGCCACCCTACATCCTTCTAAATATTTTAAACACTTTCTAAATGTTGCACCAAGGACAGTCTCTTGTATTCAGAAATGAGTTATGCAGCATATAATAAACAATTAAATTCTAACCTAAGTCACTTGGGGGAAGAGCTGGCTGGCTCTCTAAACTCTCTTTGGGGCTCCTGGACCCAGTCTATTAGTTTTTTTCATTTTACTCTTCCCACTTCTCTCCACAATCCTTCCATTAAGAATTCTTTGAACCTGGGGAAAATGAAATGAGTACACATTTTAGCTATACTTGCTTTCACGTTTGATTTCTCTCATGATGAGGCTGCTAACCATCTAAAAAGGGCTTAACTCATGCCATGTTACTAATTTCAAAAGATTTTTTTTCAAAAAGGATTAGGAGAAAACTCGAGATACCTGCTAAAAATTTGCAAACAAGATGACTCAGGCCCTTCTCTTATTAAGGAAGCATTTAGGATCTTTTAAAAGCACTAGTGTCATTGGTTCTGACTTGAGATAACCTGAATAGGAAAAGCCCGGGAACCAGTGCTTGGCGCTCACCTTTCAAACTCTTCACAGCCAAGACTCAGACGCCTAAATGTCTCCGGGGCACATTTGCGTGTCCAACAGCCTTACTCTCTGTGGGCACATAGCTTTGGTTTGGAACAGTCCTTTTTGGAGTTCTTTAGCTGCGCCTGAACCAGGAGTTCTGAGACGCTTGCCTAAGTGTGGGCTAAGGAGGCAGGCACTCCTGGATTCTCAGCCAGCCAGTTCCTAGCAGGGTGACTTTGAAGTAGGTTCTTAAACTCTCTGAGCTCCAGTTTCCTCATCTGTGAAACAGGAATAATACTTCCTGCATGCAGGCTTACTGTGATAATTAATGAAGCTAATGGATATACACATGCCCAGCATGACATTGGCGTAACAGGCAGTTTAAAAAACGAATAACTCATTTTATTTATTCTGTGCAGAAAAAAAGACTGGTTGATGGTCATTATCTGAAAATAAAAGTGTGAGTGTGCTTATTCTTTGAATGTGTTTTCTTAACTGTCCTTGAATTTTTGGAGAGCTCTCAACAATCAGACTTGATGGCTCATGAGTTTTCTTTATTTTTCAAAGCTACATAATTGTTCAAGAAGCATAATTAGGATTTTGGGGTTAACGATACACACTGCTATATATAAAGTAGATAACAAACAAGGACCTAGTATAGCACAGAGAACTATACTCAATATTTTGTAATAACCTATAAGGGAAAAGAATCGGAGAAAGAATACACACACACACACACACACACACACACACACACACACACTTATGTATAACTGAATCTCTTTGCTGAACACCTGAAATTAACAGTGTAAATCAACTACACTTCAATAAAAAAAATTTAAAAAGAAACATCTCTAACATCTTTTCCCAAAAAAGAAGACTCTGGAAAAGATTTCTGTTATAGTCCAAAAATTTCTTCTTAGCACAGTGTTTGTGTACATGTGTATACACACACACATTCTATTCTCTTAACTACCACCATAAAAATTATGAAGCTCCTGCATGTGTAGAACTTTTGCCAAATATTTCTAAAAATGTACTTTGATTTTCATCATCCACAGAAACCCAGTGCAGTAGCAGGAGAAGCAGGTATTATTACCCTGGTTTCACAGATGAGATTTTGAAAGGTATGTGACTTGCCCGAGACCTCAAAGACGCTAAAGTAATGGAGCCACAATTCAAACCCAGGCCTTCAGCTTCCAAATCCAATATTGTCTCTACCACATCTCACAGCCTCCCCACAGGGCCGTGCGGTGGACTGCTGGAGAGATGAATGTAAAAGAAAGCAGAGATGTAAGGCTTGAAAGCCTCTGTGGAATTTGGAGGCACTAAGCATTAGCAAACTACTGAAATGTCATGCTCAGAGAGTCTAACAAGAATTCAGTAGCGATGGGAGTATTAGAATGGCTTCAGAATTTATAGGTATTTTCTTTAAAACAAGGAAAATGCACAACACGTTCCCAGTCTCCACTTTCTCGAATGTGTTGTTCTTACGTCTCAAACACTAGATTCGTCTCCTTCTGTACACACCAGATTTATAGCTTTAGTATATTTTCTCAGTACTTCCTGCGCACACTTTCTATTTAAAAAAATCAATACTTATACCCCACATATTTAATTCTTATGCTATTGACATTTAGAAAGGATGTGAGGAGGTTTCCCTGTATCTGGCATTTTGGCTAAGAATGAATAAATAAACAAACGGAGAAATTAGTCTGGATCTACTTCCACGTGTCATACTTATTTAATATGCAGACCTTGTTCAAACCTCTAGAGCTGGCCAAGTTGAAATAACCATCTTCTAAAACAGTTGGCATTATATTTAAGGTGCAAAAAAATATTCATAATGGCTCCCCCACCAGCGAGTTTATTGTATGGAAATACCACTCCTCACATTCCAACTCTGTGTGTACATATATGAACACACAGAAGCAATTACGTGCATAAAAATTTAAATACCATTGCTTACACTAGTGAAAAGCAGAAAACATAAATTTCCAACAAAATCTGAATGGTTAAAGGCATCATAGTAGATCAAACCTGATGGAATACGGAGCAAATGCTAAATGATCATTTTGAAGAATTTGTAGCAATATGCAGTTTTTGTGGGGTTTTTTGGTAGAGGAAGAAAACTCGAAATCAAATCTACCCTCTGATTCTAACCATGAACATATGATATTTTGCATGTGGATAAAGACTTAAAATGATCATAGAAAAAGTTAAAGGGTCCCCCCACCCCTTTGGGAATCAATCAACAGTATTTGGGTAATTAACAACAAAAATAAGAAACAGAACACCTTTTGGCAGGCACTAGGTAAAATCGAGAAGAAAAACTGTAGGTTGCTCTGTCCTAACTAAAACGGGTACTGCAGACATGGGGTGATCCCAAGGACCATGTGGTGTTGCACCTGAGCCCTGACTTTGTACCACATTGGAGAAAGTCCAGAGCAATGAGTGGGAGATAGTCCAAGTCCCTCTGGGCCAAGGGCTATCCTTCATGTCATCTCAAAACTATACACACATGCTCTACATTCCATGTATCTACTAGGGCATCAAAGTCCCAGACAGCATATCTTTAAATCACCGGATCCCAAAGGGAAACCAAAATTGCATGAGAAGCGAAAATACCACACTGTGGGAAAAATAACCATTTTTGTAAGTCTTTATTTTTTAGTTGCTCCTCCCATAGTAATGCACTGAAAGGCATAACAGTTTATATTGTACAAAGCATTGGAAGAAAGTACCTCAACTTGCCAATTATTTCAAAATGAGATTACAAACAAAAGGAAAACAAATCTGGTTCCTCGATAAAGGGCAAAATAACTGAATACAGTCTGTTATTTACGTCTCTCTTTTAACATAAGGTCTGGAACACTTCATTTTACAAATAGGATTAACATGAACATAACAACGCACAAGCTTGCAGACAACCAGCATAAAATATGGGGTACAGTTTTTAATCAGGAGAATCATGCTTTCATGAAAGAAATTATAATCGTTTATACAATTGAATCAATTTCAGTATTACAAAAACTAAGTTGCATCTATTCGTATTTAGCTCATTAAGAAGGAAAACAAAACAACAACAACAAAAGGAATGTTAAGAAAAGCCAAACACCATTTGGCACTCCCATACACAGGTCGAGTCACCTTGGTCCTTGAAATTCAAAAAGGGGTGTGCCTCGGACGTCAGAAAGTAGTGGCTGACTGGAACAGTGCTATTTTAACCAACAAACAATAGTTTGCCAACAAATAAATACATGATACACGCAACACACACAAAAAAATTAAACATTAAAAAACAGTGACATGATTGTCTAAAATTAAGATGTTATTACAAGGATTTGGCAAACCTTCTATTAGCGTAGTGGTACAGCGGTACTGGTGATGAACAGGTTACTTCACTGACTTAACCTCTTTGAGCATTGAACATCCATAGTTTACAATATACACATACCCTTGTTCCCTCGTTTTAAACAATGTACTTAAAGAAGGCAAAAGTTAATGGGGAAAAAAATACTCCCTGTTATCTATAATAATCAAGTGTGCATTTCATCCAACTACTTCTGTCTTCGAAGGGTTAAATTACATAAAACTTTAACAAAGCAAGAAAATTAAATCTGTAATTAAAAGCAACTGTTCCCAATCGTGTGTCAGGTGATCTTGTACAAAAAAGGATTCAGTTTCTATGGAGTGTTCATTCGTATCAATGCTGCCATCTTAACTACTCCTCTCACCCACCCACTCCCAGGGGCAAGGTGAACGGGAAGACGCCTTCTGCCCAGCAAGTTTTTCATTTTTATTGAATCATTTTAAGTCGCATTGATCCTCCAGAAGTCAGCAGCTGCCTTTGCTGTGCAAAACAAAATATCGAGAATAAATAGTTTCTTTTTCTTTCTTTCTTTTTTTTTTTTTTTTTTAATCATTCAGTTTAAGGTCCCCAGACTCTACATGAGTGACCCTTCAGGTTTATAAGGCATTCTGCTCAGCAGTCTTTTAAATAGTCCTATGTGAAAAAGCCATGCTACCGTTGGACTTGGTCCCATTCTGGTCGACCTTGGGAATGTCATACGTGGCTTATGGACTGGATAGCACTGGATTCCGCCGCAGCCCTGGCCATACTGTGCCACACGTTGGAAGAATTGTGGGATGAAGAATGGAGGGACTCCTTGTCGGACAATGACAACATCATAGCATATGCCTGAGGTAAAAAGGAGAGACTCGGTAAATGGCATTTGAAAAACATCACTTTTCATTCAAAGGATATCTTTGGTGAATGTTACAAAGAGAAGGGACCCGGAGAAGTAGCATCCCTCACGGGTGTGTTTGGAAGAGTGCGGGACATTTTCTTGTGTTATAATGACACGGAGTTACTGCTGGCCTTCATTGCCTCGGGGCCACAAAAGTGGCACAATCTGCAGAACAAAAAATTAACGACCCAACCTAGAATGACAACAGCGCCCCCATTAAGAAACAGGGGCCATCCCCCTCCCCGACCATAACTATAATGACCATCCATCCACTGTTTATGCACATGTTCAACTCACCCCAAATATTACTGAATGCTTACAACTGAAACTGCAAATACAAATAAGAGACAGGCCTGCCTTGACAGTACTGTGGTCCAGAGGAAACAGTCCCACGGACTCCTGCACTGGATAATTGAGAGCACTGAAGGTGAAATGACTCGCCCAAAGTCACTCACCTAGAGGGAAGGAGGCATAAGTAAAACTTATTTCTGCCCAGCTTTGAATGCTTTGTCCACTTCCCCTCCACGCTTGAAGTATTCAATGCTGACACTCAAAGACCTTGAAAGTCGCTGTAAATCAAGTCGGTTCTACCAAAAAATGAAAGAAAAACACAAGACCCAACAAAGTTCTAACCCCGGTGCTCCAGTATCTGCCAGCAGAAGGCGCACAGGGGTGCCCTGTGAAGAAGTGCTCTTTCTTCCTTATTATCACGTCAAAGTCTAAATAGCTATTCAGAGAATCTCCCCATTTGCTGCCAAGTACAATATTCAAATGAAATGTTTGGTCTTGACTTAGGAGTGAACTTTTCACTGTTGATTTGTTGGTTTCATCCACTGCTAAACTTGCTTGTCAAAAATGCTGCTGAAGAGGAATCATTAAAGTCCTGCCAAAGACATTCCACCGTCGGTAAACAAAGACAAAATGCCTCCGTTGTTAGGCAGAATTTCATCTCTGGGAGTCGTGCTGAGACATGTGGCCGGTCTGTGGTTTCTTCCGTAATCATGGCATTCAGTTAGAAAATCTGCTCTCGCAGACTGATTTTGATTTGCTGGGTCATTGCTCTCAATGTACACATTTGACTTTTATGTATGCTGTTTGCCTTCCGGACCTCTACAAAATCTCAGCAGACATGTTACAAATATTTCTTAAGCATCTACTCTATGCCAGGCACTGTGCTAGGTCCCAGGGAATCAAGGATAAATAACATAGAGTCTTTGTCCTTTGTAGGGTTTAAAGTGTGGGTGAAGTGAGCGTTGAACTTTATTCCAATTACATACCCACATTTAGAGGTCAAGATGAACACTATTCTGAAATGGTTTTAACAAAACTCATTCTTTTTTTTTTTTTTTTTTAACTCATTCTGATATGTGGAAAAATAAAAGGGATTACGAGAGAAAATTTTGAAATCCTGAGGTTTTTTTTAAATTTACTTTTGCCTGCATTGGGTCTTCATTGTGGCGCGTGGGCTTTCTCTAGTTGCGGCGAGCAGGGGCTACTGTTCCTTGCGGTGCGCGGGCTTCTCATGGCGGTGGTTTCTCTTGTTGCGGAGCACGGGCTCTAGGCGCGTGGGCTTCGGTAGCTGTGGCTGGAGGGCTTAGTTGCTCCGCGGCATGTGGGATCTTTCCAGACCCGGGCTTGAACCCGTGTCCCCTACACTGGCAGGAGGATTCTTAACCAGCGTGCCACCAGGGAAGTCCCGAAATCCTGACTTTTAATCCTGGCTTTTAACCTGCCTCTATTCAGCTAGCTGCGTGACCTTGGGCAAGTTGCTTCATCTTTCAAGGTTACTTCCCTCATATGAGATGTGGATAATAGTAACAAAAACTTAGCTCCAATGGTTGTGGAGGAACCACAAGCACTAACTTACATAACGTGCTTAGCTTAGTGTCCCTGATGTAAACAGTACCTGTTATCATGAAACGAATTTTTGTAGGATAGAGTTTTTCAGGGAAAACTCTATACAGAAGGCAACCACTGTTGTATTGGTCAACTATTTTGGATTCAATCACTATAACAATCACAGAGTAAATATATGAGTTTTGAGTAAAGCATCTGAATCTATTCAGATTCTAGAAAATGATAAATATGGAATGTCTGTCTTTTGGTAATCAAAGGAAATAAACATTTTCATGCATAAGGATCAGTGCTGAGCACATAACTGACAGTTAATGACAACTGAATGAATGAATAAAGTCTCGTGAAACAAAGTCAGTTTGCAAAAAGGCATGACCATCTTCAGATTGATATATATATGACATTGTCAAGTAATAATAAAAATATGAGCTAAAATTGCAAAATCCAAGTATTTCTTGTGAAGGTAATTGTTAGCCAGGCTGGGCCGGGACTTTATATAACAAAATGCTGGTACTGAAATACATCATTTCCATTATCTTTAAGTTCCCAGGATGCTTTGCTTTCTATCACTGTGACAGTTTCAGGAATTTTCAGGTTGTGCCTTATAATGTCATAATTTGGGGTGGAATAATTAAAAGAAATTTTAGATAAAGCAAGAAAAGCTGGCTCCCCCAGTTTCTCTGATCCACTAGCAAGGAAGAACGGGAAATCAAGAGTTAAAAAAATATATAAGACACTTCTTACGGCTGTCTCCACGTGAAGATGAGATGTCTACTCTGGCTGGTTTACTTTTAATGTTAGAAAATGAAAAATTCATTTTTATCCTCATTCAGTGATAGAACAGGAAGGGATGTTAGACATCTTCTCCACCCACCCCACTTTGCAATGAGGAAATGATACCCATAGTTGTGAAGTGATGTTCTCCAGCTCATGCAGCTAGGCAACTCCAGAGTTGAGGCTGGGTGCTTTCACTTCAATTCAGAAAGAACATTTATGTTGCCTATTACCATACATGATATCTTAAGGCTTTTTATTGACTTTACTGATACTTTCAAATTTGTATTATCCCACTGGAATGTTTTCCCCACTTTAGTTGTGATGTGACCACATTTGCTGTTAAGACCAGTGCAAAACATCTCATCCCAATAAGAAATTTCCAGATGTAGGAGTTAATATGGTCACATGGTTTGATATGTCAGGCCACCTCTAAAATGAACTCTGGATCAAACAAATAGACCAAAGTGACCAACAGATATAACAACAGAAAGTTTCCTTTTTCTTTCTAAAGAAAGAAATGGACCTGAATAAACAACCTGGTTGAGTGCAGATGTCAAGTAGAAAGGACTGACTTCCCTTTTTTGTGAAAAAAGAACTGAGGCTATGTTCAGTGGCATTTATAGATCCTTAAATGGATTTATTTTGGTCACCATAGTGCTGATAGATTGCTATAGACCTCAATGAACTTGGGTACCACTCATTCATTCATTCATTCATTCAATAAAAATCGATAGGGTTTATTTCCAGGTTTGCCATTAAGTTGCTACAGACTTTTGGCAATTCATCTCTGACCCTCTGTTTACTCCTAAATTCTATCATTAGATGATTTGTTTATTAATTATGTACAGTAAGAAACAAAAATAGAGGACAGAATTCACTTTCCAAAAATCTCAAAATGGAATTAGGTTGACAAAAATTATAGACACGAAGCATTAGAAAATAATTCTGAAGTAATATACAAATAGGTGCAAGCGAACATTGTGGACCCTCTATACAAAGGCGATGTAATTGCAAAGGAAAGGGAAGATTATTGGAGGTCAGGGTTTGACACAGAAATTTCTGTGCAGAATCCAGTCATATTAATTGCTGTAGGGGTTGACTATTTTGGATTCGGTCATAGACAAAGATCTGAACGTTTTGAGTAAAGCATCTGAGCCTGCTCAGATTCTAGAACATTGCAAAGAGTATCTGCCTTTGGTGTCAAAGGCACAATGTCATCAGGATGCTATACTGCAGGAGAGTATGTACCTGTGATTTGGACTTTCTGTGTAACGGCTGTTTAAGTTCCTCTGGCACATGGGAAGCACTGAAAGAAGACACCTCAGCTTCAGTATATTGATTATCTTCCATTTTCCTCATTTTGAGGCTATCTGTGAAGTGCCTTATATGATCTAGAGCAGAAAGTCCAGTTTTATATTCTTCCTCTTTATACCTAAAATGAATCAATGGGAAAGCACAGAGGGTTTTTTTTTTTCTTTTTCAGCTTGATATCCAACCAAATCACTTTTCATTTGAGTCTATACACTTGTCAAACATATTATATTTGCAGTAGAAAGTAGCCTGCATCAATTCTTGGGTTCTTTAAAAAGCTTACAAATATTCTATCTTATAAATATATTTCTTTTCAGATTTTTCATGACTAAAGCAAGAGTATATTTGAGATAAAGAATTCAAGTCAATGACATGGGAAGTCAGCAATGCAGTGGAGACAGAATTCATATGTTTATAATTTCCATTTAAAATAAAGCCAGTTACGATTATACTCGTTTGGCACCAATTATCCCTATGAAAGTATAATATTCCCATCAATTTAACTATTGGGCTAATTTTTTTCCATTTAAATATCTATCATCTATATAGATTCCAAATATATCAAGTAAAGTGAAATTTATCTCAATAATATTTGAATAATAACACACCAGATAAATTGAATAAATTAGATAATGTTGAAATCTCTATTTTTCTTTGGGCAGAAATAGGTAGAGTCTAAATAAGTGATTGTGTACTTGTGTAGCTTTCATTTACCCTTCCTTCCTCAGGTTAATCAGAGTTCCACAAATACTGATGTATTTTTATGCTTGCGGATTATGTTGATGGCCACTTTGTTTCCATCTTTTAAAAATTAATCCACTGTGTATGCCTTGCTAATTCAAGTTTAGTTTTTATAATTTATTGCTCGCAAATTGCTTATCACCTGGAATAGTGCACTAATGGAAGAACAGAGCAGCAGG
>NW_006770909.1:4708001-4733642 GCF_000442215.2 Lipotes vexillifer
AGCAGGAATTGTAACCCCATGTGGATCTACTTTTGCTTCTCACCTCATTGGGGACGTCTTGCAACTCATCTCCAGGGCGCTGGTGTCTTCATAGTCATCCTCATGGTTTCCTTCATGTAAAGCACTTGTCCCTGGTTCCTTTCCTGTTTTCCCAGTAATATCATTGTCTTCATCCTCCTCATCTAACAACACCTCGTCTTCCACCTCTTCATCATCCAGTAAGTCTGAATTTTGACTGGTCACCAAAGCCTTTTCATCTTTAAAGTGACTGCCATTCATTCTTTCAAAAGCATAAAAAAGAAAGAGGTTCAATTACTGGTATCATTTGTAAACGTGCAGTTAGCTCTATTATCACGTCTTCCTAGCAACAATTTAATTTTCAACATTTGTAGAGCAAATTTTTTATTGTGTAGGCTTTATGGCAACCATGGGAAAACAATGTAACATCACAAATGAGAAAATGAAGAAAAAAAATAATTGTGTGATTATTCAGATTATAAATAGAGCCTCTGGTCGAACTGGGAAAACAATCTCGGTCTCCTATTTCTTATCAGGCCTTTGCTTGATAAATGATATTGTTATATAGGATATAAAAAGCACACAAAGGTTTTCTCTAAGTAAAATTACCTAATTACCATATAAGTATGCACCATTTAAAAGAATAGATTTCTGGAAAACTCATACCCCTGAGCAACACTGTCAAAGCTTCAATACACATGCTTCAAGTGAATCTAAGAGTTCAAAGTAAATGTTAAAATAGCTGCCAAGGACTAACCAGTATTTGCTATTTCTAGGTGACTTTGGTGGGTATACGGCACTTAAACACTCTACTGAGACTTGAAAGTGTTTGAGTGCTCATTTATTCGTACTTTGTTCAAATGATCCTGGGTGATCTGAATGTAAAAAAATTCCTTGTTTCCCAGGATAACGTTGGGGTGGGAAATGATATAAGAATGTAATTGTACAAATATCTTTTGAAGCTTACTTAGCAAGTGTGTATAACATAATGATGCAAAAGAAGACTATTATATTTAAAAAGCCATCTGTAATATTTTAGTCTGTGGTGGCAAGGATTGCAATACGTGATTCGAAAGTTTAATTATAAAAGAAACTTAATAACATAGAAGTCCCCGTTTAAAACTTTTGAGGGCATTTATGAAACTAGGATAAGCTTTTCAGGCTTTAAAGTAAACATTAAAATATGTTTAACTTGAATTTAAGTTTCACTGTAAGATTTTAAAGTTGAAACTGTTATAAAACAATTATACATGTTTTGAATCTCTCCTCCTAACTTCCTCCTTTTAAAGATATATGATCAGGGTAGTAAAGGCACTTGCCCAAATACAGAAAGCTTGAGAGAAATTAAATCATCCGAGGCATCCAGGTGTCCTGATTCCTGGGCCATTCAGAATCTTTCAATTTTGTCTTGTTCCTTTACCTATTTACTAATTCAGAAAACTTGCTGAGGCTGCTAAATTATTGTTACAGTCATGTACAATTTTCACATTTAATGTAACTATTTTTCAGATTATGGAAAATCAGGCATCAGCAATAGACCCCCATCACTTTCCCACATTTAAAAAAATGAGTATAATTTAATACTTAGATTTCTCAGGGCAAAAAAAATACATAAATAAAACAATTGTGCATGTGACAGATGCACACAGTAAAAATTCATTTGACCAGAAAAAGTCATATCATCATTAAGTTTTTTTATACAATCCATCTCTTAACCTCTTTTATCAAAGAATGATGAAAACATGTTTTGCACAGACATAAATTATTAGTTTCCAGTTACACTGCCAACTTGCTAGCTTGAATGGACCGAAATTGTTGTTTTAAAGAAATGAAAGAAAAAGTAAAAGAACAAAAGAGTGCATGGATGAAAACCAAAAGTAACAAAGCCAACGTGATTAAGAAAACCTATTTGTTAATTATGCTTTCAAATGTGGCAATTTATGGGGGTTAAATTATTCATCAAAAGTAGTCTGATAGGAGTTGAGGGGAGAAAAGTTGGATGACTCAGTCTTCTTACTTCTATGCTGTTTAGACATGTTGAAGCCAGATGTTGCAGCTTTATGGTTCACAAATCTCCGGCTAAGGGCTCGAAATCTGAACAGGAGTCTCAGAACACAAATGGTGCTTTTTGTTCGCTACTTCTTATTTGTATCATGTAACTATCATTAACAAAATGTCAAAATTATCCAAAGATCGTGACTGTCTTTCTTACTTGTCCTTAGTACTTTGTACTTCTGATATCTGCCTCACCTCTCTCTCTGTCTCTCTCTCTGTCTGTCTGTCTCTCTCTCTCTCTCTCTCTCTCTCTCTCTCACACACACACACACACACACACACACACGGGCAAGCAGAGGGAAAGACATCCAACTGCACAAAGTTATAGTTTTATCAGACTTCTGAGAGGCTGGGAAGAGTCATGCAATAGCAGATATTCTCTCCTTGTTCCCTTAGAAACAATTTTATACAAGTTGAAGAACAGAGTGGCCATATATTTTTATGTTATCTTGGAAAATAATGTTTATTTGATACTTGCCTTAATGGAAAAAAGTACCTAAAACAATTAACTTTGACTTTTAATAGCATCAAAGATAGAGAACACTAACAATAACACTTGCGTGATAAAAAGTCATGGAACTTTCATTAATTTCCTGTTACATTAAAATGTACATTGCAGCATCCTAATTTAATAGCCATTGGATAGTTATATTCAGAACAACATAGTTCTCAATATCAGATATTTAATTGTAACTTACCGATAAGAAAAATTAAACCCAGTAGTTTGGGTAAAATAATGTTTCATTTACATCACATAAAATGTCAAATACTAGATAAGTATTCATTATCATTATCAGCATCTCTAAAAGTTTTTCTATATGAATTAAGCCATATGTGCTTGATGTTGATAATGACAAGAGGGAGCCAGTGCACCTTAAAAACAAGGATGATTATACCCACCAAAACAAACATGCCAGAATTAAAAGAGGATGCACCTGAGAACATATAAGGAAGGGACAGAATCTTATTCAGAAGTCACAAACGGTTTCTAAAAAGATATTTGGATGACATTCAATAAGTATTTTATATGTAAATATCTACAGTATATATATATATGTAAATATATACAGATACATATACATACAGATATATATATATAGTCATATAATATATATAGTCATATACTCTGTATACATGATATATCATATGATCTATAATAGTAACCACTGTTAGCCAGTGATTCAACTGAACCCCTGTGGTGGCTTTCCCTTCTAGTTAGAAAGTTTTGATAAAATTTTCTAATTAGCTATCAAGAGAGGCAGAACAGAACGGTGGTAAAAGCCTGGGCTCTGGAACCACAGAGCCCAGTTGAATCCCATTTATTACTTAGGTGACCTTGGGCAAGTTATTTAACCTTCGATGTCTCCATTCCTGCACTGATAAAATTATATAACAGTAGTCGCTATCTCATAGGGTTATTAGGGTGATTAAGTTAACTAATAATATAAAGTGCTTAGAAGACCATTTCGTATTTAATCTGCACTAAATAAATACCAGCCATTGGTGGCAGGAGTAGAGTCGTGTCACAAGAGTGAGCACTGCAAATGTATTTGAAAACGTTCATTTGTGAAATCACCGACTTTAAAGAGGAAAAAAAAAGCTTCACCTCTCTTCTGTGTTCCTGGGAGACTGGCTGCTATGGTTGCTATTCCCGATGAAATTTCGAATTTCTGTGAAGTAAGCATCTTCCTTGTCATCGAGAATCGCACCTGTACTTTCCAGTTCAGAATGAGGCGACGATGTGGCCGTACCTGAGGGGCGAGAAAGCCTTTTGTGAAAAAGACTATTATTTATAGGGCAACTTATTTTGAATCTCATACCTTCTTCATTCAATCAGTGTTGTTTCCTAAAACAGGCTTTTTCAAATATTAATAATGATAACTTTAGGAGGTCCAGGTCTTCCCAATTTTACCACAGTACCCATGCCAGTGAGTAATGGGGACTATTTTGAACCGTTGAAATAGTGAGATACAGTCACCCAAAGATGCCGTTTCTCCCACTAGCTTCCTCCTTTTCCCACTGTGACATGGGAACATTTTAATTTGTAGAATGAGAATATTGGGTGAGGCAAATTATAGAGAGGTCTTACATACATTCTGCAGAAGAAACTGTATACCTGGTTGCAGTCAATATGTATTTATTGCCCCTGTGCTAAAGTATGTTATCAAATAAAGACTGAACACATGCTGGAAATACTGCATTTTGATTTGGTGGATTAAGCCGTGGATAGACTCAGAACACACCGGTCGAGAGACAGTTGTGGTATAGTATTAAGAGGACGATATTGAGTCTGTGGATTACAGAATGATTGTCAGCTTCCTTACCTATAAAATTAGAATCAAAATACCTGTATCACAGATTATTCTAAAGTTTCCATAAATTTACAAATTATAAACACTTTATAACATGTGGTCAAACTTTATACTAACATTTGCTTCATGCTGTTTAGCGTGCCCACAAAATATCTACAGTTTAATAGTTCATCACAATAGTCTAGATGACAAAAACAAGAGGTTAGAGCACCCCTCAGCTTAACAAAGTTATAACCTGGACCAAAAAACAAGTATTCAAATTTGACACATTATATCTTTAACTTATTTATTTTCTGAAATAATTTTGACTAGAAAAATTATAGTGGTATATTGTAAGAAAGTGTAGCCACTTTTGTGTATTGGATTAGACTTCTGCCTCTAAAGTCCAATATTTTAAAACCATGATCATTAGATTTTTGGCTTTAAGGGAAACGAAGAGTATATAGTTCATTCAAACTCATAAGCAATGTTCCCGTACAATAGAGGACGGATTAATAATAAAATAATTTCCTTCAGTAAAGATTACTACTTTGTATAAACCCAACTTTTCTCTGTTCTTAAAATCCTTTTCAGGAGCTGCATGCACAACCCCTCTCCTCACTTCTAAGTCATTTCCTTAATTCTCTAGAAACAAATTATGGCTACATAAGTTGGTTTCACACACATATGCCAGCTGCTAAACATTCGTTAATGGTTTATTATCTAAGTATTAGAAGCCAAAGGCAAGAAAACCTACCATGTCTTCTGCTAACTATGCGCTGGTACGTCTGGGTTAAGGGAAGGCTAGTTTTTTGCCACTTTTAATTTAATTCTACATTGGAATTTGTGACCAAAACCACACACCACTATCATTCGCTACGGGCTACTCTGATCATGTTGACAGTCTTCTATCCCTCATCTCTAAACAAGGTCCCCTGGAGAGGTCCTCTGAACTGCAGGCCTTCGGCCAAAGCAGCCATGGTTTCTAGGTTAATACTCAAGAGCGTGGCATTCTGGGGCTCCACTGTGGTCATCCTGCCAGGCTGGGGGCCACATTCTGTGCCAATAGATGGAAAGATCGTTCTCTGCAATTTAGGAAATCTTGGTTCATCAGTCTCTGGTGAGTTCGGGTCATGGTTCTCTTCGCTTGAGACTGCCCACTGAGATGAATCCAGGAGAAAATAAAATCATCCAAATAAAGCTCTGAGTTGTATATTATTCAACGATCACATCATTCACTTCATTCAAAAATCTCAAGGGAAACGTGCTGCAAGTTTGCACAACAGGATCTGATTCTCGTGTCAAAGTGGAATGGAAGAATGATGACAGCTGTCTTTTAAAATAAGAAAAATAAGCTACCGTCTCCTCCTCAAAACACAATTGATGACCTACCAGACATGTTCCCATTCTCGTGCTTCTTTAGGTGTCTGTCTAAGTTGGTTTGTTGACCAAAACACCTATCACATAAGTGACACTTAAAGGGCTTCTCCTTATTGTGGATGTTGCGAACATGCCGCTGCAGGTTAGAAGATATGCTGAATGACCTGTCACAGTACTTGCATCTGAAAAACAAACACAGAACAAATATTCGCAAGCAAATCAAAAGGTAGTTCTCAAGACAAGCAAACCAGATCTCCAAAATTATCACCCATAAAACAACACTGTAGAGAAGATTACTATCCACACAGCCAAAATTTCAATTCCAATAAACAGACTTTGATTGCATTAAAGATTTTCATGACTTCATAAAAAACCATAATAAAATCACAAGTTTATGAAGGTGATCAGTGCTCTAATACTGCAAGTAAAGCTCACGAAATTAAAAATATTAAGAAATAGTAGTTTTGTTTTATCTTCTGCTTAGGACAATACAATTAAATCTTCTGTAAACAAACATGAAACAGATTCACATATTGTTCAAATAAAGTAAAAAGATCATTTTTTAATTCGAAACTTCTGAGCCTGATTAAATAATTTCTTAGTAAATTCACTTTCTCAATTGCTAATCCTGAAGGAGAAATTCTGTTATCTTCTCCAAAATAACAATAAAGCTTCCAAACTCTTAAAACTGGGGCAATGTAATAGTTTAGTCTGATACCAAGGATACTGATTTTCATACTCTATAGTTATTAGGGGCCCCCAAAGCCTTCATTGTGTTAACGTTTAAACCGTCACAAAAGGAAGAGTACCACTAAATTCTCCTTTTTGGATAAAAACACAAGGTCTTTGCTAACCGCCTCCCTCTGGATTCCCCCCAGTTTTCCACTTTTATTTTTCCTTCAGTCTGTGGCAGTTCTGAACCAGGTCAGTTTTTTCAAGAAAGCACGTATTATTGCCTGGCTAATTGTTTCTGCCTTCCATGATATTTAAGATAAAAAAATCATAAATTACTGAAGTTCTCCTTCAGTCACAAAATAAAAATGTAACCTCCCACCCTCTCCCCTTCCCACCAGCTCTTATGGTGAGGAAGAAAAGTGATAACTGACAAGATTTTCTCCTCTGGCATTTTAAAGGGTGCATTGTCTGTTTATATGATTTTTTGGTACGTGTGTTGCATAAAAGGAAAAATCAACTTTCTCTAGATAACTTTCAAGTGAAAATTTCTAACTTAGCAGCCAAAAAATCCGAAACTCATTCTTCCGTGAGTGAAGGGCCCTTCTCCCACTTCTGAATGCAGACTCAGCAGTTCGAGGGACTCTACATCAGAAGCTACCCCACTCCATTCAAAGTGTTTGGGCTTTATGGCTGTCTCTACATGATGCCAGATGTCTAGTTAGTTCGGTGGGGAAATAAATCTGTTAAACTAGTTACTTTGTCATAGTATCAGTAAACCAACTCAAGGGCTGATTTAATTTCCCTCCTAAAAAACCATTCTGGCATCATGAGGTTCCTCAAATTTAAATTAATAATATTAATTTAAAAATGGGTAAAATCCCACATTGACAGTAGTTGTAATATTTAAGCCTCTGCTTTTGAAAAAATATATACATGGACTCTTGGCTTTCTTTGAACTTCCAAGGCCAACTGCAATGAGAACCATGGTACAGTTAGCACAGTTGTGTTGTCCTAAGCAGAATAACCTAGGAAACACTGATAGAGAAAACTTACACTCCCATCAAACTTTTTAGAAAACTTTTCACACAAAATATTTTCTGCACAAATCATGAGGAAGAGAGATTTTGTCTTTGACATGCTTCCAACTGTCTGCTTATAGGCACAGAAGCTGTAAATCCAATAAATATCATCCACTCTAATATAATCAGTCAATAAGGAAGTTTTAACCAAAAACCATCTGTTACTTTGTATCTTTCCTCTGCTAATATCTTGGCCAAATGTCTGAGTGCTCCTAAATAATAATCATGCCATTCTATTCCAGTAAATTAGTTGGTGGTCAAGAAACAGCTCAATTCAGAGCCTAAGTTTCAGAAATTCTAAAGAGGAATACATAACACACTTGTGAGCATACACGATTAAGCCTTCCTGGTTACTGGATGTAAACACAAGGGTCAAGGGAGCCTTTCAGATCATGGTATGAGATTAAAAACGCTGACTTTAGAGTTCCAGAACTGGGTTTTAATTTTGGGTCTATTAATACCAGACTTTACAGAAGGCAGTTAGCATCTGTGGATCTAAGTTTTTTTACTTGTAAAACAGAAGAGCTGGACAAATAACTGTTTAAGGTCTTCAGCTATGAAAAATTCTGGTTTGCGTTTTTAAAAATATACGTACAATAACAGCACCATTTACAGGGTAGAATGAAACCACTGAATTCAGGTACAAAAAAAGAGTAAAATGAGCATGGTATCATAGTTGCATACCAGACCCTTGGCCATAACAAAATGTAAGTGTGGAAATCTTTCCTCCACTTAAGCAGAATTCCTTGGATGTGACATTTTCTCAATAAAGGGAAATCATCTAACACTTCCCATTTTTATATCTCTCTGAGACCTACTATATCAAGCACATTCTATCACATATAAAGTCATTTATAAATATCACTTATGATTAGTGATTTACAAAACATGTAGGAAAGCAAAGAATTTAAGAAAATACTTTATTATTTTCTGAGTTTAAGTCCCTCCAGTTTTCTCCTAAAATTCCTCCTAAAATTTGAACAATCTTCAAATGAACATTGGTCTGCCCATTTTCTTATCCTCGTATGTAAAAAAGTCTTTGAAAGCTGATAATTCATTTATTTTAATGACAAAAGCATTCAGATAAAAATAATTTTAGGGCTTCCCTGGTGGCGCAGTGCTTGAGAGTCCGCCTGCCGATGCAGGAGACGCGGGTTCGTGCCCCGTTTCGGGAGGATCCCACATGCCGCGGAGCGGCTGGGCCCGTGAGCCATGGCCGCTGAGCCTGCGCGTCCGGAGCCTGTGCTCCGCAAATGGGAGAGGCCACAACAGTGAGAGGCCCGCATAACGCAAGAAAAAAAAAATAATAATAATAATTTTACACATATGCAATGCATAAGAATTTCAAAGCAGAATAAAATTACAATATTTCTTAAGATAAATAACATTCATTCTTTGAAGAAATATTCATGAGTACCTAATACTGTGTGCAAGGCATCACACATTCAACAATGTAGGTGATATTTTAAAACTGGAATGGAGAATGGTGGTTAGTTTCATTTGTTAGTAAACAATAATATTAAAATTAAACACAGGTGCCATGTGTCACATGGCTAATTTTGACACTTAAGAGAATAAGCTAAGAAGCACTTGAGAAATTGCTGACAGAATTGCTCCCTTCCTATAATATATTCTATTTTATCTGTTCTACCCCTAGCTCCCTTTTCTTCCTCTTCTCCGGGTTTAAAATTTATTCTTTAAACCTCCTAATGGGACCCGTAGACATTAACTTAGCTGTACTGGGAAAACAAAGATATAACCGGGTTGTTAATTCCTAGCAGAGATTTAAGGCTTGGAAGAGGGAGGCTGCAAGATTATGATTATTGTCAATTAAAATGGCATGAATCACTGAGGAGAGAGAGCACTTAATTTTAAAAATGTATAACAGTTCTTAAACGCTTATTCTATACTAGACACTGCTAGAACTTTTAAACTGAGATATAAGAAGACGATTCAAGAAATTAGGACTTTTCTAAGTTTTAACCCCAGCCATTAGTTAATTCTTCTTTGACTCAAAATTGAACAGACAGACATTCACAAAAATAGCCTCTTTTAAAATTGTGGCAATGAGCCTACTTTATTACAATATTTATCAAGACATTTAGTAAAAATCATTGTCAAACCTGTAAGGTTGCTCTCCTGTGTGGGTTCTCAAGTGCCGTGTCAGGTTCGCAGATCTTGGAAAAATCTTGCCACAGTATCTATTATGAAAAGATGTTTATAAGAGAAAGTCAGCACAATTGACTGTATTCCACTCAAGCTGCATAGAAGCCAGATGCTTATTCCTGAATTAATTAATCTTGCATGGAACTCACATGTCTTTGGTATTTAAAATTTGCAACAAAGCCATTCTACAGATATAAATAACTCTACAAATAAAGACTGCGTTATGAGATCCGGTTGAATTTGTTCATGCATAAGCAAGCAGTTTATGAAAACAGACTTGAGTTTTGATGACCCCCATGCTCCTCTTTTATTAACTCTGTATCTTTACATTCACAAAACTGAACCAGACAAGGGGATTAAAAAATGACAAGAGCCTGTGATTCTGGGTTGATGTAAACAGATTTCAAATGTTTCAACTCATTTTACATGTTAGGCACAGTGACAACTCTCTGTACACTGAGTGGTATCAGATCAGACAAGATTCTAAGACCTCATCCATCAAGGTATGTTCCTATAAAAGCTTTTCTGGAAAGAAAGTGACACATTTTCCAAACAGCAGATAAATTGATATGCCTGAGTCAGATGCCACAAATTTCTGAAGACAATTCAGAAATTGTAAGTATGATTTATTAAAAAGGAAAACAGAAACCAAAAAAGAGCTTTACTGTACTACTGATGAGTAACAAGAAACTTATTAACTAGTTTTCTTCACTTATCGACCTTATTTGTCCTTCATTAATAGCCTTATTCTTCAATGCCATGACAATTAATAAATATATGCTTGAGGACAGTAGTATTATACCTTTGGATGAAAATAATTAACTGTGAAAGAAAATTCATAAATATCAAAGTGAAACAAGTAGATAGCATTTGGACTATTTCCAACCACATTTATCACAACCAAATGGCCTGTGTTAAAAATTTCATTTAGTAATAATTTTTTTTAAACCACTATTTTTATATCCCACTAAATAAAGAGTACTTTGAAGTGCTTGAGATCTATCATGGTTGCTATTAATCATCCAATCAAGAATAATTTCCAAAACAAACAGCAGGGCCTTTTGAAATCAGAGGGGAGATTTTTGGAAAGCAGGCGGTGATTAACTTTGCAGTTACCTGCAGGTATAGCGTTCCTTTCCTTTCCGCAGGAGGTTCTCTGGCAGGGCGTTGGGAGGAGCTCTGAAGTTGAACATGGAGGGAACCGACTGTAGAAGTTCACTGGCCTCAGGTTTCAGGGCACTGAAGCTCTCCAGCTTCTCCGCCATGTTTTCAATAGCTGACATCTGAAAGGCAAAAGCACAAGACCATGAAGGATGGGGCAGACATCCTTCCTTCTGTAATTATCTCTAGCAAACCAAGAACAGATTAATAAGAGGGAAGCACCAAATCTGCTGAATGCAAGGGGCTGTAGAAAGAGATTGTAGTGTCCCAATATTAAACAAGTGAGAGAATTCATTGATCTTAAAGGTAACAAAGGTAGAATCAAGCTTACAAAGTGCCAAGTGAACTTTTCCATAAGCCCTTAGTTAGACCATTTTGTAATAATTTGATATACAATTGAGCAATGAAATACATGAGAGAGAATAAAACCGCTAGATTTTTTATTAAATTAAGAGACAGCATTAGTATCATGCTATCAACAATCACCAGGCCCACCTGTGAATGACTGACTGCAGGGAGGAAGAAATTAATACATCCCCTCCAGAGGCTGGCTGGAACCAGGAAATGTTTGACTTTACTCCCTCCCTTTTTAGTATAAAAGAAGCTTGAATCTAACTCTGGCAAGATGGTTCTTTGGGACACAAGTCCACCATCTTCTCGGTCTGTGAGATTTCCGAATAAACAGTAAAAAAAAAATAGTAAACTGGAAATTATAACAAGAGATCCTGTATGCCTTGTCTAGGTAATAAAAACCATAGGAAGTAGGGAGTCCCATGAAAAGAACTCACAGCATGAAAAACATCAGGTGTTCCAAAGTTATAGCTTTAGCCAAATGTATGCAATGCAGAAAGAAAAAAATTAAATGTGTAAAGAGTGCTTTATGTTAAATTAATATCTGGATATACTACATTTTTAAGTGTGATTATGTACAAAGAATTTTGGTGAAATATTCATTTATCCTGGACAAAGATTAAGTGGAAATGACAGTTCATGATATATTATCATAACTTCACATAACCTGGCATGGGCATTGTAAGTATGACCAAACTCTCAGAGCAGTATTCTTGAAGAAAAACTATCCTGCCTGGTTCTTCCCCTCAAATAACCTAATTTATTTTGCTTATAATCTTCAAGTTTTTGTCTACCTGCACACATATTCGACAGAGTCATAAACAGAGGGTGGCATTTACTTTCAAAGGCAGCTTGATCCTTACTGTCTATAGTTAGACAGACTCTCTCACCTTTCCTTCAGCCCTCGCAAAATGTTGTTTCCCCCATGCTCACATTTTATTTGGAAGCTGCTTACTACTGAATTTTTAAGAAGAAAAAGCAAACTCTCAGGCCATCTTGTAAAATCAACTCACCCATTGTTTATTTGGTTCTCAGGGCACTATGCCACTGGAGAACTCACAAAGCTGTTTAAAAGGTGTTTGCATTCTGTATGCACTCTGTATGTTTCTCAAAAGGCTGGGGCGGTAGACCAGAAGACCCCATGCAAGGATTAAAAATGTTAACAACTATACATCCCAAGAAAAAGATTCTTTTGCTGGTAAGATGGTAAGACAGAGTTGGAAGTCTAATTTATTATGAGTCCAGGTTAAAAATAAAAGGCAACACTTCATACTCAAAAAGAAAATTAACAAAATTTATACTCCGCGGACACACAGCCGGACAGAATACCACTGACTTCTTAAACTGGAGCAAAATCTCAACTGAATGGCCTAAACATGATTCTCTTCTTACAAAGGAAATATTGTATGCTTGATTCTTCAAATGACTATTCATGTTGCAGTTATCTTTCTTTCTTTTCCCTTTATCCTGGAGCCTGCCCTCTCATTTCATGCCCAGACTCCTAATGCTAGCTACAAATTGCAATGTACAGGGTACCACTGCCAATTTGCCAAATGTCTTTCATCAAACACGGTGCAAAAAAATCTCAGAGGAGAGTCAAGATACATTTACTTGTCAGACGACAAATGTGAACGCACTGGGAGGCGGTAGGGGCTATAAGCTCAGGGGTTTGATTCATAATCACTCAGCTGCTAAAACATTCTCCACAGATGCAAGCGGACAGCACATTTGTCACTATGAAGGATTTTGACACATACTGATCACAGGGCAGAGATATAAAATGATGCTGCTGCTCATAGAGGTTGAAGGAAACTCTGTCCCTGCTGAATATGGTCATTATTCCCCTCTAACCAGAGCATTAGCATTTTCATATTACTTTGGATTTTATTTATTAAAAATCAATCCAGAAATATTTTATGATACTATTTTATTTGCATTTATTCCTTCTAATTGTTGCTTGCAGAAAATCATTCTGATATTCCACCCTCTATGGAATAAATTGTCTGAGTGAAAAATGACCTCTGGCCTTCAAGCTGATTAGCAGTAACAAGCAGGGGTAAGCGGCATGATCGCATATATTTATTGGGAAACATAGTAAGTGCATATGGGTGATGATTATAAATGTTTTATTTATGTACATTTAATATTTGAGTAAAGTTTCATTATCTAGTGGTTTTAAATCATTTGAGTGTCCGCCCTGCCGACACACTCAGATTCCTGGGGCAATACATCTTGTAGAAACACTTTCCTTTTATATGGAAAATAGCTTACTCATGACTATCATTATTCTCGGCTTTCATCTCCAGCACATATAAACTACAACTCCTTCAAGTTATTTAAGAGCAATTGGCTGTTGAGAAATGTGTCTTGCTTTAGTAGCTGCTAATAGCTCCTTTTAAAGGAAGATCACTGTGATTACTTCACCTCAAACCGTTTCAATTTGGGAAAAGCATTAAGAAATAACAAAATATAGTATGGACTTGATGACTAAGTAACAACATTCTTAAAGATAATAAGAAAAAGAATAAGGGTTACCCAAGCGCCTCTCCTATAAGCCACCCCCCACCTTTGGCTTGGGGTGTCAAATGAAAAGAGGATTAAGTCAGAGTGGGGAAGAGGGAGAGAAGAAAGATGGGAAGTGAGCTGAGGGTAGCTATTAACACCACATATGCAGACACACACCCCCTCTCCACTTTCTTTCCGGCTAGCAACCACCGAAACAACATAAAAGCCATCACTGAATCCTTCCTCTCATCTTCCAAAGATTTGCTCTCACAGCTCTTGACATCAGCTGAAAAGAGTAAGTTTCTCCATTAGGACAGACAGAAGTGACTTGGATTGACATATAGACACTACTATGTATAAAATAGATTAATAAGAACCTACTGTATAGCACAGGGAACTCTACCCAATACCCTGAAATGACCTATATGGGAAAAGAATCTGAAAAAGAGTGGATATATGTATATGTATAACTGATTCACTTTTCTGTACACCTGAAACGAATACAGCATTATAAATCCACTAGACTCCAATAAAAATTAATTAAAAAAAAAAAAGTGACTTAGACGTCTGCTAGTTGGGGTAGTTTAGCCATTCTGTGACCAACAATCAGCCCTGGTCCATATCTTGGATTAAGGTGTTGGATTAAAATGAGTTTTATCTAATGTATGGGTCCAAACCTCAACTTTCTCTAGCTATCTGTGCTGACTCATGTGATACTCCTCTTGGAATAACATGCATTTTGTGGAAGTGGTAAGTTTTGACATTCATTTTAAAGTCTGACTTGGTATTTTAAAAATCAAGATGAACTGGGATAAATGAAACAGAATCTAGCTAGTTATACTTTTCAACTATGAAGAAACCAATGAAGGGGGAACAATGTGTACTACAATGAAGAGGACATTTGCTGAGAATGGGGGAAAAAAGGAGGAAAAATCACATCATATATTTTAAAAACATATTGCCCTCTGTCCTATTAATGTCATAGGCTAATCTCCGATCAGTAAATGACAGTTTTTTTCCTATGGAACAGTAATTTTTATTTACATATATTGTAGTTGTTGATGGTATCTGCAGCCAGATGTCTGGAAAAGGAAGTCATTTCACCCCCTTCCAGTCCCCAAGGGGCTATTAACTTTATACTGACGCAAACTAATATTTAGACACAATTCCCTAGCTCCTACCAAAAAATGTAGCTATCTCTCTCGTCAAATAAAGTTAGTATTTGTAAAAACATTTCAGCAGGCAAGATATCATCAACTGGGTCTGAAGCACTTAGCTTAACATTTTTTATCTGGCAGCCAATAATTGATGACATAAAGAAGTTTCTCATTAAAACTATTAAAGTGACAATCTGATTATACAAAATGATATGTCCAATGGCACCATGAATTATGTGACCTAATGTTTCACAAATTAGATTACACATGGCTTTATCATAAAATAACTAACTTTTCATAAATAACTTATGATGGGAAAGTTTGTAGATTTGGTAGTTTTCTATATTTATTCACTTGATAATCTAGAGAAATCTTAAAATCATGGCCATTTGGGGGAGAAATACATATTCATATTTTATGGTTGTCTCATTCCATATATCACATTCTGCAGTCATGATTATAAAATTATAGGGTTTTTTAACCACTCAAAATTATAAACTTTAATATTTTACTACTTTCCACTAATATCTGTATTTTATAGTACAAATATAAATTATTGCTTTGAAAAACCTATGAGTCAAAGAATGGGAGTGTTTCCAAAGCATTGCAATGGCAGTTGCTATACCATTGTGCTATCAGGAAAGGGTGTCTAACTTAAAATCTGAACTGGCTTTGTAAGTTGGTAGAAGCACTGGCCATTTGTGTGAGAGACAGCACCTTATGCTTGAAGCGCCTAACAGCAAAGCTACTAGCAATTAATACTCTACGTTAGAAATAATGAGGACGATGACGTATGATATTCTGGACAGACCTTTGCCAGGAGAGGCAGACAAGAAACACTGGAAATATAAGCCAGGATAATGAAAGAACAACGCTGTCTACTGCACAGCTTTGCCTAATAAGGAAGTTTCTGTCTCTCTACGCTTATACTTTGGAAATAAATGAACTTAATCCTTAAAAGTTGATAGGATGAGAAAAATCACAATTCATCACATATTCCACAGAAGAAATAAAATAGAAGAACTTCTGTTCTAAAAGGAAAACTAACATCAGATAGAGGAAATAGGTAACTGCCAAAGTGCTCTAACTTAAAATAATTTATATATAATTATATGGTGACTAAAGGAAAATTTAACTACATTCCAAGATTCTGCCCATACTTCAGAATCAGGATAATTTTGAGTGAAGAGGAGAATGAAGGAGTAAAAGCACATACACTTAGAGGAGATTTTGTAATATATGTTATTCACATATATTTCCATTGACTCAAGGTTTATTTGGTAGTGAAAACTAAATAAATAGTATTCTTTGTATCTTGAATAAAAACAAAGTTTTCCCCTACTGATGTCAACTTACAACTGACTGTATCTGGAAATGTTAATTGAAGGCTGAGGGGGAGGGATAAATTGGGAGATTGGGATTGACATATACACACTACTATATATAAAATAGGTAACTAATAAGAACCTACTGTATAGCACAGGGAACTCTACTCAGTACTCTGTAATGGCCTATATGGGAAAATCATCTTTAAAAAGCATGGGTATATGTATATGTATAACTGATTCACTTTGCTGTACACTTGAAACTAACACAACATTGTACATCAACTATACTCCAATACAAATTTTTAAAACTTAAAAAAAAAAAGAAAGTCGAGGAAATGGACCCAATGCTAAAGGATACATTCACTAGTTAGATAAAGATTTTTAAACATTTAGTCTTATGATTCCACATAGCCAGAACCAAGTTCTGCCCCGGGTTATATGACTGTGAATTCCAACGTCATCTTGTGTCTACATATAAGTTCAGGTTTTATCCTTTTGAAGGCTTTATCATAAGCATCTTTAACATGCTGGTCAGGCTCCCCCAAATAATGGTTGTTTCCACTTAGTGACCCATCTCGAAGTCCCTTTTAACAACATGCTCCAAAGTGTCCAGAAAGAGTTCTACATCAAGGTAAAATTACATGGAATGGGTCAGATTTAGAGAATAAACTTCTTTCTGTAAACAATTTATAGCACACTAAATGCCCAATTATAACTGAAAGCATTCTGCAGCTTGACAAAGCTGGAAATCTATCTGCTAAAGCCATATCATTTTATGGAAAGGGCTCAGAATTCTTTGTCTGTATGGCAACTTATAAGTTGTTTTCCTTTTAATTCTACGTTATTTTAGTCAAAAATATAAGTAGGAAACTTACCCAAGTTCTCTGATCAGGCAGTTGGAACTGGGAGCAAAATTGAAACAAAAAACAAAAAATTACTTCTGTATCAGTATCTTTATTGCAATCTATCCTTTGAGAAATTAACATTTATACTAAGTAATTTTTGCTTATCATGTAACTATATCTTGAGTAAAAGCTTTGGAAATGAAAATTAATAATTTTATAACACTGCTGAGTTTCCTCTATTTACCTAAATTAAATTTTAGAATCATGGTTATAAACCAGAATGTGCTTATTTCCAAGAAAGCTAAACACTGCTTACTATCAAATCTTAAATAGCAAAGTAGATACTTCCTTTTTATCTGTTTGTACTCACTGCAAAACAAGATTCCTAAACTTTACTTTAATAACTAAAAATTAAGCAATTTCCTGCAAAAAAGATATAGTCTCTTGCATTTTTATAATGTTAGTAACAAAGAAAATAAGATATTTACTCAAATGTAAATCACTGAGTAACAAAAAGGTAATGTCCTTGGAAAAAAACTGCTTGACTTCTACTAGGATGGGACTGAGACCATCAGTAGGCCAAACACCGAAGGACATTAATGAAAAGGACTACAAATGTCGAGTTATTTATGACAATTTATGACAAGAATCAATGGAGAAAACTTCAGTGAGTTAGAAGCTCTATCGGAAAACACAAATGTTACATCTTTAAAAATATCATTTTGGTTGGTTAAAGGTGACATATCTTGCTTTCTTAGATTATGGTATCTTTAATAAGGAAGATGCACAGTTTTTAATGATGAAAGGTTTATCACAGAAGAAATCTAACACAAGAAACACATGTTGAAAGCAAGAAAGAAGATGAAAGGCAAAAGACTTAAGTGATTTTCACACCCATATATAAATGATAACTTGGGAAAAGACCTTATTAGTCTTTTTCCCAGTTCCCTGGGATACAGTAGCAAGTAGACATTTTAAAGGAAGAAAATTCAAAAAACGAATGCATAAAGGACAGAAATGGAAGTAAAATAGAGTCTCTGTTGCAGATCAACACAAAGTCAAACATCTGAAAATGAAATATACAAATAACCAAAAATAATATTTAAAGTATAGGAAAATCAAACAAAGGAATAATAGCCACTTTTATAATAGTATAATTGCCAAGTGATATCTATGGCAATTCAAATGAGCTATCGAAGTGAATGCAAAGTACCCAAAATGCAAAGTACCCAATGAAATGGACATTCCAAAGATCACATGGTAACATCATTTCCTCCATCTCACCTCCTGTGGCTGTCATCTTCTTTTCAAAATTATAATCTGAGACTCCACAAGTAATTTTCAACCACATATTCAGGAAGAACCTCTGTAGTGTTTATTTCACCCCCATATTAAACTAACTTATTTATAAGAGAAAAATAGAAAGCTAAATAGTCCTCCAGTGGCCCGACAGAGCAAACATACCTCTTTAAGAACTGAACTGAGAGGAATTTAGACCCTAAGAATGATAAAACCAGCATTTACCTTTTGATTTTGATGTATGTGTTCCTATATGTTTGGGGTATTTTTGACAAGGATTTGAAAAATATACATTATTCCAAAAAGCAGTAAGTTGGACTAATAATCTTTCAATAACATTTAATAAATACCCACTGAGGTGTTTGACTTTCATTGATTAGGCACTGTGCACTGGGGAAGGAGGAGGGCAGAATACAAAGACATACAAAAAATTGTAAAATCAGGCTTGCCCAGAGAATACCACTACCAAGGATTTACATATCTATCTACATATAGGTTTTCCCTGAATCATCAAGAACATGTGGTCTCCTCTTTATTATTATAATAACACTGAGAAGTAGATAGGGTAGGTATTATTCTCATTCTGAAGATGAAGATAAGAAAGGCCCAGAGGGACTATGTGATTTGCTCCAATATACTTTCAATGAAAAATGAAGCAGCGAATGGTCTTAACCAAGCACTTATCTAACCACAAAATCATGGCAAGCCCTGGGAGCAGAGGCAAGTCCTTCCATTTTGGCTTCTTGCTCTGTGCCACCCTGATTGCTGCCCAACAAGGCAGCACGAAGAACACAGTAAGCATCTTTCCAAGGACTTCTAGGTACTTGGTATAGCCCCACCAAAGAGACTGGGCTCAGGGGATGGCAGGAGGGTATTTTACTGACACCCTTTTATATTCAAAATGGAATACTCCTGCAACCAATAATAATAAGAGCTTTTCCTCATCTAGGTCCTTCCTTATGCCAAGCACAATGCTAAACACATTATGTATGTGATCACTAATCCTTGCAGCTCCCCTGGTAAGGCTGGAGGGGTGTTCCCATTACACTGATAGAGAAGGCTCGGAGAGATGAATTACATTGCTCAAATCCGAAGCATTTTTGTGAATAAGTAGGAAAGCCAGTTCTAAAGCGGTTATTTCTGGCCCCAAATCCTGGGCAGTTTCTCTTTGTTTTCATTTGTTTGTTTGTAGGAAAGTAGATCTTGAGGCTAGGACAGAAGTGATAGAGGACTAGAAAGAACAAGAACGTTCTGCTGAAACTTCAGAACATCTGAGGCAGATTTTCTGAAAGAACAGACTGGTCTGAACGGTTGGTGAAAACTGAGTGACCCAAGCTTCTCTCAGGCTACGCTTTTTATGCCACCTGTATCCCTCTGATGCGCTTTTTATGCCACCTGTATCCCACAGCCCTTACACACGAAAAAACCCACCATGGTTATCAAAATAATGAAATATTTATGTAGTCTTTGGTAAACAGCCTCTGCCCCAACTACCCTGAATGTCCTCCTGCAGCCCTGGCCTCCTCCCAAAAGACCCTTCAGACAGCCCACCGGCCAGCAACCAAAGCATGAACAGTTGGTGCAGCAAGGGCTTCCAGGACCCGGCTTCAGAATGGCAGGAGTCCATTCTGATTGATCGGTATTCATTACATATGATGTGTTAAATAGCTGAATATCACTGTTAGGTCCTGGTCTTGTAGCAACACGCAGCAGTGGGCAGTCCCTTATACCAAGACGCGACATTCTGGTGTGGGAAGAAAACTCTCTGCCACTGTGACTCCCACAGGCATATTTTCAATGGTCTGAGTGGGTGACTGCTGTACTCCAAGCACTGTACATGCGCCTCATATTTTGTGGTCCTTCATTAACTTTGGGAATCTTAAAACATAGCAGATTTTCTTATATTAATATTATTTGATTAAAAACATGTATATACTATATTTTTTAATTCATTTTTTAACATCTTTATTGGAGTATAATTGCTTTAAAATGGTGTGTTAGTTTCTGCTTTATAACAAAGTGAATCAGCTCTACATATACATATATCCCCATATCTCCTCCCTCTTGCGTCTCCCTCCCACCCCTCTAGGTGGTCACAAAGCACCGAGCTGATCTCCCTGTGCTATGTGGCTGCTTCCCACTAGCTATCTATTTTACATTTGGTAGGGTATATATGTCCATGCCACTCTCTCACTTCGTCCCAGCTTACCCTTCCCCCTCCCTTTTTCCTCAAGTCTAATTTCTATGTCTGCGTCTTTATTCCTGTCCTGCCCCTACGTTCTTCAGGACCATTTTTTTTGATTCTATATATGTATGTGTTAGCATGTGGTATTTGTTTTTCTCTTTCTGACTTAACTTCACTCTGTATGACAGTCTCTAGGTCCATCCACCTCACTACAAATAACTCACTTTCGTTTCTTTTTATGGCTGAGTAATATTCCATTGTATATATGTGCCACATCTTCTTTATCCATTCATCTGTTGATGGACACTTAGGTTGCTTCCACGTCCTGGCTATTGTAAATAGAGCTGCAGTGAACATTGTGCTACATGACTCTTTTTGAATTATGGTTTTCTCAGGGTATATGCCCAGTAGTGGGATTGCTGGGTCGTATGGTAGTTCTATTTTTAGTTTTTTAAGGAACCTCCATACATGTATATACTATATTTACAACAGCTGCATGCGCATGTAAAGATATTGATAGATAAAACTGCCCATCTTCTGAACCAGTAAATTTACCTTAGCTTGCTAGAAATCTGAACTTCAGAGAGGATAGGGACCTTACACCCAACTCCCTCATCTGACAGGTAAGGAAACTAAGAGCCAGTAGACTGAGTCACTCAAAGACACTGAATCCCAGTGGCTTTTTTTCCTCCTCCCTTATACCATGTACTCACAGCATTTAATTTTGAAATGATTAATTACTAGATTTTAAAGATAATTAGAATATGAAAACCACTTGATTTATTGTGATTAAATGTAGATAACTATAATATCCTTATAAGCATTTAGTTAGGAAGTTATCAAGAGAGACATACTTTTGTGTAATATCTGACACAAAACGCACATTATGTTCAGTTTTTTTAGCTCATGAGGCTGGCAAGTGCAATTTGGGTCAACCTAAATGTGGAAAATAAGCACCCGATAAACATTTACTATTTTAAAACTTGCTTCTTTTCCATAAAATAATTTAATAAATGATATCATTCCTTAGTCCTCCTACACAAAATGGAATATTTCTAACCCCTTTAATACTAAATCATATATGTTTGCAGTTTAAAATAGAGAGAATTTTTGAGCAATGATAGATTTCTCCAGCTAACCCAGAATATGGTATTTCAGCTCTCATACTTTGTTGTCCAGAATTTAGGAAAGTACTTTAAAAAATGAAGAAAGAAGAGGTGGTGGCAGGGGCATGAAAGGTGGAGGGAAGAGTCATATCCCATGATTTAATTTAATTAGCTCATAATGTTCTATAACACAGCTTGCATAGAATTCCACCAATTTTATCAGAGGAGCGTGATTTTTGGTTTGAATATATTGAAACAGAACAAATCAGTTAACTCTGTTTTCAAGCATTTTCATAAAAATTTTGCTTACTATCTATAGAGACCAAAGCTTATATCCTTAATAATAACTAAACAAAAAATAAAATATCATTAAGAAACCAGACTCAAGATGTTTACATATTTCTTCTTTCAATACAATTCCCCGCATTTTTATTGAGATGTAAGTCAGCTTTTTAAAAAATGACCACATATGTAGGAACATAAAGATGAACCAATTAGATAACGCTGCTTTGTATTTTCCTTGCAGTGAGAAACTGTACATATTTTGATAAATGGACACAACTCCATCCAGCAAATAGCTCTGTGTATTGTGGTGAATTCTTGTGCAATTACAGAATTTTGCTGGAATGCCCAGTGGTCTCTAGATAAATTCCTTCACCCTCTATGGTAACAACTTGTCAGGTAGACTCATTTCCTGTTTTTATCTAAGCACTGAAAGAACATGAACGACCGTCCTGAGTTTGGGACAAGTCACACTACGATCCATTTCTTACTATCACAAATTTTTTAACATGAAAGGCAACTTCAATATTTAATTTCTTAACTGAATTCTGCTCACTCTAAAATACACTTTGGCTCAGTAAGTAGTTAATAGAGAATAATTTAACAGCAAAACCATGTTGTTTTTTCACATATAGTAACTACTTTTTCTTTAAAGAGTTTGGGTTTTAATTCTGCTAGAATTTCCTGTGTTCTTCCACACCAGCGTCATAGGAAATCCTAGTGTTCTCAAGATTTCTTTCATTTAATTGCACCTGCTTTTCAGGATCAACAAGTTAGTTTACAAGCTTGAAGTCTCAAATTCAAAATACTTACTTGCGGGTGAAATAAGAATCCTGGAGAAGGTCTCAAGTATTTCTCTTTTAAAGCTTCAAGTGGGTCAGTTAGTTTTCTTTTCTCTACTCTGAAAGGTTAAAATTAGATTTTGGAGATGAATCAGTCTCATATATCAATCCCTGCGTACTCGCTGACATTTAAACAGCTAACAATAAAGCAAATGGTAGGTTGCTGGGAAGCACACTAATAAAGATATAAAGACATCTGTTCAGTTCTTGAAGAATACTCCTGGCACTTCTAGGCGCTCGGAGAAAGAAGGTCCTTTTTACAATGGAAGAATCCTATTGAATGACTAGTAATAATAATAATGAGGAAATGTAAAAAATGAAGTCATGAAATCAGAGGCTTTGGTCACAAGTTTGTACCTTTCCATTTTAAACGTACACGAAAAGGCTTGGTGATTTCAAAAGCATAAGAACAGGGCTCATTTAAAAAATTAAAGTCATTTTCTATCAAGAAGGTGCTTCCTCAAATCGTCATCAGATTTCTTCTACATTTGTGAATGTCAGCAGGAGAGTTTCTAAGCATACTACACACCCTGCTAGCCGCTCTCAGGCATAGGCATCTTCTTTTGGATGTTACTGCTGATAAACAGAGTAGGTGAAAGGGGGGTGGTAGGGAGAGGATGAGGAACTTTTTGAAGACAGGGAGAGACATTATCAAACTTATCAATATAGCCCTTCCGCTTTAGAAATGTTTGTCATTCTATTTTCTATTAAGCATATAGGAAATGACATCGTGGACTGAATTAATTTCCTTCATGAACTGTTGGTGATTTCCTTTTAAAAACCGTTAAATAAATATACTTTAAAATAGAATCAAAACGAATAAAAACAGCTCCCACTTCTTGAAATTATACGTATGCTATGTTTTACATATACTATTTCACTTATTGAAATAGGTGCTCTTATACCCATTTTATGGATTAAAAAAAGTTTAAGACATGGGAAAGCTGAGATTTCAACCCAGGTCTTAACACTAAACTGCTAAGTTTAGGTCTTTCATGAGTTTGGTAAAATGACATGCCTAAAGCCTCAATTGACACTGATGTACCAGAGAAAAGACTGAGATTAGAGTCAGCAGGAGGGAGGTTAGGAGGTGATGGAGAAGTGTGGAATGGGTGTATGAAGGAACTGGAAGCCCATTGCCCTTGGGAGGGTCTAAGAAAGAGAGTCTGAGAACTTATCTTCACAAAGGGCTGAGACATATCGCTGAGTTGGAAATACAACCTTACTGGCCATGTGTAACATACAAGCTACACACAAAATATGGAAGATCTGTTTTTCCTTCTTTTTCTTTCTCTGCCACAGAAATGAAAATATAATAATTGTTAAAAAAAAAAAAATAGTGCCCAAGCATGGTAATGATGGCTCTGAGACATTTTTGTACTGTCCTTTTCTATGCCCCTTGTCATGTTCAAGTAACACACTGGCAATGTTTCTTGGTTAATGCATTGAAGATAATAAAGGTAGAAAAAGAGTTTGAAGGTTTGCAGCTGTGGTACCCATTAAGTCATAGGCACTCAAAAAAAATATTGTTGAATGAAGGAATTGAATAAAACTGTCTCTTGATTAAGAAAAAAGAATCAGGCAAAAATATCAAATTCTCCCAGCTTAAATAAGCCCCCAAAAAAATTATCCACATTTTCTATTAACTCTTGACAATGTTCACGACTTGAATGAGAAAGTAAATGTGAAAATTTGTGGTAATATTTAAAATACATCACAAATTAATTATTGTTATTCATACACTTTGAAGAAGACTAGTTTTTAAAAACTAAATCTTTCTGAATGGTCGAGTGTTACAGAGTACTGTCTAGGAGGCTTTTTATTAGCATATATTCCCCCCCCAAAACTTTTGGATGCATCAAAGGAAACTGGATAATGAAGGCATTAAACAGAGATGTGTTTTTTAAGCCGACCACTCACATTATATACAAAACACTTTTGTGATTAATATTTCAGTTACATGGGGCTCCTAAGAGATTTATTTAGAAACAGAATAGGACCAGTACTTATTAAGGATGTGTTCATAGGTTAACAAAGAGTAAACTCTTGCTATGTCCCATCTCATTCCAAATAACCTGACCCATTTAAGTACCCACACATATTTGCATTAATCCTTCAGGAGCCTCATTCTTCCGCCACTTGACAACTTGCTTTAAATACGGCTTTCCCATATTTTCCACTTAAAAAAATGTGTTTAAAAATAAATTTATTGTCAAGGGAAAGAACTCTGTGGGCCTATTCCAAAACCCCAAATTCGGAGACATCCAAAAATAAGTCCAAACCTAATGAGTTGACTTTCCGAATAAAAAATGAACTCACCAGATCAAACAACTTTACTTTCTGCTTTATAAGAATAATAAAAAAGGTTTGTTAAAAGCCGTAACTTTATAGTGTGAAAACTGCCTTTCATTCTTCTGTCCATATTGAGTGGTCTCCCATCCACCCTTACCTGTAAATAGGGTCCATGAAGAAAGGAGTGGGTCTAGCATGCTGTAGGGAACCATCAGATGCTGGTCTTGGTTCACCGTTGCCTCCTTTCTTTTCCCCAAACACGTGGTTTTTACGAGGCTCTGTCAGCTTGGTCCCACTGGCTCTACTCCTACTGCCCATACTTAGATCCAGGGGTTGGTCTTGGCTTGTGGCCGGCGTCACTGGAGGCTTGGCGGGTACTGAGGTCAAGGGCTTCTCGTCCTTGCGTTTAGTGGTGAGATCAAAGGGAGACTCAGAGCTGCCCTTCTGCAGTTTCTTTACTTCACTTGGTGACTGGGGTTCCATTTTCAAAGGTAACGATCTCAAGTCTCTATCAGGAAATGGGTACATTGATTGAGAGAATGCTGGAAAAAACGGGAGGGGAAACATGGAAGGGTAAGGTAAAGCTCCAACTTTTTTGTCTTGCAGCCCCACCAGTCCTGCTGG
>NW_006770909.1:4733822-4764794 GCF_000442215.2 Lipotes vexillifer
GAACCAAAGTATTTCTCAGCAATAGAAGCAATAGCCTTTATAGAATCATTCACAGCTCCTGACACCGCAGTCTGCTCCTCTAAAGATGGTGAGAAAATGGAATGATTGCTGTATTCTTTCTTATTATGTATTGAAGCCAGATTCGGAAGAGGGCTTACTTTGTCTTTGAACATTTTACCATTTTCTTTAAATTTCTCTTTATCACTTTCAATGTCACTTTCCAGATCAGAGCCCGAGGTGGTTTCCAGGTCACTGCCACTTGGTGTACTGACATCATCAAGGTCACTACTCTCTGACTGGTCACTGATTTTCTCAAGGGGCCTCTCTTCAGAGGACCTCTCGGGCTGGAACTCCACTGGCTTATCGTCCCCTACAGGTGGGTGTTTAGATAGTGCCTTCAAAATATCCTGTGTAGCTGGCAGTATCTGAGGATGTGTCATGAGGGGACTTTGACTTTTGTTTGTCTGTTCAGTACTTGACAGTCCTTTAACAGGAGAACTAGCAGGTATCAAAGGAGGCCTGTGGTACAAGCCGGAAGGAAACAGACCAGGGAAGCTAAAAGAAAATCCAGGAGCTGTTGGAAAGGTAAGACCAGCAGGATGCCTATTGGCGCCAAAATAGTCAGCAAGGCCCGGGTTGGCATGACTCATATTAACCATGGACGTTTTATCCATAGCTGGGGTTCCAGGAAGTGAAATGCCTTGGCCAAAAAATCCACCTGCCGCAAAATGGTTCTTGCCCTCACAAAACCTCCTGTGTTTATTTAAGGAAGACGTAGTGCTGAACATTTGTCCACAGTCTTTGCACTTGATTTGGGTTCTGCAATCAGCATGCATGCGCTTATGACGACAAAGGTTTGAAAACTGAGTATAGGATTTATGGCAGACCTCACCTGTGTGCAAACAACAAAAAAGAATCTCAGGCTTTATGGCAATTGCTTCTGAATTTAGCAAGTATCACAATTGGTTTACCCCAAATTTCAATTAGGAAGCCAGGAAAAGACGTCGGAGGCACCAAAGTGGGTGCTCCAAACACAGAAAACCCCGTTTCACTAGATTCCAAAGCAAGGCATCCAACCTGACAAATGTCTTGAGACAGCACAAATATTTCATATATATATAAATATTCTGTCATCCCCACTGCATAATATTTTGTATCATATTTGTGTATTTAAATATTTATTAAAAAGTCAAATTCCAGCATGCATTGATTTCCCACCCAATTACTACACTAACAGAATCTTTACGATTAAATTCTTAAGATGTACTAAACATTAAACAGAACAGGAACCCCTTTAAAATTTTAGACCATTTAAAGAGTTCTATATTGTAGGCATCGACACAAAATAAAACAGTCTCTCCCTCGACCAGAAACTTCACCTTTATTCCCTCTCCCCTTGGGGAAAAAGCCTGTGACCGCTCTACCATTATTTAATTTGTATTATATCATATGCTCTCATCATTCACACATCAAAGCCACACAACAATGCACATTGTGTATTCTGAGACATTTTTAACAATCATTTTCATGATTTGAGAAAGACTGACATAATTTACAATGGCGCTATTTTAAGGCTGCAAAGGAAACTAAATTGAATGTAGCCCATCCTGCATTGCTGGTTCCCATGAACTATGATCACGTCCTCTGACTTCCCCTCACACCAGTGGTTGTGCTAACCTTCCTGCATTTATGAAACCCCGTCCTTGGGAAACATGTCCACTTGTTGTCATATCTTCACGGGTTATCTCCGGGCTTGACTTCTATGTGGTACAGCCAACTCCAGTAAGCAGGGGAGAGTGCGCTGAATGCTATAATCCAGTAAGAACACAGCAGTGGGTGCAGCTGGGAAATAACTCTCGTCCCCGAGAATTTGCCAGAAAAGTTCATAAAGTTCAAAAGTGCCTCATATATGTGTGAAGAGATCTAAGTACATTTTAAGACGGCACTCCGTAACCCTTAATAATTCCTTTGCTAGGTAGGAATCTTACTCAATACACGGCCTGGCAGCATTATAGTATCCATTTCCCAAGCATCACACCTTTTACGTTACTTTAATAAAGATGAGTTCCCTTTATGTGTGAGCTTACTTTCATGCTTCTGTGCACGTTTAATACATGCAGAAACATGATATGCCTTGTTGGTAACTGTTGAAACCAATTTATATAAGAAATTAAATTGAAGACAAAATGCAACATTTCTTTCTTTCATGTGACGACTGCCTTTAAATTAAGCTCCTAAGTCAAAACAATAACAATTTAAAAAGAAAATTCAAAGAAGATTTTATAGACCTTCAGTCATACAAAACTCATCCAGAACTTGGATTATCCCACACACAACCAAACAGGAAGTACCAAGTGATTCTATGTCTATTTCTTTTACTACTAACAATTAAAATGCATTGCTACACATATCAATGTGCTTAGTAATATTAAAGGAGCGTTCAACTGTGGAATGATTTATGACATTGTAGAGACTATAACATGCATTTTAATGGGAAGAGAAGATGTGAGTGATTCCTTTTCAAGTTATTCTACTGGAATATTGACCAGAGTCTGCTTTAAAAATATATACTAGTTAACCATATACAATAAATACACATACTGTTTAAATTCTTTGATACACTAATTAAAACCATATGAAGTAGAGGGTAGAAACATGAGACTTTCGCTAGTTATACTAATTCAGCTATGAGCAATAACAAGAAATAGTAAATAAAATATTGATGGAATTATAAATGTGCACTCTTTAAGAAAGTGACACCTCTCCTCTGGGCATTGAAAGGCGTTGAGAAAAGATCTTGATGGGTATTCAAACAAGTTATAAGTTTTTGAAAGGTTAGCAATGTTTTACCAAAGAAATGTTGCTCTCTACACTTCTTTCTAATAGCTGGATAGATTTAAGAAAATCAAGAGTAACCGACGTGCATCTGACTTTCCTGGTTGTAGGCTCTGTTACACCAACGAATGGTGTTTGTATCAGGTCCCAAGAACACAGAATTCGGGATGTCTCCTTAGGCAGAGGCTTTGTTTTTCTCACTTGAAGATCTGGCCTGGCCCACCACAAACCACCAGGCCTCCAGGTAAGTGGCTCAATTGATGCTGCAGTCTATACTCTACTGTAATCTTCTCAGTAATAAGGAATTAGCCAGCAGTTAACATTGCATTTTTCTACTTATTAAACAAATTAAGAGGTATTTTGAATATATTCAGCCTATTAGAGCATGTGGTTTCTATTTGGGAAGGCTGGAGGTTTCTGTAAAGCAGTGAGTAATTGCCTTAGCACTGATGACTCTGGGCTCAAGCTTGGTGGCACACTGTAATAAGAGACAGTTGCCATAAACACACCAGGGGGGGTAAATCATGGTGTGTGGCCTTCTGGTGAGAAACAGATATCAACTCTAGGTGAACCTCCTCCACTCCAAAGTCTCCACACCAACTCCTCTTTTGTTCTGAAATTACACGGCTATTATTCACAATTACCCCATGGTCCTCTGTCAGATTTTATATTTGAAGAATGCCATCTGCTATTTAAATTTACCAATAATTACTGAAAATACATTCATGGGGAATAGTCTGCACAACCTGATTGGAAAGGGACACCCTATAGTGCTTTAAAGCAAAACACTTGATTTCAACACAATTAAAATTCCAGATCCCAGAATTTTAGATGATAGGAATTTCTATTTTCTGACTTTTACTTTAAATAATAAAGAAAGCATTAAATGGGTGATCATAACTCACTGTGGTCAATTCCTCCCTATTTTCCACCAAAACATGAGTAATTTATCAAAATTCATTTCTGAAAAATCAGAAATAAATGAACTATGTATATGTCTGTAGCACTTGCAAGTACATTTTAGGGCATTACGACCTAGAGTCAGGAATGTCTTTTTGAGACAAGAAGTCTAAAATTTCCATTGTATACTTTATTTCCCATGACTTTCAACAGAGCTTCCTCAAGGGAGACTAGAGAGCACCCTTTTGTTTCTCTGCTAGTCCTCTTTACTCCACCAGGGAACAGAAGAACATATGAGCAAAACAGGATGCTAGGGTAAGCTGGAAAAGGAAAGAAAAGCTCTCTTGGTGCTTGGAAACACAAAAGAGGGCTGTGTAAAGGCAAAAAGGAGGAGCATTAGTCTCTGGCATCTCCACGTTGGCACTGAAAATTAGTTTTTTTTTCCATCAGGTCCTGTAGTAGTGTCTCATATACCTACTACAAACCATCGAATATTTGTCAGAGAAACTGTTTTGCAAGGGTTCCCAAGTCAGAGGTTTTGCCAACTCCTGAGTATGTTTCATCCAGTTCTATGCTTATCTGGATCCAAAATCTGTCTTAAATTTTGTAACACAGCTCAGTGAGTCACTGTGTTTATATGCCCAGCCGAGCAATAGATGAAAAGAAGTCCAGGGTCGTTGCCCAGATGGACTAAGAACAACTGATTTTCCATATGAAACATTTCAGCACAATACAGAGAAGAGGGGTGGGTGGACAAGAGAGGCAAATGAGGGCTGAGCTGTACTTGTACTAAAGCGCTCTGTACAAGGATATTCTAAGTAGGTGGTCAGATTGGATGTCCCCTGGAAATACACTGCCCGTAAATCTGCCTTAGTGCAGTGGGTTATCGAAGCAGGATGTCCAGCATCAAAGTGAAAATGTTCTGCTTTTCAAGTAACTGAGAACTCCCGATCTGCAACCTGTGATCAGCAACAAAGGGTAGATTAAAGGGCATTTTATCCCACCCCCAACACACACACACACACACACACGCACACACACACACACACACACACACACACACACACACACACACGAGTCCTAATAAGCGTCCTTGCCAGGTGGGGTTCTTCTAGCTCTTTCTGATCCAGAACAGGCATTTCTCACTTCATCTTGTTTAGTGGTATCTGCGATTTGCTGTTTTACAAAGCCACACACATTTTCAGTATGAGACAAATCTCGTTGTCTCTCTTAAATCCCACAACCTGGGGAGGCTTCCTTTACATGATTTAATGACTTCTCTACCTGTTATTGATTCCATCTAAAAGAAAACACCCCAGGCATCATAGACAAAACACCATAGACCTGGTTATAAAAGATTTTCTTGTAATAGAAAATAGCCCAACTGGATGAGACCATAAATCGCTAATTCAGAGGCCCCCCTCATGGCCATGCATGGCCCACCCTCCTGATCACAGTGCCTTTTGGATAAGAGACAGTTGCAGGAAGGAGGGCTGGAGTGTGAAAAACTTACAGATAAAGGGCTTCACACTGCTGTGGATGTGCTTGTGTTGTTTGAGGCCCGACGAAGTGGCAAACGTTTTGCCACACTCCGGGCACGCGTGGGCCCGGGCACCAACATGCTGAGAGCGGATGTGCCGCTGAAGGTTGCTAGGGTCCGTGAAAACCTGCTAGGAAATGAGTACTGATTAATCAAGAAACTTAATTCTAGGACACAAGAAAGAAGACCGGGAATAACTCAAGAAGGAATTTTGTGTATTTGTTTTCTTTTTATTTGTTTACCCAAAGACTGAAAGAAAGTCCTATTTCCAAAGTGTCAGCCTCTCTAGGGTCAGGACTTACAAATTATTCAGTTTTGTATACTTAGCACAAAGTACCCGCTGGTATCAGTTGAACAAAATAATTAATGGCATTATTAGAGCATATTTAAGGGCTTTTTGATTCTATTTAGAGTGAATGGAGTTGAATAATAAAAATGCAGGCCATGACATTATTAAAAAATGGTGTGCTATTTACACCCTTTAAACAAAGACACACTATGTACAAAGTTGGGGGGATTTTGACTAAAGTATCCCAAATCTATTCAAGGAGTTCCCCTAGGGTATAAATTCTAACACAGTGTTTCATTAAGTTACCATTAAGCTAAAATCATTCCTTTGGACATGGTACTAAGAAAACCAACCAAACAAACAACAAACAAACAAAAAAAGAAATAGGAAAAAGAAAAAGCTACCCACACATCAGGGAGCAAAACATCTCTAAAGATAAGGTCGAAAGTCCCAATTTCCACTGGCATGAGAAAAGATATGCAAATGTTATGAAAAGTTTTTGGAAAGAGAACTCAATTTTCATGACACCAGGACATCTTTTAGTTAATTGAGAAACATGAAAATTCAATGATGTGAATTGCCGTTCCCGTAGTTCAGAGTTACGGTCAAGGTGAAGGGCTTTCGTTTCACTCTTAACGTTCGTTGTTCAGCCCTGGCCACTAAGGCACTACACTTTTAATTAGAACCGAGTCATAATTTATGGTGGGGACTTCGGTGGAAAAACCTGCAAATGTAGGAGTCTCCCATTCTTTCTGAATAGGCATTCAGAAACTTTATGGGATTTCCTCACAAATTGATCTTAAAAGAAATTAGTAATGTGCATTGGATACAATTTTCATTCTCCATAAGGCTATAAAACAACCCCACGCTGGAAAGCCAGTAGCGGAACCAGGAATTTACCAAGGATGTCTGACACTTAGTTCTGGAACTCACCATCAAGCCTTGTTTCCTCCCTTACAAAAATAAAAGGATACCCACTAAGTGTTTCTATACACTGTACTACTAATGCCTTGTAGCACACAACACTCCATCTACTTTTCTTAGGATATTTATAGTTTCCCCTCTCAAGGCTTGTTTTTATATACCGTGGCAAATGATGGATTAAGAGAGAGCAGGATGACACAGAGGGGCCAAGTAGTCTACAAATTCACTGTACCTTGGCACAGTTCTCACATTCATAGTGCTTTCCACTGTCATGTGACATCTGGTGGCGGATTAAATTGGACTTCCAGTTAAATGCCTTAGGACACTGATCACACTTGTATTCCCTCTCTTCAGTATGTGACAACATGTGTTTCTCCAGGCTGTTAAGAGAACAATTGATTTAATAGGACATGGTGACCAAGAACACATTCATAAACAGAACGTCATTTTATTACTAATCCAACTGGCAATTAAAGAAAGAAGAGGGAAAGGAGTTGAGTCCGAGAAGAAAGAGAGGAAACAGGCTTGCAACAGACAAAAGTACGTTTTATGTTCCCTAGACTGTGTCTCTCAGCAATACAGAGAAGTACCCCTGTTGTTGGGAAATAAATCTGATTCAGCTAGCAGAGTTTAGGTGCCAATGTAGGGGAATGATAAACAACTAGCGATTTGTCCAGTTCTGGATTCATTACATAGTTCTAGCCGCAACATGTATTGCTGTTACCCACTTAATTCAAACACAAATACTCAAATAGAAAACATTAAGAAAGTGCTTAAGAACATGCAGGAAGCTATTCTATCTACTGTATATAACCCTTACATTCAACAAAGCACTTTTATTCCTACTCAAATCACCATATGGGAAAGGGACCTGTAAGCCAACTATTCAACAAGCAACTTCCCAATACAACCAATGTAATGGATGGTCAGACAGATGGACCGATGAATGAACATGTATGCATATAGATATAGAAGTAGATATAGATAGAAACATTATCTAGAAAAAAATATATATGTATATATACTATAACCTAAGATTATATATATACAACCTATGAATTAGGGAGGAAAGAAAAGTATATCATAAGTGGATGCACTAGTAAAGCCCCTCAAAAGAAAAACAGGGTTAGAATTTTCTCACAAGCATAGCTTCTCTATGCTTTAAAGCTTAGACTATTTTATCTTCTCAAATGTTTGCTTCCCTCTCTAAAATCTGAATATGAAATCTGCATGGATATAATGAAAAGTAAATATTATAGATAATGGATTACTGTGATATTCAGAAGATGTCTGCAACATTTTTGTTAATTAAACACACACACATAACACATTAGGATACTACTCCCAAATAAAGTAACCAGAGCTCCTCAGAGAAATAGCCTGTTTCAAATGCGAAGCATGAAATGCACAAGATGGGCCTTGAACATCTTGTCATGGCAAAAAGCAAGAGGGTTATAGATCGTGTCAAAAAAATTAGGGTGCCAACCTGAAGAGACACCCACTGACTAAAGATTGGGAAATTTAAGCATCAGTAAGAGTAATAATCTCATCTTTTAATGATAATGATACTCAGAAACAAATGGAACCTCACCAGTTACCCCAGGAAGATGCTGAGAAGCCAAATCATTATTCTGAAAGCTAGTAAATAAAGGGAAAAACTCATGTACATATCCTGCCTTTCCTATACGAGCTGTACTTCAGGGTGAGCAAATAAACAGTGAGGGGAAGTTTCTCTGTATAGAATTATTCCAGATAATAAATAATGAAAGAACGGGGGAATTAGAATACATTCATTTTGCAGCCCCTAAAGAATTAATGAATCTAGGCGATCCATTATATGCCTCCTGGTGGAAATAAATGATACCATCAATGAGGTACTCTTCCTAAAATACTGAGCAATCTGATCACAGCTTGGGATGTAACCATGAGTATACAGGAAACAGAGGAGATGGAGAAAGACGTTAAACAATACCAAGGGGATATAATCAGCAGAATACAGACTGGAGGAAATGCTACAGGAAAAAACACTCAGTATCTTCTGCATATAAACTGTAATGAGAAAGAGGGAGAGAGACTTACTGGCTTTGACTTGGGGAACCTATAAGTTAAGATATATAAGACGGACGTCAACCAATTGCCATCATGGACCTTATTTTGATCTTAATTCAAACCAGAAAACTCTAAAAATAATGAAATGACTGGGGGGAATTTGAACACCGACTGAATATTTGATAGTATTAAGGAACCATTATTTTTTAAATGAGCTTATGTTTTATAGTCCTTACTTTCTACAGACACATACTGAGCTCTTTATGAATAAAATGACATAATGTCCAGGATTTGTTTCAAATAATCCAAAATGAGTATAGCTGAGACAAGATAGGCCTCGTGTGATAATTACTGAACCTGAGTGTATGGGTGTTATTACACCGCTCTCTCTAGTTTTGTGTGTATTTGAAATCTTCCATAATGAAAAGGTATTAAAAAAAAAACTTAACTACCAAGCACACGAGCACTGTTTCTTCCCTATATTTTATTTTTCTGTGAAATGAACACTCTAAGTTTGAGAATCAAGTAAGACCTCTGTGTACCTAGAATATGTTATCCAGTGTTCGTACACACCATGTGCATGGGAGTGTGTGTGAAAAACTGATATGCTCTTTCTCATATCTTGATAAATTAGAAACACCTTTCCATATTTTTCTCCTCCTCAGTTTCCTCCTTCCACTTCTATTCATATTGGCACATGAACTTATTTTTCCTGCCCTATGAGTCAGTCGACTTGGTAATGCTATTCTATTTGAGCACCAGTGGCGATATCTCTGTGAACAAAAGGTACCAGGAGAGTACAGGTGTGTGGAGTCACAAGACTGTCCCTATCTTTATCTACAATATGTAATCCTCTGTTTGTTACACAAGTTGAAATGTTAATCAGAGAGTTAAGAGAAAGATATCAACAATGGCAGTTAACATTGAACTGAGTCAGGGACATCTTCCAAAATCCTTGTACAGACTGCTATTCGTACTACTGTCTTTAGCAAACTATCAAGGCATGCCATTTTATGACATATATTATATTCCAATATGCATCTCAAATCATAAACTCTGAAACCTAGTGGTAAAAGATTGTCCTATACATTGAGACTTTTTCTTGCCTCCTAACTCCAAGGGTGTGATATTGTTTTAAGAGTATAGTACATACAACAAAAGGGGGAAAAAGACAGCAAAGTAAAGGAAATTTTCTCTTTTTTTGCTTCTTCTAATCCAGCATAAAACCCATATTGTTCCATGGAATGATCAGCTGTCAGCTAATCAGTGATAGAAAATAAAAAGGCAAGTGGTTCTTGCAAAAGCAAATGTTCATTGCTTTCATAAACACAGAAGTACCCAGTCAGTCATTAATGAAACTTCACTTTTCATAGAATTTTATCCCCATTTATAGAGCTTTGCTTAGCCTTCTGGGTTCAACCTTTGTTTCTCGCCCCCCCCTTTTTTTGGAGGGTGGTATTCTTTTCTTAATATTTTACACAAAAGATACAGAACAGAATAATATATCATGTCAAGAAAGGAATTCTCATTTGTTTAACATATAAAACAATATCGGTTTCAATAAAGTGGAAAATCTTCAGGGCACATAGGTTCTGCACTGGCTAAATTATATAACCCAAAATATCACCTGGATGACTGATATCAGGTCGCATAGTGACATGATATATCCATCTGGCTGAGCTACTGAAAAGTGAGTTTTGAGGGTTCATCCAATGCCAGATAATTAGGTTTCCTTAATTGTTTTCTACTGAATGTTTGACTGAAGGAGCTAAATTGACAGTTGGTTTTGGCATTAAGTAGCACTGACTCAGGCTTAATCTTATACCTAGTCAGAGTAAGAAGTTTTCTCCACCTGAGAAGTATTGCTATACACAATATTTTAGTGTTCAGTCTGTCAATTTTTGTTTTATAATGCTGTCCATTATTTTTTATAACAAAATAGAAGGAAATATACTTACTCTCTGGCATCAGAGATATGGCTTTACAGTACCTGCTGGTATTTAGTAGCAGGTAAGGAAAGTATTTTCATTTTGGTTTTTAATTCGGACACAATGTATTTAGGAGACATACTGTGACGGTTTTTGATTATAAATCCATGTTTTACCAAACATACATAACAGATTTATTCTCTATGTGGGTTTTTATTAAGTAGTAAAGATAAGTTTAAAGAGTACTGGGAAAACCCTCTTAGCCCCCAAAATGTTTTCTCTCTAATAGCTAGATTAAGCCTGAATTTTCAAAGCTAGACAGATTCATTCTTTTGACTCAGTCTCCTCAAGGCATGGGTTATACTTGATGCCTTTTTGGTCATCTATGAATTAAAATGGAATGAAACCCTTTCCTATGAGAAGAGAGATATGGGGCAATCAACAGAGGTGAAAGGAGAAAGAGGAAGAGGAGGCACTAAGGAAAGAAAGGAAACAAAAAGGTAAATTAAAAGAGGTGAGGTGTCCAAGACAAACTGTGAGTAATTCAAATCCTTGACTAAGGCCGGCTGATATACTCCCATACCCATTTAAACACAGTGTTTTTATGTTCAGTTGAAATTCTGATTATAGGTTCCAGATTTAAAAGCAAAGTAATGAATACAATTATTAAAATTGTTTGTGGACCAAGGCAAAAACCATTAGGTAGAAAAAACAAACAAAAAACTTATTAGCTGGTTAAACACCTTTCTGATCTGAAAGACCATTTTGTAGCATAATTATCAATACAGTTTTCAAAACATATGTTCCAGGGTTGTTGTTTTCTTTAACAGAAATTTAAAAGATGTTCTGGAATTAAATTCAAAGGGCTATGAAAAGTCAATATTATCACTGAAATATGATTTTCGTTTTGTAATAAGCATTATAGAATTATTTCATTTAGATTATGTTTACTTTTTCCCTTTTTGAAAATTCAATATTTTCTTCACTGAACATGCTTCTCTTATTCTTTTATATATGTGCAGTTTAGATAAATAGTTGAAATTAAATTCATAGATTACACTGATCTATCAAAAGACTACCTATCTTCATTAAGTAAGTACCAGCACAGTCTCCTTTTTATCATCTAAATGTTTCTAGAGGGTCGCTTTTCTGTTTGGTGCATAATTAGATTAATCAGCATCATTGTCGCCTCCTCTACTCTTGATACCTCCTCTAAGTTACGTTTTACTATAATGTTAAGCTTGCAATTGCCAATAACCCTCCCTAAATAATAAAAGTATTATTTTCTATCTGGCATCAAAATAACTAATTCTAACTTCACTGCAAATATTTGACAGGTGAGAATTTCCAGGGGAAAATGATTTCCGAACGTGTGACTAACACATTTGTCCAGCTCATTGCTGTTCCAAATTTCCCATTTGCATCAATTCTGAAAATTCAGCATAAACATTTTACTGTAGAGTAAATAAACACGTTTTTGTAGTGCAACATGCCATGTCTAACCTTTGCAAATCGGGAAACACTTGGTCACATTCCTTACACTCCTGAATTGCATGTATCTCTCGGAGATCATTTTCACTCTCGAGTTTTTGTTGAAAGTCCTCCTCTACCATGGAGAATGCCGAGTGGGGTGTGCTGCATGGGAACTTCTGGTGATCCGCTAGTTCAGCCTTGGACTCAAAGAGCTGGTCACAGTCCTCACAGCGGTATTGCCGTTCTTCTGTGAAAATAATTCAGGTGTTATCAGAACTAGGTGATCAGGAAGTGCCACCACACACTGGCAGTTCTTATCGAATTACGGAAGACATAATAGAAATTATTTGGTTGTCCTTTCCACCACTTCCATTTTAACATGGATTAGAAATAGTAAATGCAGGGACTTCCCTGGCAGTCCAGTGGTTAAGACTCCACACTTCCACTGCAGGGGGCACGGATTTGATCCCTAGTCGGGGAACTAAGATCCCGAATACCGTGCAGTGTGGCAAAAAAAAGAAGAGGAAAAAAAAAAAAAGAAACAATAAATGTAAAGAAGCCAGGACAAAGCCTACAACAATAACAGAAGTGATTGCTGTGGCTCCCGTATAGCTTTCTTATCAGATAAAACTTTATGACGAAACCCTTCCAGGGTTTAATATTCACAGGATATTAAAAGTCATAATGACCACTTACTGAGCATCATTATGTCCTCAACCCTGTACATGGATTATTGATATTCCTAAAACCTGACCGTGAGGAATTATATGTCAGATTTGTATCCCAATTTTCAGATGAGGGTACTGATGCTCAGAGAAGTTCAGTAATCAGAGATCATAGAGCTAAATGGTTATGTCAGACTTTGAACACACACCTCCGTTCTATACCCTTCTCATTGTGCCATGTTACCTGGAGGGGACACGGGACAGAGTCCCTATCTGAGCCGTACTGAAACCTGGCTAATATCAATAAACTTGGAAATGCTTTAACATTCATCATTACTTATAATGTGACACAGCATGATTTTAGCACTTTTCTAGGCTCATTTATGTTCCCTCAGGGCCAGTGCTAATTGGCATGGCTTTGGTAAATAGCCAGCATATCATGCATTTGCACTTTAAATCACTAAGATAAATAAATGGTAATAGTGGGGACCAGAGATAGCAAGGCTATGGAGTGTCAGGTAGTGACGCCATCGTTTCTATTCTTTTTATTGGAATAGCTTTCAGCCCACTCATGAGGCCATACTATGCACTGATCACACAGATATCCTCACAGAAGTCCTGCAAACAGCTCACAGTGCTGAAAGGCACAGAGGACAGCAACACGATACATCATCCCTGGGTTACAGACCTGCAGCCAGGACCTATATCCAGTTATTCATTGACCGAATGCTTTTGAGGGAATATTTTAGTCACCTACTGAATGTGAGGCATTTTGCTAGGGAATGAATACATAAGAAACCCAAGGGGATACACATGTGAACAACTAGTGTGATACATCTTATGACAGGTGCATGCACAGGCCTAAATTAGGAGCCCAGAGGAATATACCAAATCCATCTATCCTGGGGAAGAGAGGGTTCAGCAAAGATTTTGTAATGAGGAAGAATCAGCCAGGTGAAGGAGGATGAGGGGAGACATTGCAGGCGGTGTGAATACCATGGACCAATGATGAAGGCAAGAAGGAGCAGGGCAGGCTCGCGGAAAGGCAAAGCTACAGTAAAGTGTGACAGGTTTATAGGGTGCATGTAGCAGAGGAGTGGGAAATGAAGTTAGAGAGGGTAGCAGGTCACTGGGGGCTTTTTAGGTCCATGCTAAGAAGGGTACAGAAAGCCACTGAAAGTTGGAATGCCCCATTGCAGCTTGAGAAGCCAAGCAGAGAGGTCAAACGGGTCGCTGCTGCTGTGATCCATATACGATACTGGTTCAGTTTAAACTAAACCAATAACAAAGGGGCCAGAAAAGTAAAGAAATTAGTATGTAGATTCAGTAGGGTTTGTCATCTTTGGACTTGGTTAAAGAAGAGGGAGCTATTTTAAAATAAATCACCTCAGCTGTAAGACAGGTTTCTCAATAACATAAACTAGGTAATGGAAACGTTTCCTATAGTTTGTGACACTATTCACATGTTTAAGATCTAAATTTAGGATCTCAGCCAGCAGTCTGAAAACAAACAACCTCCAGGCCTACGAAAAGGCATAAGCTTTAGAGACAGCAAGACCTTGGTTTGAATGCTGCCTCTACCACTTTCTAGCCATGTGGTCTTGGCCAATTTACTTAGCCTTATATGGCCTCATTTTCCTATCTGTATAATGGAAATAATTCCTTTTTTACAGGTTTGATCTATGTATAAAAGACTAAATGAGACACTAAATGGTCAGCGTAAAATATCTAGCCTACAGTAGGTGTACAATGCATGTGTTTTATTTTTTCTTTTCTAAGAAACATTAAATCCTAGAAGTATGAAATACAAATCACCATGTAAACATTATAAACATTATATTTAACATATCAGGTATATGTATGGATATGGGTATGACACATTGAAAATGAAAAGCAACCAACGGGTTCCAGAGTGTTGTAAAGGCAGGTAATTTATGAATGGTAGCCCTTAAAGAAAAATAGTCACCTCTATTTAGGCTTTTTAGAATAGTACAGTAACCATTTATATTAAAAAAATAATTGTTTGAAAACCTTTTTAGAGCAAACATTCACTGATGAAAGATGCCTTGTACCAGAGACAGCCCAAATTAATTTTTTTTTTTAATCATCTGAGCACTCCCTGCTGTCAAAGAGCCCTTTCCCACTGGGTCAGGCTCCCCATTCAGGCTCAAATTCTACCAGGCTAGTTAACAAGTCTGGGTTTCTGAGGCCATTGACTTGTCACAGTTTCTAAGAAGAAAACAAGTTCCAAAAGGCTCCTCAAAATACAACTGGTATAATCTACAAAGGGGCAGAATGCAGCTCAGCCAAAGGATAAAAATGCTCAAGTAAAGAGCCAGCCAATAGTGGTAGCTTTCTTTGCAGGAGCTGCAGATGCAGAGGCTGAGGTTCTCCTGTTTGGAATGCCAGAGAGATGGGAAGTGGAGCCATCCTCACCTCTCACTGGTAACCCTTCCCAGTGGTCCTTCCAACTATAAAAACACTCTAGAGACACCACTAGATTATGCTAAATCAAATCACATTCCATGAGGGGAGAGAAACAGGAAAAAGAAAGAAAACAGTCTTAAACGCTCATCCCAATGATACAAATCAATACAAATAAAATTTCCTTTCACTCTTACCTGAATATACATCACTAGTAACTATAATTCTTTTTTTTTTAATTATAATTCTTTTTGATCCCCCCTTCTTTAATTTAGAATAGGTCTCTGACAAATACAAATTCCTCTGGCTCTAAAATTTCTTCATCTGTACTTTTCTCCCAATCCTCATGCCTCCAGCCCTCTCCCATATGGTCACGCTGGCTAGGTTTTTACTCAAGTAGAAATACTTTTCCCAGTAATAGAACATTAGATGGGAGAAACAACTGCTAGATATATAAAAGCCCAAGACCAAGCTCCCTGAAATGACTTTTGTACAGTGAAAGGACTCTCACTATAGTCTAAGGCATTGACAAAAGGTTGACCTATGTGATGTCTCAGTCCAAATATTCAAAATTCCTCTGACCTCCATTTCAGAGAAGACCTCTGCTTCCTTTAGCTTCACCGTAATATTAGCCAGATGTCATACCAAGAAAATAGCTACTCTATGAGAAGGAATTTCTTAAACCTGACATTGACTACCCAGGGAAACTAACAAGTACCAAGTGCGACGGACCCTTTGGCATGCTCCATCACAATCTCCAAATGAGGGTGGCGCGGATGGTGGCATGAGTGGTACTAACCGTGGATATCCGGTGCCATAGTGTCATGGGGATAATCTTCACTCTTCATGAACAGCAGGAGCTCCTCTCCTGGCGCAATGTCTGCAACTACTCTATAAAATATCTTCAAGAGACAATGAAGGGGTGGGGGGAGAGAAAGAGAAGTGAATATTAAGAAAGGGCAAGATATATATACACTAAGATAACTGTACATTTTCCCATACCTTAACAAAAATATTCCTTTTTATTTTCATCAAAAGAACTAGCTTTCCTGTTTATATACACTGAGAACTAGCCCTCTGATGACAAATGGAAAGCTGTGACTCTCATGCCAATTCATAAATCTTTTCTAGCTCCCACTTCACAAATCAAATTTTCTTAATGCGAGGCTTGCTGTGTCACATACACCCTGTGTAATGTTTAACAAAGAACAATCCCTCCTCTGAATTCCTTACTCTAGGGAGCCACACACATACTCAGAGAGTTGAATGTGTCTTGCGTTATCCAGCAGTGGCCTAGCGAAGACTGGCAGGGGCACAATTACTCCCCTCGAGCATGTTCTCAAAAGTAGCACCTTCTCAACAAGGAGCTTTTAAGGTAATAGGCTGGAGGGGCACAACATAAAGAATCATGACAACGAGATCTGTGGAGAACATAGTCAAAGGAGAGCATTTGGTTTTTTAAAAACTTAATCCCTCTTTTACCAATCAAAAGTGCCACTCACGGGCTTCCCTGGTGGCGCAGTGGTTGAGAGTCCGCCTGCCGATGCAAGGGACACGGGTTCGTGCCCCGGTCCGGGAGGATCCCGCGTGCCGCGGAGCGGCTGGGCCCGTGAGCCATGGCCGCTGAGCCTGCGCGTCCGGAGCCTGTGCTCCGCAACGGGAGAGGCCACAACAGTGAGAGGCCCGCGTACCGCCAAAAAAAAGTGCCGCTCACAGGTCCAGGACCTGCCTTCATGATCCAGATACTGATCCCACTCTTTGAAAGCAGGCATTATGCCTTCAATTGATTCCTTTGCCAGGGTTTGGGGGTGGTGCTTATTCCTCTTACTTTCTAGTAAAATGCTGATGAGAGGAAGGATTTAAGAAATCCATTAATAACTGACTAAAAAGCAGTGGGGCAAGTGTGGAAAAAACCCTGACCTATAATTTCCAAGAGCTGCCTACCTTTCCCCTGACCAGTGTGGTTACCCTAGGTAGGTCATTGCCCAATCACCTTGTCTAGGATTCCGGGTTTCTTCATTTATAAAAGCATTTAATTCTGATTTGCAACATATACAAACATCGAATCATTATGTTGTACACCTGAAACTAATATAATGTTATATGTCAATTATATCTCAATATAAAAAGGATTCAATCATGAAAATATTTAAGGTGCCTTTTCTTTTTAACGTAATATGTTCTTAGTTTTTAATTCTATTCTAGGATTATTTATTAAACAACGATTCCGTAACCGGATAGAGGTTATGAAAGAAAGAATAAAGTTATTCAGTTAACTGGTGAAAATGAGAACCATTACATTCACACACACTCTCACACACACACACACAAATACCACCAAAAGCAACAATGACAACAATAAAACTAGGAATTCAATTCTGCTCAGTCTCGATGCAATGGGGAGAAAAACCACATAACACAAATTGACACACCCTACTAAGAAATGGGAAGGATCTATTTTGAGAAGACATTGCTCTACCTGTGGTTTCTTACAGGACCACTTATTTCAAACTGAGAAAAGTTGAGTAGTTTAAGATTTATAAGATCAACAGAAATGTGCATAACTTTAATTATATTTATCTGTTTATCTCTTGAAAAGCAGAGGACATTAAACATAAGTACGTGCCTCTTCATTCCAGTAGGTGGCTCTAAACTCCAATTGTTTGTTTTTCTTTAAAAAGACCAGAGCACAAAACTGTGCTAAATTCAAAAAATAACTCAATGAGGAGTATTTTCTGCTTAGTTTCTTTCCTGTCAAAATAAAATCATTTTTTTCATGCAACAGTAATTTAACCACATGAAGTTGCTTTATAGAAAATAATGCCAAACATAAAATGTTGCCCTAATATAATATAACCTAAGATTCTTTATCTCTATCCTTAGATAAAATCCAGATTATCTTAGGAAAATTACTCTTTGTTATGTGATGATTGTATAAAAACCAGAGAATTTACAGTTTGTATCTTATTAACCCTAACGTTCACATTTTCCCTTCTCTGGAAGTACACTCAGAGGAATGATTCTGCTCAAAAAGTTACCAGATTAAAAAAAAAAAAAAAGTGTGCGTTTGCTTTTTCCCCCTAAACTTTCCAGTTAAATGCTTATTAGTGCCCTGTTTCATTCTAGAGTTCTATTTCCCCTTAGAAAACAATAGACTTCTCTCAACAGTTTGAATCACCTCTTCTTTTGGCATCTCTCAAAGGTTTAACTTATTAGCTTCCTTTCCAACAACATGTTGATATTTGAATTGTGACATATTAGAACTTTTCAGTGGCTTCTCGGAAACAGTGAGGTTAAAGAGACAATATCCCGAAAGACCGTAAAACAGTACAATTGTCTCTTTTGGGGAATGCTGCAGAGACACACATGCCAGATCATTGGGAGAAAGTATTATGATATCATTATTTCTTTTGAATAATAGAGTCCACTATTAATCATGTCTCTTTTAATTCCATTTTAGATTTACTCAATCCAGTGTGAACAGTCCAAGAAACAAAAGAAAGTGATAGATACACTGTAACTATACATTAGAAAGATAATTCTCTTTGCCGGGACATAGATCACTACTGTAATTTCTCTTTAAGTGTCCAGATTGTCATGTGAAGAATACTGAGTGCATAAAAAATAAAAGACACGGAAGAGCATTGATGTTGGCTTTATTTACTGGAGGTAAAAGGTGACATTCCAGGCCACGAAAGGCAAGGCAAAGCAGAGTGGGTTTTAACTTCAGGGTGTTCTTTTCGATTTTAAGTGAATTTTTATGGTGCTCATGGAACTGAGGTTTGAAAAGAACTGGCAAGAGCCCGAAGTAATGAGGGCAGATTCTGAGGCATGCTTCCTCATATCGCAGTAAGAATGTGCCTTGAAGCCCCATCTACCGCCCTTAGAAACCCAGTGCTTTTTTCAAGGTGTTGTTACCACTTGCCATTTCATTATATCTCAACTCTTTGGATTTTACAGAGACTTAAGCAAAATTATGTCTTTGCTCTTATAATTACAATGGTCCCAAAGTGTAATCTGAATGCTTGAATCCAGAGATGTCTACATACAAAGCTGGTTTATGTTCTAGCAATAACAATACACCAGCAGGCGTTTGAGAAGTGAGAGAAGTATTTTAAATGAAAACATAATGACAATTTGTTGCCTCAAAACAATTATGTGGGGGAAAGATGGAATGTAATGTTGGAGGAATCAAGCCTTTCAGGAAAAAAAGTTATCGCGTCTATGCTTTTATGTTAGAAAATGGGTCTTTCAGCAAATAAAAATATAATAAAGAACGCAAGTGATTTATGTAGCTTCTCCTTCAGGTTTGTCTATTAAGTATGCTTGACCATGCTTATAAAAATGTAATCGTAACATCTTTAAAATCAGTGTATTCTCAAAATTTCGGCTACATATTGCAGTCCTATGAACTACATGTCATCTGAGTTATGTACCCGAAGCAGAGACACGACTAATATAACCTCTCCGGGTTTTGTGTTAGATAAAAATGGAAGGGAATCAATTCCTCTGTTAAATTCCATAAAAGAGTTAACAGGTCTCTTCCATCAGGGAGTTTTATGGAAAAAGTTATCTGGAACCAAAATAAAAATGTCCTGGATCTGGGATTTTGTGATGAATTCAACTCAAGTATTTAAAGAGGGGCTCAAAATCTCACTTAGAAAAAGTTGGAATGGATACAAAAGAGTTGTTGATTTATTATTTTGCTGTGTGTCTCTCAGAATGCTCTACTAGAAGGGAGAAGACAATCTCTCCCAATATAAGGTGAAAAATTAGAGGAATGGGGCCTTTTAGTATAAGAAAATAGGATTATATGAGAATTCCATTTTTTAAAAGTCATGATAAATATTTAAAAACTGTGTCAACTCCTCTAGAGTTTTCTATTTGGTAGCTAATACCGAATTCCAGAAACACAACATGTTATGAACATGACCTAACTCTCCATATATCGGAAACTTTTGAAAGTTGAGGTGGTCTTTTCATTTTATCATAGAAAAAATTTAATTTTTCCAATATCTTGCTGGACTCCTTTTAATTTTTCCAGAAAGCTTTATCTCTGTCCTTGTAAGTATGGATATTATATCTAAATCCCTGAATACTTTAATTTATAAGAATAAATATTATAGTAAATGGTTTAATAGATCTTTCTATATTCTTTTATTTTAAAATTTGCCAAAATATCGCGCTACTGAAATTTCTTAATATTTTTTTAAAAATTCTAAAGCATTCAGATATTTGAAGATAAAACTAGAAATCCCTCGAATTGTTCAGTTTTACTACTGGTGAAATTCACAATTTAAGGCATAAATATATATTATGCATGTATATAGGAATTACTCTAAAAAATAATTATTATTCTTAATTTATTTTAATCACACCTTGAAATGCTTCCAAATGTCAAAAGGATATCTGTTCAGTTAATATTCACAAGGCTAAGCTAAAGGTAAAAGGCAGTGGTGATGTGGATTTGATTTAGCAAATTTTAGACTGCCAAAATGTATATTTTCATACAACGTTATATATAAGTATATATGTGCTTGGATATATTATATATTTTATATGTGAGTTATAAATGTGGCAAAGTATACATTTTAGGGACATTTTAAAATCTGCACAAGATATGAGTAATCCCATATTTTACATATTAATATAAATTAATATTTAATGGCATATGATTAATTCTATTATATATCATATAAGTTATATACAATTATGTATTTTATAAATTGCATATTATATGTAATATATGTTATAGATAACTATTTATTATATACAGTTGGAACTGAAATTAATCACGCTTTATTAAATATTCATTTTCTTTTGTCATTTAAGCCCAAGAGGACAGCCACTAAAGAGAGTGTAGACAGTTATAAGCATTCTGATAGCAAAGGTAGTAGGCTATAAAAGACTTTCAGATTAATTCTGTTTTGTACTGTCACAGCCTGTGTTCAACCTATTCCTCCATCAAATTGATGATGCTACCATTTGTATTTATAATGGCAATAATGTGGGTTCTTGTTTATTATCCTATAAAGTAGAAAAATCTAGAATCTGTCAGACCAGACTTGCTGTCTAGTTTGCTATGCTTGGATCGATTCAAAGTATTATGCTTGTATTACTGAGACAGAAGAAAAATTCAGTGCACAGAGGGAAAACAAGAAAGAAAGAAAACATCATTTACTTTTAAAAAGATGAATAAGGGCTCATTGTTATGAATTCCCATTTATTTTTCCTGGTCAAGCACTGGAAGTTTTATTTATGCTTAATAGACTGCATTTGGCATGTCTGAAAATGGCAGAAGTGTGAATTATGAGTGACCTTCAACCTATTCAGGAAGTTGTAATAATTGAAATAATAGAGAAATGTACTCCCTGCAAAATCTGTACCGAGAGACAACTTTTTCAGACTATTGCTGTCTTTTCACTTTGAAGTAGACAGTTGATTTCTTCCTTCCCACCTCCCAACAATCAGCCTGAATGCTTTCTTTTCTATAGCTTCATTCAATTTACCAGTCCGAAGACTAGGAAAAGCTGAATGGAACTTTAATGTTTAGAGTGTGGATAGAAGGGGAGATAAGTGACCGTTCAGTGCATGTCTGAACAAAGTCAATATTTGATATGAACACATCTGTCAGTCTTGGTGCTGCAGAGGTAACATCAAGTCCACAGAGACAACGTGTGCATATGTGCTGGCTTTAGGAAACTTGCTCTGGACCCCTGATCTTTCCATAGCAACATGGGAAACCCCTACTCAGGAGGGCAGGAGTGAAAAGTTTTTAACCTCTGAAAGAAGGACCCTATTACACATTCTAATCCTGATTAGTAAGAGATAACTAAAAGTGTCTTCAGCAGGCAGAGAGTGATGACAGAATGTAAAGATATTTGTCCAACAGAATGGAAGCATTATCGTGGCCAAGCTTCGCTAAAGCAAACCATCCTTAGTTTCCTTAGTTCCTCCAAAGACATAGTATCCCGAATTTGTCTTTAAGGTAACAGTCTAAAGACTATAAAATATTAACTGAGAAACGTCAGGTACTGTCTTGCTGTATCTGCTTCCGAAGCAAAATTATATGTATCCACTGGCTATTTTCAGAACAAAACTACTGATGAAGGAGAAGTTCTGCCCCACACATTTTTATCTCTTCATTAAGAACATGAAGAGAAAGCCAAGTGTAATTTATTGGATGAAACAAAACAGAAAGGATTGACTGTTGACTCTAGTTTGCAAGAACAGGGCAAGTGATAAAGATACACGTTATTATACCTGGAGCCTACAGTGTTCCCAGCCTGGAAGCCTTGCAAGTTGTCCTGTTAAATAACCTCTAAGGATCTCTCTACAGACCCCACAAGAAATATTCATTAGCCACCCGTCTTTAATGTGGCCATTTTGTCTGACTCTATGAAAATTGATCATTCTGAACAGTTTCAGAATGCTTGGAAAGTCAGGAAGCTAAAGATCCTCTTTGGGTTTTTTACTAGACTGGAGGTGTTTCTTGTGTTCTTAACCAACATGTTTTCCTCCTTGATGACTGGCTTGTAATGAATTCTGACAACTATCTTTTTCGTACCATTCCAGAAATAGCTGGAGTCTGGTATGGTTGTGATGCTTTTAGATCTTCCTGAATGAAAAGTGTTGTGTACATGCAAATATTAATTACTTAGAATGTGCAGATCATCTTTTTCCAATTTACGTGGTTTGTGGGTCTTGGTAAAAATTCCTAGTCTGTGTAGTGCTATGGCAGTGTTGTGTGCTGGGCATAATTACATGAGGGAAACTTTTTTGTGGGGAGGGGATGCTATTTGTTTTATCATGTAAATATCAAATGACAGACTATGTCTGAGACAGTTTCATCTTCGGGTGAAGGAAGTAACTTATCAGCCAGACAGCATCCCCCCAAAGTCAGCTTAGGCACCGTTCACAAAGCCAGTCTCTGGGTATTGCCAGCTGGCATTCATCTTAAAACAGCAGAGCATAACTTTGGTATAAAAGTGGAACTTGACTTAAAAGCCAAGCAAAGAAAATGGCCAAAGCCAATAATAATTTTAACATCAAAAGAGGTCATAGAAAATGTGGACAGAAATCCTTGTAAAGGAAGAGCAAATTAACAAATTACCTGACAGTTGACGCAAACATGCTTAAAAAGTAGAGAGAGGCTAAGATACTACATTTTGCTTTTTTGCACAAATTGCATTAATTGAATGATGTAGGCATACATTTTTTCTTTCAGTAAAAAGCCAAAGAAAATAACTTGACAACTGAGTCCATAATAAGCCTGCAATAATAATACTGTTATAGTGTCACAGCAGCCTGATAGCACCGCTGACGTGGACCCAGGGAGAGGGAAAGTGGGTGTGCCAGTTCAGCCATGATGGTCCTGGAAGCAGTTAAAACTTTATAAGGTAAAGCACAAACGAGAACAATGCCTGATCCAACTGAAAACACTGTAGAATCTTGCTGCTGCTCCTCAACGACAAGGGAGCCGGCAGAATCCCCTAAGTGAATTCTGACCTTGTATTCTCTGAAGGACACTCTTTCTTCTAGATCTTATTTCTTCAAAATATACATCAGGCATTAGGTAATCTCTTATCGACACATTTTGTTTTCTTCAGAGGGAACAGCAGACTTCTCTTAGTCTACTTACTAAATACCAGCTGTCAAGGGCCTGTTTAAAAATGAAAGGACTTATCACCTTGTGTAAATGACAAGATTAATAATGTCTTGGGTTTCTGAGAACTTTATTCCACTTGTAGACCATGTTAGGGCAGGCCAAGAGCTTGAATGAAATTGCTTTCCTTTCTGTGATGCACACCTATAAAATGTTACCCCAAATCACATGCCCGGATCTTTCTCATTATCATGAGTGGAAAGGTAGGTCTTGTGTAAGTCGAAAAAGTTCACTTACACGAATTGGGCCATAGTGACCTGTCTGATTACAACCAAAATGGTTTCACCATGAAGAAGTATTAGAGGAAAACTTGTGTCCAGAGAGCTATTTCGTAAGTACACTAAACTTGTGAACATATCCTAGATAAGAACTGGCCTGATGTGAGGTACCTAGGAGTCTGTGGGTCCACTTGCCTTTGATCTAGGTGAAGGGTATAGCAATGTGGAGGTCTGAGGAAACTCATCAAAGGACGGAGGGAAAGGCGGGAGCAGGGTGAGAGCAAATCTAATGCAACATGCTCCATCCACCCATCAAAATGGGTGTAAAAGTAAGATATCTTACAAGACAACAAAGAAAAGGACATCAAAATATCCAGATTTAAAAACAAACACTCAGTAAATCATCTAGGTGTTCGGCCCACTTGACGTGAAACACATGGGTGCTTCCAGATGTAATGAAATCTCTGAACAATTAATAAACCATTTTCATGCTTCCTTTACATATTTGGTCCTCTTGAGGACCTGTTCTTGAAAGAACTTTCATTATATCCAATTCTCTGCTTTTGCTTCTGCCCTGATCTACCTCCCAGTGCCAGTTCTGGATCCTCAACCAGGGATAATTCAGACCATTAAAATGTAAAGATCTTGACGCATTGTCTGTCTCAGTAAAAATTTCCAGCTAAAGGCTGTGCCGCAGCAGTATAGCTGTGAAACACTGTACAAAAACTTTAAGGAATAAGGGGAAAAATAATTAGGACTTCAAGGATAAAGAGCCTTGGGTGTTTTTAGTGGATCTACTATTTTATGACTGGAGTGTGACTTAATTTACTAGTGTCTTTGGTGCGGCCTTCTTTTACAAAGATGAATTACTGCAGTTAATATAATATTTTCAGGGGGGGATAAGGATATCAGTCAGAAGCTGCAGCTGCTTAGAAATTATGGTTTAGCAAGTATGCCAGTGTTTTCAGAATTTCTATCTCCAAAAACATCACTGCAATAAGTTTGAAAACATGAAATGAAAAAGACATCTAAAAACAATAAACTCGAGTCTTCTAGGCAGCACTGTCAAGAAAAAAGCTGCCACAAAGCTCACTCTGGCCTGAAAAAAAGAAATCTGCAATAAAATAACTTGCAGAAATCTATTGGAAGATTTAAACTCTGAAAAATCCCCTCAGATAAAATGCTTGTAGAGAGGTATTAGGAAAATGTTCATTGAATAGCCTTTGCCTTTATGATACAAAACAGATTGCACGCTTTATCAGCTTTACCTGAAAATCTAAACCTAGGCTGTTTCTAAGTACCTCATCACCCCAAACAAATCAAATACAAGTTTTACCCAAGACAACGTGTTTTGACTGTCCCACCATGATCAAACTGTATTATCACCTTTAGCAGACACATTAATTCTCTTTTGTAGAACTCCTTCACATCATTATAAAACTGATCCAAATTGACTAAACTTGATCTTTAATATTAGAACTTTAAAAAATACGTATCTTTGCAAAAGTAAACTATAATTTATACCCTCCTTTTTGTTTTAGGTCATCTTTTCCCTTCTTTGTTGGATGCCCTAATTATTACAATGACTAGCTTGCAGTTGAAAGATTCCCCTGAAATTCTTCATTTTTAAAGCCCAGGACTTATTTAAAATTCATCTTATAAACTTGAGCTCTATCTAAGAATCAGAGCAAAGAGGAACACTTTTTACAGTTTTTTGTCACGTGCTTAATTTGCTTTTGTGTGTGCAGATGACTTGATGTTGTTAATGTTTAATAATTACTCCTGATCCAGGGTGTCTCTTTATATCTGGATATTAAATAACATGTCACACAGTGGGAGCGTTCATTATGAGATGAGTTGTGCTTATTCATCATTTGGCAGCTCCTATATTCCTCACAGAAAACAGAGTGAAAAAACAGACCTAGAGAATCTCTTTAGTCAGCTCTTTTATCATTGCACCTAGTCCAACATTCACATTTCAAAGCTGCCTGGAATTGCTAGTCTTAATTGGCTTTTAGAAAAGATGCATACCTACTTATAGATGAGTATGTTTATAATATATGCATACACTATTTTGATGTCTGCTCTTGTTTGTCTTGTCAACTGGGTTAAGTGTGATTGTATGCATATATGTCTATCACACAAATCTGACTTTTACCTCTGACTTTCCTCTCGTTGTTTGTGGGTGAACTTACTTGACCATAGAATGTCAATTTCACAACTATGTTATTTGATATGTACTCTCTTACCATCTTTGATTTCTGCCAGCATAATATATAAGTTTAAAATGAGAACTTACAGAAATAATAGTGTGTCTAATATTGGCCTTTTATGGTTTTCCTGATTCTTCGGTTAAAATATGCAAACATGCTCTTCATTAAGATACAAAACCATCATATTTTCTTTCGAAAGCAATGCATTTTACAATGTGTACCTCAAAAGTAACCATGTGAAAATTATAAATGCCTACTCTAATAAGCAATCTAATTCATACTTAAGAACAGCAAAATAGTTTCCTTTTTTAATGAGATCACAGTTCCCAAGGACAAGAATATATTTATTAAAAAATATTAGACCCATAACTATTAAATGAAAAAATGTATTGGCCATAAGTCTCATTCTTCAACCATCTTTTCACTGATCCTACAACAGTTTTATCTGTCTAAGGAAATAGCTCCTGTTGTCAGTAAATATGGATAGCAAATAATTACTATGATATAATTATATTATTTCATCTTACAGCTGCCTTTTGAGGTCTTCCAGTTCCTTTTTTAGGAAGCATCACACGCACAATTCACTCATTTACAACACCTATGTAATTCCCACACCTGCATATAGTCAGTGCTCAGAAATGTTTGTTGTTGATGGTGACAGTAACTCATATGACGGACTTGGGATATTTTCTGCTTACGATCAATAGCTAATTTAATAATGTTTTCCTTTGTCAATAATGTCTCTTGTTTTCTTACAACAAAGGGAAAAAAACAGTTGATTGGTTTATTATTTTTGATATATGTTGAAGATTTTAAAATGATTCCCATTTAAACCTAATTTTATAATTTACTACCTCTTATACAGTTTAGTCAGTAAAAATTATCTAGTAGCTGGTAAAATGCCAAAGAATAATCTCATAACAATGACTGAAACAGAGTCTTAGACCATATGACGCTAGCATTACTTACCAGCTTTCAAATGGAAACATCTAACTTAAACTTTTCTTTTTCTTGGTGGTGATTTTCATAGTAGATTTGCCAAGCAACCATTTTAATATGGTCTTCGAAACATATTTGATTTACATAATCATCGGTTTAAAAGAAATAAATTATGATAATATAACTATATTCTAACTCAGTGATGTTTATAAAACAAAAATTAGCAGGTTGAAGTTCTTGTTGTTTTAAGTATTGTCATACTAAGTTGCAAGATTCATAACCTCACTTTACTGGGTGCAAAATATGTTTCTTGATATTTTCACGATCTTGCTTCATAGTTATTGTTATTAAAGTTAACCTCACTGCATGAGCCTCCGTAAAGCAATTTCCCGCAGTGATACTTTTAAACATTTCACATAAACAACAACAAAAAATGTTATTTGATTAATCTAAAAGGGTTTCTCGTTTATAATTAGGCAAATCAAACGCATAATCAGACAAGTTCACACGTAGATCATACATATACCTCTACCTATTATTTAAAATAAAATCTATATAATATTTCAAGTGTATCACTTCCAATTTCTTCAGAAATTCAATGTTCTTGATTAGTTCAGTACTTTCTATGAATGTCTCCTTATTATGATAGCAAAGGAAAAAAAAGGTAAAGAACAGCTACTAATAAGTAGTATTCAGTTTTTAAATCATTCAGTCATTCCCAGAAAACTAGAGCATTTATGAAGTTTACTAGCACAAAATGAAAAAACTACCCAAAAAAGAAATACTGAAAATGACTTTATTCTGCATCTTATATTTGGGCATTACCTTTCACCATATCGACAAACAGGCCACAAGGGTCTACTGAAGCTCACTGTTATTTTTATTCCTCAGGCTTCACTGATACTTTAGTGCTCTCCAGGAAAGACAAGAAAATCTTTACAACATACCTGATCATTTATCTGGCATGCAACGAGGTTGTGCTGATCATAACAGCCAGCGAACCTGATGTACTTGAGCCAGCTTCCTACATCTGGTTGACTAGCATCTATGCAGAACTTCACATTGCAAAACTCATCTAAGATCTAGAAGGAAGAAGACGAGAACAATCAATTTCCATTATCAGTTCATTCATTAGAATGGTTAATTGCTTGAAAATATTTTATTCAAATGTATGTTTCCTCCTTTGAATCCTTAAGAGAAAAAAAGTCAGACAGCATGCATATTAATAGAGAAGGAATAATAATGTTATCTTGGAAGTGGCAATGTACTGCCTTTAAAGGAACAAAGCAATTGTAAATTATTACAAAAAATGATTAATTGGTTTTAAAAATGCTCGATTCCTTGTTATGAATGAATGAGTGCTATTGCCTTAATTTTATCCAATGTGATTTTTATGAAAGATAATATTGAACAGCATATATTAACATAATATTTCTAAACTATACCAGTCAATATTTTAGGTTCAGATAATCTTCCCTTGTAAGTGTATACTTTCACATTTTTTGCACTTTAAATCAGTGCAATTTAAAAACTTTAATCTAAATATTGTCAAATTCCTTTTCAGTTTGCATTGCACAACCGTGAAACAAATCACACCCATAATTGAAGAAGATAATAAGATTTGTGTCACTGATGCTTCCGACCAAACTAAAGAAAAACAAATGAAAATAAATAATTGGTAAACACTTGTGCAAAATATGTCTACCTAAAGTTTTAGGTAACACATGCCAATGCACATTTCAATTTTATGTTTCATAAGTAAAATACCAAAACTGGCTTGTGAACAAGTAAAAAATATGTAAGAATATTGACATAAATTGCCATCGTTATATATGGTTGTGCATGTTAGTGTTGTTATTTTTCATGAGATTTTATGTTTGGCCTATGCTAAATATTAATCACTACTCAGGATACCTATTAAACAAAAATTAAGATGGGAAGTGTCCATTTTTAAGGTCTTGTCTACTGAAAGGAGGCTATTCGGATTCAATAGTAGCAATAATGTTTTATACATCAATATTAAAAGCTGCATAGTTGTTGACCTGATGGTAAATGACTAGAAAGTCTGGTAATGTTAATGTCAATCAGTTAGCGCAAACTTGAGGAAGTTTCCTATCAAAGACTAAACAATATAGTCTAGAACATTAATTGATGAATTAAATAACCCCCTCCCCGCCCCCCTCCCAGAACTCTGCTGTATCTATACCTATAAAAGTTAAAACTAAACACTCGGGTGCATAGACCAAAAGCAATTTTGCACAGAATTCAGGTAATCACCCAGTTGCAGATTCAAGTCATTAACTCACCACAAACTTCCAGAAGAAGCCCAGGACTCTGAGGGCTCTAGTCAAGAGGCATTATGAATAAGCCTTTGGCCATGAGGCAATTAAAGGGCAATAAGTAGTCCCACAATTTTAAAAAGAAAAATTGAAACATAAGATAGGAATAATAATTGCCACACACACACACACACACACACACACACACACACACACACACACACACAAATCAAGTCTTTTTCAAGGAGGCCTCTTCGCACCACCACCAACAAAAAGTCTATATTAAATACCCTCTCTAGTGAGAAGAACAGGTTTTAACAATTTCTCATTTATAAAATTACAAACTTTAAGTTGTTTTCTTCAACTTTCAATGCTGAGCAGCTTAAATGGCAACTGGAGATTACCGCCCTCCTCACATGTCTGGAAACATAAATAACATCTGCAATACACACTTTAAAACAGTAAAAGGTTGGGATTTTTGTTTTATTTTTTGGTTTGTTTGATTTCTGGTTGATATTTGCTGTTTGTTTCCTTGACTAGCCTCCCTCCCCCCCGAAAAAAGTAGTTCTACTAACACACTAGAGAAATATTTAATGAAGGAAACGGGGTGAAGGCAGTGAAATGCAACACCAATTCCATTTCATATTTGCAGAAAGACGTGGGAAACTTATTAATTTCAAAGTCAAAAATCATTTATCCCCTTAGCTTTCTAGCATTCCCTTTTTGCGAGGGTAAGTACTGCATATGCACAGAAAAATTCTAGGTGTAATTTTACTCCGTGTTAACATTATTGCCATTGCCACTGTCAACAGTGAAATTAATTTAAAAACAGGTTCATTTCCAAAGAATGTCTTTTTACATACATGTAACATGATTATTCAAATATTTCACCAACGTATTAACTTTCTTACTCTCCGTATTCTTGCCCCAAGACAAAAGCTTAACTTTCTCCAGAAACCTTTCCCCCCCGGGTGAATTATTCGCTTCTGATTTGCTAACACAACTGCATTTGTCTCCCAAATGTCTTAATCGTCTCGGAAATCTCGAATAAAATAAAGTAACAACACATCTTCTGTCATTTCATCGAACACACTCCTGTGTTTTTAAAAGCTGTCAAGTTCCAAAGATAGTTAAAAAAAAAAAAAAATTCCCTTTAGGTGGACTTTAGAGAAAGGCCCTTTCAAAAATCCAACAGCGAAAGGAAAAAAAAAAAAAAAAAAATCCCCACAATCTAGCCAAAGGGTCCGAATGTGACTTTCTCGCGAAGCAGCACACGATGTTGGACAGCAAAGCTGTTACTTGGCAAGGTGGAACTCGGCCGAAAGCGGCTCCAAAGTCGCGTGGCCGGTGCCAGGAATTCAGATTTTGGCAACCCCACCTTCTGAGTCCCTGATACCGACGGACAGACACACGGAGGGAGGGGAAGGAGGAGTAGAGCGCGAGGAAAGGAGGCCGACAGCCGGGAGAGAGACCCACCGAAGGCCGGACGACCCACCCCGGAGACGCGTCCAGACCACACCGTTGCACAGGAGGAACAAGGAAATCGCCAGTCCCGGCAACGTAGATAAGCACAGGGCTCCGCGAGACTGCGGGCAAGTAGGAAAAGAAGGGCTTGGGGGGGGGGGCGGGGG
>NW_006770909.1:4764804-4765410 GCF_000442215.2 Lipotes vexillifer
GCCCCGGAGAAGGGGTGCCAAGGCAGGAAACTGTCCCAAGTAACAAACTGTGCACATCTCCAGGACTTCTTTTTTCAAAGTGAGTTCTCTTACCTTAAGATTTCTATGGCCTCAACTCAGCAATAAAAGGCAATCACAGAAGAATTAAAACAAACAAAATAAAATAATCAGCCGCCCCCAGGTTTCCTGCACGAAAATCCTTTCATACGATCCCGAGCCACATTTCGAGATGTTTTTAAAAAAAAAAAAAAAAAAAAAGCCTCGCGTCTCGATTTCCGAATGGTCTCTGATAACTTTGTCCGTCTCTAGGATCTGCTCGCCAGGACCACGCGTTTCAGATTTATTGTCCGCCAACAGTGTATTTTTAAGACCAGAAATGAAGTCTCCTCTCGTCTGGGTGACCCGAGTTTGGTGTGTTTTGGCTTTTTTCCCCCTTCCTAAATGAGTTCCGAGCTATTCCTTCTGGTTCACATCACCTCCCTCTTTTCTCACTTTCTCTTGCTCTTATCAGCCCGATGTGTAATGAAAGTTATCTGAAACCCACTAAAACTTCCACTTCTCTCTCCCAGTTCCAAGGTGGTGGTGGTGGTGCGGGGGGGGGGGGGG
>NW_006770909.1:4765425-4771037 GCF_000442215.2 Lipotes vexillifer
GGGGAGATACAAGCAGGAGGAGGAGAGTTTGAAAAGGTGGGGGGCCTGGGGAGGCGAGGGGAGCTCTAGCCCCCTTTCTGATCCTCCGCTGCGCCTTCCCCGGTCCTAGACCCTCACGGGATGGTCCCCTTTCTCAACTCGTAGCTCAGCCGCTGGGTTTCTATTTCATGAACTGTCTCTTTAAAGAGGATCTGCTCGGCCATCCAGAAAGAACCCGGGGCGAGGGAGAAAGGGAGCTATCTCCCGCCGCCCAGAGTGATCGGAAGCCAGACAGGCTCCTCTTTCAGTAAATTTTTAAAGTGACAGCAGCCTCCTCTGGCGAGAGAGGTCACAAAAAGGTCGCCAAGACTCAGTCCTATAGGGACAGACTGATTACGGATGCACCATCCCCCTTAAACATGTAGATTTCTCTGGGTAAACAACCAATGGGGAGATCTCGCCAGGCAGGAATCTTTCCCCAGGGAAATATCCTCTGTTTCGGTGTCCTGAAAGCACAAGTGTGTGTGTGTGTGTTGGGGGATGGGAGTAATGGGGTGGAGAAGGGCTTTCGGGGTGTGAGGGTGTGTGCACGAGGCTGGGGGTGAGGCGCTGGAGGGGGCGAGGAGGAGGTTTAGGGTGAAGAGACGCTGGCTCACGCTAACCATAATTACTTTAGAAATTCTCCGACAACAGTAGCCTAAAAAGTTGAAAAGGACATTTCCAGTTTTCTGTTAAGTATTTATTATTATTATTGAAATCCGTACTTTGATTTTTCCCTCCATTATCATAGTTAGGTCAGCAGAAGAGCATGCTACTTTTTAAACCATATTTTTCTTAGAAGAAGGAATTTAAAAATCTCAAACATTATTTGCATATAACCTGCCCAAATAGCGTATTAGGGGCTTAGAGAGGTAGACGATTGTCTGGTGAGTTTTTGCTATATTCTCTGATACATTAACTAAAACATCATGAATGCCCCAAAGTGGAATTGATAACTCAGATTATTTTTTAACTTTTAACATCATAAGTGTTGTTTTGGGGGAATCAGTACTATATGGTGATTAATAATTTTCTAATATATATGGTCAGCTTTTATCAACACATTCCAGAAACAACATTGGAAGAAAGAATATAGGGAATGCGTGGCAAAATAAAAGTGTCTACGCATTTACTCCAGCCAAGCTTGGAAATTTTAGTAAAATCCATCGGTTAAATGGAAATAAACGCTTTTTATCACAAAACTCCATTCATAAAAACAAATGGCCAAAATCCAACTTCTCAGCTCAACAATGGAAAGTTAAGCAAAGTAAGCGAGTCAAGGGACACTTGAGGGGGAGGGGTGAAGAGAGACGGGATGGAAAGCGCGTTTATGTTAAACTTCATCTGCAAACGGAGACGGTACAAGTCCCTTTTTGTTTCCTCCAAGTGCAAATAGACGTGTAAATCTAGTAGATCTGTATTTCCCCAAAATGCTGATTTAAAAACAAAAATAGTAACAAAAGGGAGGGATGGGGGGGAGAAAATGACAAGAGGTGGTGACTAATTCGTTTTGGTGGCCTGTTATCTGTGACATTGAACTGTTATTTCAGATAATGGCCATTGTTTGCGGGAAAATCGCACAGCAATGGTAGGTAGGACAGGAAAAATCCTTTGTAAATAACCTAAAACCCGGTCAGATATTCCCATAGAGTTCGGCTCTTGAGAACCTTTAAGAGCTCCGGGCTTGCTGCTGCCATTGATTTCCTGCCCTTCCTCAACTTGCCCATTGTAGGAGCTCCCCCGACCCTTTTTTTTTTTTTTTTTTTTTTTAATTTAGCCATAAATTAGACCGGCTCGAGCTATGAGCTGTTCTATTTTCTTCCTGTCAGGATGAGGGATTTGTTTTATGATGCATTGTGTGTTAAATACAAGTAATCTGGGGAACCGATTGCTTCAGACAGTGCGGCCTGATCAGGGGGTCTGAGAGCTCAATGCCCCAATTCCCCGCCCTAGTCTCTGGCCCCCACCTCCTTGCCCTTTACAAAGCTGCTCTGAAAAGGAGGAAACGTCGGTGGATAAACAAAAGTTCGTATGGAATCAGTGGCAGGTCCTGGCTAAATTAGGAATCGTGGACAGGGCCTCGGAGTTTTTTCCCTTATATTGGGTTCGGGTGGGGGAGGCGGGGCGACTTTCAACGTCTGGGCACTTGCACGTGCGTCAGGAGGCCGGTAGATGGCGTTGCGCCCCGAATTAAGTAGCGGCGCTGGCGGCTCCAGCCACCCAGGTGAACCCGCTGCCGCCCGCCGGGTGCCGGCAGCCGAGCTCTGCCCTCCGCCTCCCGCGCCATCCTGCGCCTTCCGGAACCTCAAGACCGGATGGGTGCACCCTGCTGTCCAGACCCGCAGACACGGACCTGAGCTAAGGCTATTGCTACGCGTGAAATTCTCTTCCTCAGATAGAGCCAAAAGAGTTAACACTTTCTTTCTAAGTCCTTCTAAGTCCTTGGAAGATTGATCTAGAGAGATAGGGGATTATTTAGCCTTACCATTATTATTTTATTAATGTCATCATCCTCAGTCTGGTTCTCTACTGAATAACTTGTGAGAAAGACTAAAGGACCTCGGCAAACATCAGATCTCAGTGTTTCTTCTCTCTCTCTCTCCTCTCCCTCTCGTTCCCCCACCCCCGCCCCCTCCCCTCTTTGACTCTACTGTGATAACTTCACGGACCTCGCTTTTTCCTGACAACGCAACGTGAAGTTTAAAAATGGGGTCCTGTAATCCCAGAGTAGCTACAAGGGCCTTGATTCTCATGAAAGGAGCCTCTGGCTATTTCAATAATAACCCTTTAGGACAAGACCCTAACCTGCCTCCCCTGATCAAAAGTGACACGAAAGAGGAGCCGGAGGGCTGGAGGAAAAGGTTTTTGCAGTGGGGGGTTGCTTTGCTCCCCGGTTAACTGGCTCAACATCAGGAGGTTTCTAAAACAATAAACAAATACAAGGAGACAAATACCACCACCAATTCCCTTTATTCCTTGGGATTTCTGGTGAAATCTGTTTACAGTAGTTCCCAGTTACAAATTAGTCTGCAAAAGCTGCTGTCTGCTCAGCAGTAATCAGTAACATGCGTGTTCTGCAGTGTTTAGCGCTGCCCTTGAAATGGGCTATTAAAAATAATGGTTTTACTATAATCTCAAACCAGCTTTAATTTGCAAACATGTATCAGCACAGATGATCTAAGTATTAAGGGAACGGAATAGGAGAACATACAATAACAAATGTACAGTTTAAAAGCAGAACATAGAGTGATTTGGTGGCAATGTTTTTTAAAAAGAATCATACTTTAAAAACATTTTCCCAGAAGGAATGATCGTTTTCTCTGCCCTGTTCTGTTAATTGTTTACCAGGAAAAAGGCATTGGAAAATATGAGGTTTGAGTGTGACTTGATAGATTTTCTGGGAGCTGTAAAGATCCCCCTTTGGCTGATGGCAGGGCTGGGGTGGGAGAGGTTAATGTGTTTTCTTCCTGGTCTGAAAAGGGCATAAACCCTCCTCAGGCCCCTTCCTTCCTCCCCCATCTGCGTGGATTGCAGAATCTTTAAAAGGCGCAAAGATTTCCAATAAGGCCACTGTCTCTGCCTTCACTGTGTAACTGTTTATTTAAAATAAGTCAATATATTAGTTAAAGCAGTAAGAAGTTAGTACTCCAGTATTCAAGTGATTCCCACAAGACTGTAAGTTGATGCCTCTTTTAAGCCTTAAACTTCATGGTTGTCCCAGAAGTAAAAGTTCTGCTAATGGAGACCCTATGGGCATGGTACATTCCAGCACATCATTAAAGGAAAGAAAAGCAGTCCAGCCAAAGCCAGATGAAATGACTGCACTGTCCACTTTTAATAGGCCTCCTGTGGACAAACAACCCTGTAACACTCTACAGAGGACAATATTTAAAAACAAGACAACTTGCTGGCAGTTTTCAATACCATAAAGTTAATAAAGTATGTTCCCATTCACCCTGACATTATGTTTTTAGTTTATAGAGGAAGGCATTTTATAACCTCAGCCTAAGTAGAGTTCCCTTAATTCTGTAGATTTGGGTTTCTTGAGGACACTAAATATACACTGAGCTCCAAGCCTGACATTTTTGTTTTAACACTGTTTTGTTTTGGGGTTATTTTTGGTGGGGTTTTTAAAATTTGTTTGTTTGTTTTGTTTTTTGTAGCTTTTCAAGAACATACAAGTGCATTTTTACATTTCTCAAGTTCAGTTTCATTCATAGAGATCCTGTTAAATCCTGTTGCATACAGCTCACGTCAAGAAGCATGAAATAATCTGAGAAATTGACATTTGGCTGAACAATAACTGCTTGCTAATTAAATTAGCTTCATGTATGGATATTGATGTGTGTTTAAAAAGAAAATCAATGCTTCCTTTTCCACATCAGAATCGGATTTTGTAAAATCTTACCTAACTTAACTGATACAAAGCTAAGAAAAGAATATAAGTACGTCTTTAGGGCTCAAGAGATTTCCCACTGATTCGCATATAAATATTTCTCCCAATACAGAAACTCCAATTTGTCCTCTTTCCTTCCCTCCAAATTCTTGACCACCTACAATTCCTTCTGTCAAATCTTTTTACTTAATAGGTAAGCCTTGTAATGAAGAATCACATTTAGGCAAGATAAACTAGATTGGGAAGCCATGGAATCAAAGGTAATATTTTGTTTAATTTTAATTTATATGTTTTAGTCAGGGGAGTACTCCACAAGCTTGGCTCCCTAAACTTAAAGATGAATCCTGTCATGTTGGGTAGGTAGACCCAGCAAAAAAAACGGTCACGCACAATAAGAGTTTACAAATAAAAAGTGCTCTGAATGTCCAGTCACCAACATACATTATTACCACTGCTCAGGAGAGATATTTTTGGTCTCTTTTGATGGACTTTGTCTTTTTTTTTTTTTAACTCTATGGGGGGGGGGGAACTGTTAAAAAAAAAAAAAAAAAAAAAGAAAGAAAGAAAAGAGGAAATTAAAGGTAAAAAAAAATTTAAATAAAAAATTTCCCTTGGTCTGGAAATGGGCCCAACTGAAAGCATGTTAATCTCCACCTCAGTAATTTGGTTCTCCAGGAGAAGACAGAAGCCCTGCTGCTGTGCCCTGCACTTCATAAATCACATCTTTATGTGGACAAGGTCAGGGCACCTAACAGCTCAGACATGGGCCTTCGCAGTGGCTCGAGGATTCAGGCATGTTTACTCTCCCGCCTGGCTCTCCGAGGAGTAGTCCAGCACGCTTCTAATTACTTTTGATTATTTTCATTTGCTGGGGTCAGTCTGGCTTGCCAGGACTGCTGGAGGGTTGATTTCCTACAAATCTTGATGTCTTTGTAGGACAGCCTTGTGTGCGTTCAGAATTAGCACCCCGTTATTGTCCCTCCAGCATGGGATCCCTCCTAACAGATGCTGTGATAGAAAAGTTTCCCTAGTGAATCATTACCTACTTCCCTTTTTATTAATTAACTACACAAACATAATCACCTATCTGATCTTTTTTAAAAAATGCAGATGACTCTCTTAACAGATGAGTGTTTTATAGTATATTTGCCCGGAATAAACGTGATCCTTTTTTTTTTTTTTTTTTTTTTTTTTTTTT
>NW_006770909.1:4771047-4775264 GCF_000442215.2 Lipotes vexillifer
TTTTTTTTTGCTTCGACTTTAAATATATTCAGTAATGATAGCAGCTCTTTGGAAACTAAGATGAAATTCTTTGCTGAGACAACAGCTCTAGTGAATAAATTATTATACTCAAAGATTTATTTCCAAAACTCCAATTAAGGCTGCCATATTTAAAATATTTTTTGTTGGGCTATTTTGATGTATTTCAGTCCTAAGCCATTATGCTGAGTGGTTATTTTGTGGCTAAAGCATAACAACAACAAAAAATTTATACCAAGTTTAAATGAATACACTGTGATAAAATAAAAACTTTAATAAAATATGTCGTAGTAAAATTTGGTAGAGAAAAAGAGTCAAAATATCATTATTTTCCTCTTTCTTATGCCTCAAAAGTATAGATGTTTAATACAATGATGCATATGCCTTAAAAGATACATTCAAGAAAAAAATGATGAGGAAATAAATATCCACAAAACTGAGATAAATATTCATTAAAAAAAACACATAACACATCAACCTGGTTGTTCAGACAATAAGCATTTTCAGATCACTGAACAAAAATTACTATAATCTTTTTTATTTTATAAAAGACAACTTGGATCTTGATTATAAGTTGTCCCAAAAAGCCAAATCTCTCATTCTTCCTAACTTTAGATCAAAGAATTAAGGTCCTAAATTAAGGCTTTAGGAATTAACCTCAACTGCTAGGAATTAATTTTTTATTATTTTATCAATTTAAATTAAGTCAATTTTTCAAGACAGCATTTAGCACATTATGTAATAAATCCACAGTCAGCTTCTTTCCTGAGGCTTTAGGAACACCATTTCAGAGTGCTTTTAGACGTGTAATCTTGTGGAGGAAGTGAGTTGGAAGACCTTTCTCTGCTCCCATCTCTTCTCCTACCTGTTTGCCTTTGGGTAAGTCACTTAACCTTTGAGTCACTTTCTATGAAAGTTTCACAATATCAACCTAATAGGAGTGTTGGGAAAATAAATTGGGTAATATGAGTGTGAACTGCTCTGAGTTCGTGGGAACAGGTCAAAACACTAAGTTTCACAGTTTTTGTGTTTGTGTAATGGGTTAGACTAGACTTACAAACACACACAATGAGGAAGATAGTCTGGTCTGTACTTTAGGGAACAGCAAAGTATAAGTATTTTTCTATCCTCTTTCTTCCATTCCAGTGTCAGTTGCCCTAATCCTTACCCTGACCTATGGAAGAGAAGAATTTTAAGAAAAATGTTTTTTTTCTCTCAAGCTGTGCTATCCCCGAAGATGTCCGTCTTTGCCTGGCTTGCAGCTGAGTTTGCTCTGTCCCACCCACTGTGTTCTCTGCCAATCAGTAAGCGGAAGAATTCTGAGACAGAGGTGAAATACCACTGAGATCCAAGAGCCCTAAAAACCGGGGTAGGAGGCCATGCACACACACACACACACACACACACACACACACACACACACACACACACATCCAGACTAGTTTTCGGTCAATATTCATTATCAAGGTCCAGAAATGTATTCTCTGCAACGTCCTCTGGTGGACTTTAAGTGTCAGTATGGTAGGAATTGGGTTTCTCTCATTTGCCTCTATTGCCCAGATCCTAACATAACGTCAGACATGGAATAGGTATTCAGTAGGGCTTTGTTGGAAAAAATGTATTGGGTCCTTCCTTGATTTTCATTCCTATGTAGTTTGGATGCTTAGCTTGGATGCTTGTTACCTCTAGTCTGAATTATCACAATGACTTCCTATTCTGACCATCACTCACCCACCCACTAGTTTATGCTCAACACTGTTCATCTTCCCAAGCATCAGCTGTTGTTACTCACTCCCCTGGTCAAAATTCTTCAGTGGGTTCCAGTTGCCTAACAATTCAGTATAAACTCATTGTATTTTTTGAAAATGAAATGAGGTAATGTATGTAAATTACTTAGACTCATGCATGACACCTAGCATATGGTCAATGAAAAAATAGCTATTATTATTATTGGTATTGCTAATATAATTATAATTTTAATCATTATTGTTCCTCAGCCTATAATTTATTTTGCCTTCATTATCTTAGATGAAATCTTATCTATCCTTCAAAGCCACCTCTTTTTCTATGACCACTGGTCCCTAACCACCAGGTCTGACCTTTTCATCTTTTATCCCGAATCATCTCCTGGTTGATAGTCAGCTCTACCTTACGTTACAGTTGTATCTGTAATGCTCTTCAGTATGCATTATTAAAATTGTCAACGGTCCTCTTTAAAGGGTTGTTGTAAAATTCTTAAGGATGGAATCAAGTTTGATTCATATTCACATCTTGAATAGCGTCTTTTCAGAATAGGCTAAACTACATTTGAACTGTGCTGCAAGAATCAATTAATTATGGCCAACTGTATCAGGAATTGTTATATTTAATATCTAAGGAAACTGGACTATTTACCACTGTTCCCCCATGGGAATCAATCGATGCACTGGTAATTCTCTTTTAGGGAATCTAGAGATAGAAATTTCTACCACTGCTGCTTCCCAGGAGTAGCACTTTATTGCTCCCCCCATGCACCCATACTTGTGTTTCTATACCAACTATCTGAGTTGGCCCTCTACCTGGGTACCAACCCTGGACAATATCTGGGATGCCTCCCTTTTCCTTATCCCCAGTGAGCAGTCATTGGCTATTACATTGTTTCTTTAAGGCCCTCACCTTCCCACTGGCACTGGCCTGATGCAGGCCCTTGTCATTTTAGGCCTGAATTCTGTGGCATCTTTACACGAAAAATCAGTCTTCCTGAGTAACAAAGTTATGACAGTGTTTTGCTTTACTTGAAAACAAAAGCTAAAAAAGAAAAACCACACTAATAAAAACCCTAATTGCTCCTAATTTGCTGGAAAATAAAGCTCCTAATTCAAAATGCAATCTTCTCTATAAGTGGATGTCAAAATTATCTTTCCAGGCCCATGGTTTGATTCTTCCCTCTAAACAAATCTAAGATCCGGTTAACTAGGGAGATGAGTAGAAGCTCTTGGCCCTTTAACTGTGTTCACGCAGGCCCTTTGCTTTACTTATCTCTGATACTCAGAGCATTCAAGAGATGAAACAAAAGCTCAAGGAGAAGTCAGAGTTCTATCTATCAAGCTCATACACAGCCCTCCAGGCTCCTTTCCTTGAAATTCTTACAGTGCTCATTATTAAAAACCTTCACTTGTCAGTCATCATATTTAAGGTCATTTGGGATATTTCTGTCATCTGCTGATCTACCTATAAGTTGTTTGATGGCAAGAAATGCACTTTACACCAGCATTTTCTCATCAGTGACTTGTTACCAGGTATTCTCTGAAAATGTGTTCCGTGGTCAAATGAGGGAGAGAGAGCTCCATCCTGGAGCTTCACAGTAAACATTAATGTGGTAAGTGCTCTAAGACTCTAGAAGTCTAAGAAGTCCTTCAGTGAAGAAACCTATTTTGGCTTGTTTAATAGAGCATCAATAAAGATAGTTAAACATGTATGAAAGCCCCTTTCCCCTTCCACTGAACACCTAAGGGGAACAATTTTGGAAATAAAACTTTTTATTATGTTGCACCTGTTTCAGCAAAGCTGATACTAGTAAAAACTGCTAAGTATTCCCTAAATATTTTTCTATTAATTGACTGTTTTCACTCTTAACCAAAAATGTTACTAAAAAATAGTGCTGGATAAAGAGAGACAAAATCAAGCCTCAACTTTTCATTCAGCTTGAAAGCATTTGGAAGGTCTATCAAACTCACAAAGAAAGGAGGTTATCAGTAAACTCTCTCCAACTGGTCCTTTGCCTGTGAACGGTTGTAATTTTACTTGAGTACCTGGTATGAGAAACTTCCAAAGAAATGTGTATAATTTCCTTTCAAAATCAACCCACACCTTCCTATCCTCTTCCATTATAAGCCTTTCTAAAGCATAGATTTTACCATGGGCATATTTACACACAATGTCTTATATTATTTAGGCTCTTCTTAATAAGATTTGGCATTATCTAGATATATATTTCCCCAGGAGAAAGAAAAGCAGTCATTTAATCTTAGTCTACCAAAGCCTGAATTAAACATTTAAGAATTAAACTGGCCGGGCTTCCCTGGTGGCGCAGTGGTTGAGAATCTGCCTGCTAATGCAGGGGACACGGGTTCGAGCCCTGGCCTGGGAGGATCCCACATGCCGCGGAGCAACTAGGCCCGTGAGCCACAACTACTGAGCCTGCGCGTCTGGAGCCTGTG
>NW_006770909.1:4775362-4787325 GCF_000442215.2 Lipotes vexillifer
AACAAGAGAGGCTGCGATAGTGAGAGGCCCGCGCACCGCGATGAAGAGTGGCCCCCGCTTGCCACAACTAGAGAAAGCCCTCGCACAGAAACGAAGACGCAACACAGCAAAAATAAATTAAAAAAAAAAAAAAAAAAAAAAAAAAAGAATTAAACTGGCCTTTTCTCCAGTTTTTGATATTGGATTCCTGGGTTGTGCCTGCCAACGGCTGTCTAACTGCTAAACTAAGTGGACATTAAATCAGATGGCATACAAAATTACAGGAATTTGATCTTTATATAAACCACAAACCTTGATGAACTAACATTGTTCCAGATGAATTAACTATCATCCTGCGGAACAGAACATTTCGCAGGAGCAACCACACAGTCTCCTCTGTAAAGAGCACTAATGGCTGTGATTAATTTGTGATCTATTGAAAGTGCTCACTGCTAACTAAAGAAGCCTGTGCTAAACAAAGGGGGAGGGATGGTGAGGCAGTTCTGGCCCAGAATTACTGCCCTATTTCAACATTCTGATGGTGGATGCTAGTTATGATGTCCCAGTGGCAGAATTGTCAAAAAAATCAATATGCTAAGTTCTGAGCAGTGATGTAGTGAGATATCACTCTTCCCTATATTGGAAATCCTAAAATTCCATTTTATTATGTCAATAACTATAACTAGACACCTTAAAAATAAAAACTCTGTAGAGCCAGAAAAGTGTGAGGCTTATAATCCATTTAATGGGTGTCATATCTTTTGATACATATCAAATAGTAAAATGTCAAAATATTCCAGTAGTGGTTAAAGTACCCAATAAGATCTCAGTATCGTTATGAAAACATGGACATGATTTCAGGTGTGGCTTTAAAAATATATTTCTGTTAATTTTGTTGAGTCAATCCTTCAACTTCAAATAAAATCCTAATATAGCCTGTCTATAAACTCCAGAATTAAGTACCGGTCAATTTCCAAGATGCAGATTCTCAAAGGTATTTGTGTTTTGGTATGTAGTTCTTGACTGGAAAACAAATCTAGGCTTGCTAATGCAGTGCCTACAACTAGAAAGGAGAATGCCAGAAGGGACATAAATACTTAAAAAGAAAAGAAGAAACACACTTTGATTTACACATAATTTCTCTCCCCATGTGATCTGGACTATCAATTTACAAACAAACCATGGAACCCAGTCATGAGATGGAGAAAGTCAAAATTATAAGCCTAGGATGATAAGATCGAAATGGCTATAGATTTTAAATTTTAAACTCATGCTTTTGTGTAATATTACGTTGTATCTAATACAGTTTTATATTCTTCCCTCTTCCACTCTTCCAAGAGCTAGCAAAGTTCATATGTCCTCAAAAAAATGAAGTTGGATGAATCAGATTTAAATGATTCACTAAGTCCTTTAGCATGTTCATTTGTATTAATTCTGTGGGTTTTGTTGTCACTGCAGAAATTATCATAATAAATGTTTATCATTTCCTATACATATCTCTTTGGTAACCAATGCTGGAATATTTCAAGAAAGTCATTAAAAGTCTTTATAAAATATATTTTGCTACATTTCAGTCTTGGAAAGCCCAGTGGTGTTGTAACATAACGTATACACATTCAAGTTACTAATGTTCAACTATTGTGAACAGATAGAAAGAGGGAGATGGAGATGGAGAAGAGAGAGAGAGAAAGAGAGAGAGCAAGAACGAGAATGAGAATGAACGATCTTTTATCCAGAAATGAGCATCAGATGGAGAAAGAATCATCTGTTTCCTCAGTAGGAATCAGTGTTTAAATGCGTTTTGTATTGAGTATCTTGTTGCATTGAGTGTGACTCTTAGGTTTAGAGATATGTATTTTTCACACCATGCAGTACCTGAATGCAAAAACACCACTTTCTCCAATGCTCAACCAAAGCCAAGGTGATCTATGTCCATACTGGATGGTTTAAAGGCTGAGCAAGGGAAATTTTGATTACACTTGATTTTCAATTACTGGTTCACTGCAGAATCTAAGCCCTCAGTAAAATGCAAATTTGCTGAATTTGGTTTAGACTTTGAAAAGTTTCCCATAGCAGTGATGAGATAAATAATTAAGGTAAATAAATTAAAGTATCTTCCAGTCAAAGAACCTGTGGATGGCAAACCAACATTTCTTCTCTAATTATTCCCTGTTCCCAATGATTTTGTTTAATATGGTCCAGGTGATCCCAGTGGCTCATGACTCACATGACCCTGCTGTCAAATCATTCACAGCTAGGATGTGATGGCAATGCTATCACCTGTTTTCACAAATGTGCCACCTCTTGTGGCCTTTAGCAGGGAAGGTGATGGGCTGAATGTGGTTAGCTGCCATAATGAAGTAAGAAGATCTTCCTCCCAGGGCTTAGTAGACCACAAGTTTCCTCTCTGCAAATCTAAAATCACTTGGGCTCATGAGCAATCAGTTTCTCCCCGGTTTCCTGCTAAGTTGTAGCCCTCTGATGTTGGAGCCCTGGATAGAATCTGCTGCTAGTTATGTGATACTGAGCTGCTTAAACTTCCTGAATTTCTCTTTCAATATCTTTAAAATTGTGGTAATGGCATCTATATCATAGGAGGTTATTAGGATTAAACAATGGAGATTTTATATATATATATATATATATATATATATATATATATATATATGGCACTTAGTATAATGCCTGCTACATAGTAGACATTCAAAAGGAGGAGAAATAGTATAGTGATTAAAAGTACAGACACGAGAGTAGGACAGCCTGGATTTAAATCAGAGCTTCACTACGTGCTAGGTGAGTGACGTGTGCCAAGTTACTTATCACCTCAGTTTCCTCGTCTGTAAATGAGGATAATGATAGTATCTTACAGAGGATTAAACATGATAATCCATGCACGGCACTTAGCTCAGTGCCTAGAACATAAGCACCTAATAAACATTAACTTATTAAATGGAGTTCTAACTCTATAAAATAGCTGTTAGCTTCTATATAAATGCCTTTTATGGGTTTTTTTTTTTTTCCATAGACATCTCTACATCAGAAGAGGAATAAGCATTTTTTTAATCCTAATTTATCTGCTGTCACACAGGCAGCAGTTTGTTTCTTGAGAAACAAAATGGAAACATATAGAAGCAGAGAAAAAGAACCAAAATAAGTGACAGGAATGCAAATTCATTATGGCATCTAACAACTAAGCTAGGAATCCCAATCTTGGGAGCGGGGAGAAATATTTCCTAAGAAAGGAATATTTTCGGAGATAGGTAAAAGAAAACACATGAAGAGAAACTGGAATCTTCATGATTCTATTGAAGTGATTCATGTTTTCAAAATAGACCTTGAACAGAAATTCAGTATGTTTTAGTCGATATTTAAAGTAGGCTATTAAAAGATACAATTCTTCAAAATGTGAATAAAATGGGGAAAATGGGAGGTGAAACATTCAAGGAAAAGGAAATAGGACACACACAGAGTAAGATGTTCGTGTGAATCTAGAGGATCTCAGCAGAGGTTGTTCAGTTTGGGGTGTGTAAATTTCTTCTGTTGGCTGGAGCAGAAACGTGAGTGGGTGGTGAGTGGGGCTGGATCTTCCAGAGCCAGTCAAATCTTCAGATGACTGTAGCTGCTGTCTTAACTGCAACCTGATGAGACCCTGGGCCAGAACAACCCAGCTAGCTAAGCAGCTCCTCAATCCTAAACCATAGAATCTGAGGACAATACATGTTTATTATTGTTTTCAGCCACTAAGTTTGGGGGCAAATTGTTATGCAGCAATAGATACCAAAAACACCAGCCAAAGACCTTTGGTGCCTATGGAGAATTCAGTCACCTGGCGTCCTCTGACTGTCAGAGACCTCTGGACCATGAAGGGGTACCCTGACCATCCCAGCCTGCACTTAGCCTCAGCATGCCCTTTCCCTCCTGCAGCTGGAAAGAGATGGTTTCACACCCCTATCTAACAAATACTCGCCTCTGGTTCCTCTCATGAACTGTTGCTCAATAAACTCGTTAGGATATCCCAAGAGCCATGAAGCTGAGAAGCATTAGTGAATAAGACTTGATAAGGCCAAATTATGGAAAGCTTTCTAAAGCCTGTTGGAATTTAGGCTATCTTGGATTGAAAGCAGAAAAAGCAGCGATCATAAGTTTCAGAGTGGTGATATTATGACAACAGATTTCAGAAAGGTTTGTTTCCCTATTTCCAGAGTCCTCATTTAGCGTATCATGAACTTTCAACTGGTTTGGCAGCATGTACCAAATTAGGGCTAAGTTGCTTTGCCGATTCAGACTGATTTTTCATTATTGTGTATAAAATGACTAAGATGTTGATCTTTGAATGTAAAAGGGCTCTGATAAACTGGTTATCAGGAGTTCCCTCAACATTAGCCCAAACCTAGAAAAATGGTAATACAACAGTATCACTGCCAAAGGCAGCAATGAAAAATAATATTAGCATCACTGCCATGGACTAGAACCTTGCCCCTCTTCTGTGGTAGCAGGAGCTCTCCTGGGAGTTGCAACCACTTCTGATAAAGTAGCTGTGGGCTGCTATTCCCACAGGTTCCCAGAGAGATTGCCAGGTTTTCAAAACTACCAACCAAACCATATCAGATGTGACAGAGAGCGTGGTAGGGATAACACATCATCCTTGGCAAGGGGCTTTCACCTAGATTAGTTAATTAAAAGTCACAAATGATGCAAATCTATGAGACAGTATGACAAGTAAAATTATCACAATAAAAATGAGAAAAAAGATGCAGACATTAGAGAACTTGCCTAAGGTCCTCGTGCTGGTAAGTGGTAGACCTGCGGCTGGAAGATAGAACTTCTTAGCTAATGTTTTTTTCTGCTGTACCGGTGCTTCTCCATCTATCCAGGCAAAGAGGCTGAATTTAAATTTAATTTTCTTTCCTCTTAGAGAACCTGGTAATTTTATTTATCACTTCACTACACTTTGGTATTTCCTTTGAAGTTTTCATTTTTAAACATTTTCTTGGAAGTCTTTCAAACTGTAAAAGCAACTCGTACTGTTTTACCAACTAAACAACACAACACAGTGGTGATTCACCATTCTGAGGTAATTGATATTCAGTCCCGTGTGGGCTTTTTCTTGTTGTATTCTTTGCTCACGCCAAATTTTTAAAAATTCACCAAAATAAAGTTATACTTTACGTACTATTCTATAACTTCCTTTTTTGCATGTGACAATATATCACAAACACACTACAAGTTAAAAAGTCTATAATATCTAATTTAAAATTCTTTTTCTAATTTGTTTTTGTGTACATACAGCCACATGTACATACATGCACACACAGACAGTTTTACAAGGACTCTTGGGTTTCAGAGTAACTGAGATTTCTTCCCAATCCCACACCACTCTCTTCAATTCCTTGGTTCTTGATTCACAGGTTGAAAATGACCTACTAAACATGCTGCCGGATACGGTTTAGAAGCCAAAAGGAGTGAAACATTAATATAAACCATTGTCCCTGCTGTTAAGGCCCAGGCAATCTATTTAGAGAGACAAGACTAAGCTACTTGAGAGAACAACAAATAGTACAAGACTGTAAGTCATTAAGTACTAAATTATGTGGCTCGAATGATAAGTGCTACAGAGATTCAGGCAGGAAAGAGATGCTGGTGTGGTAGGGGAAGCTTTATGGAAGGGTGAGACTTTCACTCATTCAAAGACTGGGCAGAAGTGGAAAAGAATATTCCTGGGGAGCTTTCGATGTGCTAGAGTTAGGTTAAAGGTATTTTCAATGTTTGTTCAACTTTTTTGATGAAACTCAGCATCGTATTGTTCCTTATGATTCCCAAATCATCCCCATATGTTTTTAAAGTATAGACTGTAGTAGCTTAGGTATATGTATATTCATGTGTGTGTTTTAAACAAAGAGATTAATTTTCCTGGTGGATTCTAATACATAAATGGATTTATGCTGGGTGAATCTGCCAGCATAAATTAAAGAAACAGTGAAAAATAATTGTTCTGATAAAATCTAAAAGCAGTAAGTAAGGTCAAGAAATTTTTGGAGTAATTCTTTTTTAAATTTAAGAATAACTGTTAACATACTGAAGGTACACCTCTAGGTAATGCTTTGTAGATAAACTAGAAACACTTTGTTTCAGATAATAAGTCTTCCTATTTTGTTTAACAGCCGAAGACCTAGTCAAATCATTTTCAATAGTGGTAACAATAAAAACAATAACAAAAATCACAAAGCACTTCAAATCATAAGCACAATGCCTAAATACATACAACATACTGCTGTTTTCTGTGTTGTAATCACTTTTGTTTGTTTGTTTGTTTTTTGTTTTTTGCGGTACACGGGCCTCTCACTGCTGTGGCCTCTCCCGTTGCGGAGCACAGGCTCCAGACGCGCAGGCTCAGCGGCCATGGCTCACGGGCCCAGCCGCTCCGCGGCACGTGGGATCTTCCCGGACCGGGGCACGAACCCGCGTCCCCTGCATCGGCAGGCGGACTCTCAACCACTGCGCCACCAGGGAAGCCCTGTAATCACTTTTTTGTAAATTATTTGATGTTGATTGGAAATGTAGGCAAAATATATCCATTAGCTTTTTTTAAAAAACTGTGTATTTAAATAGTTTATTTCTAACATTAGTCAGTCTTGTTAATTTCACTCATTTATTCATTCATTCTGAAAAGAAACCAGACATGGTCTTTGCCAAATTCGCATCTGTAAAAACCATAACGGGGGGCTTCCCTGGTGGCGCAGTGGTTGAGAGTCCGCCTGCCGATGCAGGGGACACGGGCTCGTGCCCCGGTCCGGGAGGATCCCACGTGCCGCGGAGCGGCTGGGCCCCTGAGCCATGGCCGCTGAGCCTGCGCGTCTGGAGCCTGTGCTCCGCAACGGGAGAGGCCACAGCAGTGAGAGGCCCGCGTACCGCAAAAAACCCCACAAAACATAATGGCCACAATGTGGCAAACATATTGGGGTGCAGCAAGTGGATACTGGTGGCCAATTAGCAAGCTACTGAAGTAATAGAAACAAGAGATGATGGCAAGATGGTAAAATATAAGTGTCCACTCTATGTCAGGTGCTTATTATGCATCATTTCCTTTAACAACTCACTAACCACCATATGTGATTATTATCCTTGTTTTGCAGATGACAAAATTTACGAACTCAGTACGATGGAGTAAATACCTTGCCCAAAGTCACACAGCTGGTAAGTATTAAAGATGGGATTCAAATTCTAATTAATCTGACTGTATATTTTGCTGTGATCTTTACCCAAAGCTACAATACCTCAGACATAAAGACCTAAAAGGTTGCCCTGCTAACTTGCCAACGATGTCATCTTTCTGATATTGGGAGTTGGCAATTAGTATCACTGTAAGCCAACCACTGACTGACAGGGACCTTAAGGAAGACTAACCTCAGTTTAATAATAAATATCAGATACATAATGGAAGTATTCACTAGGGGTATTTTCAAGACCAATATAGACTCCTGGGACACAAGTGCACCTATACTGCATATTTGTAATAACACAGTCATTTTGTGGATGTGAAAACAGAGGCCAGAGAAGGAACTTGATTTTCCCAAACCTAAATCATAATAGGAGTAAGAATAAATGTAACCGATGCTTGGTTTGTGGCATCATACATTTTTTCAATTACCCTGTCATTGATTAATGTATTTTCATTGTAGTCTGTTAGGACAATACACATGAAAAAGGAATTCAGTACTCGAAGTAAAGAAGAGGGGCACTTAGAAGTAAAATTCTCATCTACTAAGGTTCTCAAAAAGTGGCCCTAGAAAATGTATCTTTTATCCTCATCTTACATTCTTCACTTAGATTTGTGTAAAAGCATAAAGGTAAAAATAAAAGAAGATAAAACGATTTCTTATTTTTCTGTCCACAACTATAAGTATGTCATAATAGGGATGCTAATAAAAACAATGAAATTTGATTTTTCACATTATGTCATTAAACCATAATTATGTCTCATAGCCTAAAGAAGGTCATTTGGGGTTTTTAGTGGTTTCCTCTTAAATCTAGCATGTCTCCCCTTGCTATCTGCTTCCTTATCTGATTATTTACACTGTTTGAAACTTCCTTGTGCTTTTATCATCAAAAACCACTTGTGGTCTGCATCCTGGGTGCAAGGCATCGACCCCATGTCATATTCCTTGTCTAAGCCACGTTTCTAGTAAAGTTTCCTGACAAAAGTTTTGTCAACATAATAGCCAACATAAGTTTTGATAGGAAATAAATTGGTTTATAAAAGTAAGCCTTAAAGTGGGAATCAGTTCCTCTGTTTCAAGATATCTTTTGAAACTGCTTAATGAGAGTTCTTGAAGATTTTGGTGAAGACACATCAGGATGCACGTAATAGGAAAGCTTCTAAGTCTTCATATCTTAAAACTGTTAATAGAAATAAATTGTTCATTGCATCATCAGACAACACATTTCCACTGTGACTATGCTCAGCAGGTATTCATTCTAGTGAGACTTAACATGAAAATTTATTAAGAAAATGAAGTTGTGAAACTGATTAATTTCAGAAACCATAGGAGATAGAGTATAATCAAAATGTTGCAATTGCACCGGACATTCAAGCCATCTATAGTGTAAGAGAAGTTTGTAATTAGTCTATGTTTTTCATCACTAGGGAAAAAAAATATGTGGTTTTAAATATCATGTTTAAAGCACCTAAAGAACCCAGAGTTGTCATGCTAAATACAAGAGATCTAAAGATCTGCTGTTACACATCCATTACATTTAGTGAGCTGTCCTCCTGGCTTTTTTGAAGTGCTGTATACACAATCTCGCAAGGCGAAACACTTTATGTACCATAAGAAATTTGAGGCATAATGTTTAATGTTCACAAGATAAGTTAACAAAACTGTATGCTAGTGACTTTTTTATTTCCCAGTTTTATGTCCTTCGAGTACTTTAAGGAAAGATAAACAAGAAGGTAGGAGAACAAATGTGCCTTTCCCTTCTACCTTTTTCACTCTTACCTCAATTAAATTATAACTGCTGATTTGCACCCAAGGAAGAAATCATGTTAAAATACGCTGGGTTTTTGGGGTTTTTTTAATGTTTAGATAACAGCTTTCAAAACACAGCTAAGTAAAATGTGTTTTGAGATGGAAAACATTTGGTCTTTTTTGCAGCTTTCAACAGCTTAAGTGAAGGGATTTTTAATGTTCCCAAACAGCTGGGCCATACGATGTGTAGCATGAATTTCACTCTCATTGAAGGGTCCCATCTCCCTCCCTGCACCGAGAGGTTCCTCTTTTTCTTCCTGTTATTACTGCCTGTTCATCTAAATAGCTTTCCATTATTATCACGGCTTTCTCATAGGTCATGCTTGCAGCAGTGATTGCTGAAAGAACTTTCCCTTGAACAAAACATAAAATTTTCCTTCACAAAAATGCTAATTTTTAAAATGTATTGTGTGGCAGCTGTAGAAAACAGCAGGTGAGTGTACATTGGAATAATAATAATAACTGTGTGACAGGGAGGGGGGATTCCATTTGTTTTCAGGACCTCTTGTAGCTTTCTCAAAAGTGCTAATGAACATTACAGTACACATTATCTGAACTGCCTTAATTTTTTATCACTCTCTCAACATCACTCCAAACATACGCCCAAATGGAGTTTTTTTCAGAACTAATTATTTCACAATTATCTTCAAACCCCTTCCCAGGTAAGTACATAAGTACTTACATAAGCACATAAGTACGCGTAGATGTACATAAGTGTACCTATGCGTCAGTACTTATTTATGTGACTGTAATAAGTTAATGAAGACAGTGTGAATGGCAATCACACATGTCAATTCCACGTGACAACAAAAGTAATCATTGTAAGAAAAAAAAAAGCCCCCAAATTATAGAATAGTTATTTAATGCAAATGTACTGAGTTAAAATGCATCTTACATTTAACAGCAGGTTTACTGTTTTACAACCAAAAGAGTAAAAACAATAGTTCAAACGTTTGCCTGCACTAAATATACAAACCATGTAAATAAACTATGTTCATAAATATACATAAATTATGTAAACTGCTTGGCAAGAAATAGCAAAAATGTCATTGTCTATTTTTATAATCTGTTATTTATTTCTGTTTCCTAGAAAATGTCACTTTTTTCTGTATCTGTTTATCTCGAATTTAGGGATTGAATTGAATGGAAATGTATCTTTCATTCCCTGTGCCTTCCCTCCTCAACTACCTCGTCCCATCCTACTGCAAGCTATGGGACCTTCTAGCCTTACTAAGGGCCACTGCAAAGTTCTAAGGTCGGGCAGAGAGTGGAGGAAGACAATATGAATCCATTAAATGACACATCTGATTGGCCGGGAAACTCAAAAGTTCCACATGGTAAAAGAAAAGATGCTGTGGTATTTATTACCTACTGTGAAGTTCAAAATAATAAACAATTCTTAATAGGTAGATGATTCACAGTCATTTAAATTGCTTTCACAAATCCTCTATGATTGCTTTTCACCCTGGTCGATCTGTACACTCCAAACTCTACTCCCCAAAAAGTTAACTTGTTCTTGGAGAATTGAAAATTCACTTAATACATATAATGACATCTATGAATAGACATGTAACCCTCATATAGGAAAACTGATTCTGTGTGTAACACACACACAAACACACACACCCCACAGCTTCAAAATTGTTTTTAACATAAAAACGTACCAGAATGCACACATTTAAATGGCTTTTGAGTACTTGTCCTTCCAGGTTCCATACTTCAGTCAACAGTGTTATTATCCACCCAGCTACTGCCTCTGATCCCCCTAAGAGAGTATGTCTTTAAAATATTCTCTGTGAAATGAAATAAGTGAAATAAATGAAATTTAAAATATTGCTGAGAAATGAAAGGGAATAGCAGCTTCTCATGTGAAAACATTGGTAGGGAAAAAAGATATTTTCAAAACAATTGCAATTCTATTGTTAAATAATTTGATCACTTTTAGAAGAATTTTAAAAATCAGTTTTAGACTTTTCATAATGAGATTTTGTTGAAAATGCCTCAGATTCCAGAACTAATGCTGCTAATTTCCCATCTTAGAGACCTATCTATTTTTCTTTTCTCTCATGCTGCTTCAAATTAATCTACTTTGTTCTTTATTAAATTATGGTACTGTTTTATTTTGGTTTGACTGAGATACATTAGGTTAAAGAATTGTAGCTGTGAAATTGGTAAATGTTGCCAGTTTCTAGATTAAAATCCTGCCAGGTCAGATTTGTTAACATGAATTGCATTGTAATTGCTTATGGGCAAACCAAAAAGGTTCTAAATTCATTTCCTATATTGACTTAAAGGTTCTGTGCTGACCCTACGTCTCATCTTCTTTTTTTCTCATCTTTTTTTTTTTCCCATATCAAAACTGTCTTGGAGACTTCATTAGTCCACTTTGTGAGATCCTTGGTGCTTAAACCTTATAGTCAGACTGAGCTAAAAATAATGAACTAACTAGTACATGGCTTTCATTGAGGAGGCTCTTCTGACTAAAACCAGATAAGTGACAAGTCACACAGAAGAGTTGGAATACTAGGAAAAAATTCAAATTTCCATACAAAGAGTTACCTTCTTTATAACATATATAAAAAGTCAAAGGATATAGTAAAAGCAAAGTATTTATGATTCAGAACAGATTAGAGATAAAATTTATCCACATTAAATTTAGACATATTATTAATAGAAAAATTGCCATGTGAGGAATAACAAAGAAAATTATTCATGCTCAGGTTTTGGCTTCTACTCTTTAAAAGGTTATAGGTAATATTTCCCCTTTATCTAGAATAAGTTCACTCCATAAGCACAGACTAAATTAAATTTAACAATATGCCTTAGCTGAGAACAATAACTATCAAGGGGAATTTGCTTTCTGTTTTACTATTTAATGTAGGAAAAAACTTACACATGATCTCTAGCAGAAATATAATACTTAATATCTTACCTGGGTCATAAGTGAAATCTTTCCCT
>NW_006770909.1:4787405-4795334 GCF_000442215.2 Lipotes vexillifer
CTAGTTCAGAAATACTAAGTAGAAGAAACTACGATAAGAAACCCAACCTCTGGAGTTATCAAAAATAAGTTAATTAATCTCATTAATTTGGACAGAAATAATCAATATGTTATAAAAATTATTTATCAATGGAAATGATGGTAATTATACTTCCAAGTGTGTTCTGCTATGTCCTTTGAAAACATTCCAGAACCCAAGTGGCATATTTTCTCTCACATTACTAAATGTTTGCTCTGACCTCAGAGTGTTAATACAAATAAAAATATTGACATTTTTCACACTTATTCAATACCCACTGAAAAGAAACCTAAAGTATCATTCAAACCTCAGTACATCTTGTACTTTAAAAAAAAAAAAAAGAAAAAGAAACCTTCAACATAGAAGTCCAAACTGTAAAATAATATGTCCCAGATAGAGCAAGAAGTGGCCTTTGGTTTCCCTGAACTATTCCAACTTCCTGCTTAACTATCTTATCAGAAGTTTATCTTAATAAACAGAGAGGGGCAGCATGATACTCTGTTCTGTTCAATTCTCTATGAGGGCAGTTCTACTTTTCTTTTTTTTTTATGGGAAAGAAGAAAATGTCAGCCAGCCAAAATACAAAAGCCAAGATGATATCTTACTACTGGCCCAATGAAGTAATATTTTAGGAAAATTATATTTAGCCATTTATGTAGTTCGTACTGGAAATCAAATCCCTAGACTGTCACAAAAGCTATTTCATATACATTCCTAACGCTGCAAACCCTCTTTTGATCAAATCACTCTATTTTAACCTCTGTTGATTTAGCGATATCACTAAATTAATCATTAAGATTGTCTGTTCCAACTCAGACCTTAAAAGTCCACACCAAGCCTCCCTGTTCTCTCAGAAGTAACCCTCAGATTATATTGTTTCCCATGGCACTTAATTATTCCAAGCCAAATGAAGGCACAATTCAAAGGTATACACACTTTTGTGAGTACCAAAAATGTGAACTTGGCCAATTTTTTTTTTTTTTTTTTTTCCCATTCTGCACCAAGTGGCTAATGCTGTGATTTCTCTACTCTGCATTATAAAGCCAGCCTCTCTAATTCTGGAAACATTGCACAAAGCTCCAAAGGGAATTCCCCCAAGACTTTACCTAGGATTGGGAGAACTCAGTGTCCCCTCAAATATAAGTAGCAGCTGAGGAGTCTTTTCCCTCTGCTATTATTGAAGAAGGGCGCACTGTTGAACTCGGCAGTTTAATAGGAAAATCAAACTATATTAACCTATTTTAAATAAACTTACTGGAGCTTTTGAGATTCTACCCATAATGTTCTTTTCCACCAAGAAATGGCCAACACTGTAGATTTTTTGGTTTTCCATTCTGAGACTACAAATTCTAAATCCAGTGAGCACTGTTTTTCATTTGTAAATTATAGAACAGTCTTCCGTATGCATACAATAAAACTCCAAACTGGATATTCTGCTTTCCATGTTGTTAAATTAACAGGAAATTTTCAAACTGTGCTCCTAGAATTTCTCTTTATTTTTATATCACTGCATGCTTACAAATTCCTTGCATCATTTTAAGAATGTATCTCTTCTCTAAGTATAGACATGCATAATTTAATTTTAAAGATGCCAATTTTCTACCCGAAAATCCTTTATTTATTTATTTATCTAGCAAAGGAGAAGCAATAGTGAAGACCTGGAGGAAGAAAATATTGTAAGTAAAATGTTATTGTATTTTTCTGTTATAAGAATAAATTACTTTGGTTTTCATGAAGAAATCTATTAATAATCAATAATAATTCAAGGTAGATTGTTAGATTTTCATTCATCCTGAATTCCCAGTTAGACTTTAGTCTTCTTGGAGAATGGCTCTTGTAATTTTTATATCTCTTTTAATGCCTAGTTCTGTGGTTTGTACATAGTAGGTACCCAATACATGTCTGAGGGAATACAAGTTTGAAATACTATGTTAGAACACAGTTATTAAGCTCTTTAACATTTATAGCATGGCCATTTTAGTCCTTTTGAAAGAGAAGTGTAAAAATAATCTTAAAAATGTATTTAGAAATTGATCCAAAAGAAAATAAAAATAATTATAAATGAAATAAGTGATTGTTAGAATAAATAATTCGATACTCATTTGTCAAGCGCTCCACGTTACTCTGAGGCAGAGGAAGGAAATGATGAAAGTACATACTAACAGGGATAAGAAGTTATTCCTCAACTATTGTAAGATGGAAAAGTCCATTAAGAGAAACAGGGAAACCTGCCTGGAAGAATTACTAGAGAAAACTATTAAGATATAGATGAAGGGGTGGGGCAAGGAAGAACTGTTGGCCTTAGTTTTCTCAAGGGAAGCCAGAAAACTGATTCCAGCAAAATAGAAAGTTCCCAAGAGAAAAAACATTAATGCTAAAGGAACACCAGGTCACTTCAGAGTGAGCAATAGGAAATTAAACCAACATTCAATGGGCTCCATCCAGAGTGCAGTGTAAGACAGGAAACTCATATGAAATCTAACAGGCAACACTGACAAAGAAAGAATTGAGGAATGAGAAACCAGAGGAACTCTCCTTCTGTCCAGGATGTTATAAATTTTTACTAAGAGGAAGATATGCAAAAAAACTTTCTTTTTAATGTCTGTCCATGATTTTACCTGACTCAGAAATGCTACTCATGTTTAAGAACTAGGATGACAGGTACCTTGTACCCAGTGATGTAATCATGCCACCTCCAAAGACATGGATTTAATTTTTTGAGTTGTCTTATACAGACTACTCTCTATTTTATTCAGTATAATGTTTCCCAATATTCTACAAGATGCTGACAAATGTCCATTTCTTTTCTTTCTTTCCTTCCACCGTATTATGGGTTTTTACTTTATTCACTATCTGTTATCTGCATATAACCTTGTAGATAATATAATTAAAGGCCTAAGTGTCTAGACGTTATTCCCCAAATAAACTTAATCTCAAAAGAAACAAATTGTGACTGCAAATTTTTTTTCTAAGGATATGGAAAATGGAACAGAAAATAGATTATGTAAGAAAGGTAATTGACATTTTAACGATTGCAATTTTATGAAATTGAAGATTTTGAATGCTCATGATTAGGAGGAAAGTAATAAACCTGAAAAATGGATATGAATATTTTGTGTCCATGGGCTAAAGGAATATAGACTATTCTTTGTCATGTTTGGATTCCTACCGTGCTTTCATGAAGGCCTAGTGGGTCAGGAGGCTGAGGACATTACACCGTATTGTCCAAGCTCCACAACTCACGTGCAGCTAGCTGTGACAAATCCCTTAACCTCACAGTGCATCAGTTTCTATGATTTGAAAAAAGGGAGAAATCTGAGGTCTCAATGCTTGTCTTATTGGACTCATGTGAAAATAAAATGACATTGGATATCAGGGCACTTTATAAGCTCTATATAATTATCAATTAAAGGATTGTTACTCTAATTGTTTTATTTACACGAAAATGTTGTCTTTACCTAGCTTATCCTAAGGAGAGGACATATTTTTAGATTTTGGCCCTATTTGTACCATACCTATTTTCATCATTGGCAAATGCAATAAAAAATTTAGCATAGGAACAAACATAAAATATAGGTGAAAGTGAGGGAAAACATTTGACACTAACAGCCGCTTCCTCCTTCAAATGGTCTACTTCTTTGGCATTCATGACTCACTCTCTCCAGGCTCACGTTCTACTCTGGATTTTTTTTCAGGATCCTCCACCGGGGTCGTTTTCTCCCCCTGCTGAGTAAATGCTGGGTTTCTCCCAGGGTTTTGTCTTCACCCATTATCCCTTTAACATGCCCCCTAGGTACTCTTCCAACCATTCTCAAACCTTTAATGCTCCCTCCCTCCCTAGGCTGGTAACTCCCTGACGGCTCTAACCACAAGCTCCACTCAGAACTCCAGACTGGTATATCCAGTTGTCCTGGAGGCATCTTAAATTCAGCGTGGCCAACTCTGAAAACATTCTGTGTTCACATTCTTTCTCTGGCCTGCACTATCTTAGACTTCTCTCATGTCCCCAATCCAGCCAGTCCCCAAGCCTCATCAATTGTATTGCTTAAATATTTCTCATATCAGGTGCTTCTCAGCATTGCTTGTCTTTTCTCTCTATGTAACTATCACACTCAACTCCTCTCATCCAGGCTTGCTTATGGTAGACCCATTCTGCCAAATGCAGCCAGTGATTTAGCTTGTGTTCAAATCAAACCATGTTAATTCAATGGTTAAAATCCTTCAGTGACGGTCATAAATGACTGTCTGAAGACCAAGGAACTTAACATGACACCCAGAATACTCCATGTGGCCCCCACCAATTGTGTCAAACTCATGTCCTCTTACTCCCTACCTCACGCTTTTGCAATCTATAAGTACAATCCAGTCTTTAAGTCCTCACATTCAGGTTCTGAGCCTTGGCTTGGGCAGGCTCCACTTTCTCAGCACACCCTTTCTACCCTCTATTTACCTGCCTAACTCATGTTCATCATTTTAAAGACTTCATCTCCAGAAATGTGCAATAAATTCCCAAGATCCCAATGGTGGGCATTTTGCTGTGTTTCCACACCCTCACAGCCATATATCTATTTTCTTAATATCTATTTATGTATATTTACCAGTAAACTCTAAGATTTCCAAGACCAGAGAAAATGTCTGATACCTTTGTCCTTGGCTCATATTAGTTGTTCAATTAAAATGGGACTAAATTTTGAACAAATTAGTAATGGTCCTACCAGTAACCATTTTCTTCCAGCACTGTTATACATTACTAATGTAAGGGACATGAATGGATGCATGGCATCAAAATTATAGAGGTTTTCTTTTTAATACTCTGGACTTCTACAAAGGATAGGTAGAAAAAATAAGAACTGTAAAGGACATAGGCAAAAAAAAATCTTGTGTAAAAACATCTTTATATAAAGAAAAATCTACACTCAATAATTTTACACCTAAATTATCAGTCACATCAATTATGGACAATTTTTAAAAGACATTTTGTCCATATCAGGTTAATGCAGAGATTTCTCTTTTTTTAAACCATGACTCCTTGTACTGTCTAAGGAAAGGCACCAGCTCTAAGATTCTGTAGAGTGCTGTCCACCTGAAGGTATATTTGGAGAAAGCAATTTATCAGCACAAGACAAGGTCATTCCTTTCTTATCTTCCCTTCTCAACCTGACACACAGTATTTTTAAATTAAACAGAAGAATATGCCGCTTCCCAGGGATTTAAGCAACCATCTGGCATATTACTCACATGACCACTGCTGCCCATTACTTAGGAAATCAAGCACAATTTTATTCACAGAAACCAGACATGAAGACAACTTCTTAAAACTCAGGCTTTTAAAACCAGAGTCTTTCTCTTCTGGTAACTACTGATTGCCTTTCTGTGAACTTCATTCACTGGGTGGATATTTATCTGCTCCGGTGTAGAGAGTAAATACTAGAGTCTGAAACTGGGCAGACCTGTGTCTCAACCCTGCCTCTGTTGCCTTCTGTTTCTAGCTTTATGATCTTCAAAAGTTACCCAACCCTTCCAACACTTTCTCCTCATCTATAACATGGGAATAACAATAAGAGCCAGAACTTAAAATGGGCCAGGCGTATTCTGATGGCTTTATGAATGTTTTCTTATATAATTAAAATTCTCCCAACGATCCTAAGAAACAGATATTATTATTTCCAGTTTATAGTTGAGGAAACAGAGAGGTCCCAGTGGCACATTTTAAATGGTCTGTCTCTAGAGTTTGAGACTGTAGTTCTATGTTCTTCCCTTTTTCTATACTCGTTTCACAATGTTTGCATAAGGATCAAATATAGTTGACCCTTGAACAACATGGGGGTGTTAGGGAGACCCACCCTCTGCCCAGTCAAAACTCCGCATATAACTTCGTAGTCAGCCCTCCCTATCTGCTGTTGCACATCTGCAATTCAACCATCTGCGGATCTGGATCATGTAACACTAAAGTACATATTTATTGAAAAACATCCACATATAAGTGGACCCATGCAGTTCAAACCCATGTTGCTTAAGGGTCAGTTCTACTTTAATAGGGGTAAAATATTTGTGATGGATAGGTACTCCACAAATGATTCCCTCTAGCTTTTTCAGACATTCCTCTCTATATTGTATGCCAGCCCCTCACCCAAACATCTAGGCACGCCCTTACACCACAGGAGCTAAACACCACCAAGTGAAGAAAGATGACCAGTGAAGACTAAAGGGAAGCCCAGAACCACAGAGTCAAATTGGGCTTTTATAAAGCCTGCAAATCTAGTTTCTATTAATTTGATTCTGTTTTATTTCTTCAGCATATATCAGTAGGCTCTAACCTAGAGGAAGGATCAGGGAAGCCTTCCCTAGGAAAGGATGTTCAAATGAGACATGAAATATAAGAATGAGATAGCCATGTGCAAAAGAACAACTGTCTGAGAGGACAGCTTTTGTAGTTATTTATTCTGTTTTTGGCTTCCTGACTAGTTTGTAAACGTCAAGAGGGTACACACCATGTCTATTTACCCTTTGACATGGCCCTTAAAAATGAGCATGGTGACTGGCACAGTCAGTGCTCAATAGATATTGAAGAAATGAATGAATGGATGAATGAACGAATATATGTGCATAATGTTTAAGAGACTGTGGGCCGATAAAGGAACTGAGAGAGGAACAGTGGCTGCAGACTGGAGAGAGGTGGTAAGCTGAGGAGTTTGATGGAGAGTCAAATGATGGAGGGTCTCATAAGTGATGATATGAATTTTGAACTTTATTATGAATGCAATAGAGGAGGGTTTTGACAGAAGAGAAACATAATCAGATTTAATATTATTTGTGAAATTGATGATGTGCCCGAACCCACAAATAGAGCAGAGTTAAGATGTCACCATCAAGAAGGACCTTGGTTCCTCAGAATCGATCCTACCACATTTCAGTGGGTTCTACAAGCAGAAGCTAGAAGCGTGGAGCTCGGGTGGGGAAAATAGTGTATGGCCAGGAAAGAAGCAGAAGGTTTTGGCCATGTATTTAGTGGAATCAGGGAGTATTTGGCAGCTAAGATCAAGTTCACTAAACACACACTATCTTTGGAACAATAGTGCCCACGTGCTAGGTTCTCCCATGTTTAATATTTCAAAATGAATTTTTAAAACATAAATTGTTCAGTTCTTTCTCTCTGTGTTACTTAATTTCTAGGTAGTAATAAATCCTAGGATATGTTATGCTAGCTATCCAATGCCAAAGTTTTATTGTTTTTCTTATAACTCTTGAGACCATAAAGCTCCTTAGAAACAATCACTAAACTGTCCCTTTTGTGAGGTTGCTAACCTTTAGTAACACTGAACACCTCTCACTGCACAAAGCTTTCATGGGGCATTCAAATTAGGCACTATTAATCATGAAATTACAGTGTGTTACACCATGAAAAGTTCAGTTTGGGATAGACTATACCTACATTATTTATTTAGCAGAGTAATAAAAAGTAAATGTTTCTTAAAAATGAACAAAAACAAAAGGGTGATTAAAATCTCTTTGACATGCACTTGAAAGGCAAAAAAAAATTTTTTTATAAAAAGAATGTACGTTTTAAAAAGTATGTAAGCCAATTCACAGCCTTTCTCTTCACTATAGATAGCTATATTGTGTCAGCCTTGCCTTTCTTTGCCATTTATGTTTAAACAAATTTTAGACACTGTAAACAGGCCTTTGCTATATGAAATAAACCATGAGATATTAATGCGAAAGCTATTGTGCTGAGAGCTCAGAAACCCTACACTTCCACTCTCAATGTCAGTGTGTTAAAAGAGATTTTAGTAATGGCAAAGCCAGTCAACAGGGAATAATTAAACTCAAGTTGTCTGAGATTTGCTGTGATGTGTGGAATGATAGTTTCCAACCCAGCTGCTGCAGAATGTTTGCCTAAGAAGAAAGAGT
>NW_006770909.1:4795344-4814415 GCF_000442215.2 Lipotes vexillifer
AAGAGTGTGGTTGACCAGAGGCTACAGTTCAGATGAAATGCAATGAAAAAGCTCGTTGACCTCTGAAACAATAGGCGGGGCCTACTTGAATAATAAAATCGACACGACGTCAACAGTTAAACCAGGCTGTACCAATAGGGCCATCTCTATAGCATGCCACTGAAAGGTTTTAAAAGGAGAGAATTGCTTCATAGGAAACGGAAAAATATCTATACTGGGCACCTTTTACCAGCCATTAAACGTGTAGGCTGGCAACTGTGATCAGCAAAACCCTTCAGAAGGAGCTCAGTTCCCGTTTCCTGAAAAAGTTCTTCAAATTCAACGTGTTAAAAGGACATATTCTATTTCCTTCAGTCCTGTGGCTGGTCTCTCTTTTGAAGCTGTCAGCCAAGCAGGCATGAGCTCTCACTGACAGCATGGTGACTCCTGAGCACCTTCTCGCCCCCGCCAATGCCATCTCTGTCCTAGGCCTGCAGCCCAGCCTAAGCTCAGCAGCCTGAGCGGTTCCCTGTGAAACTCAGTTGTTGGGAATGTAGTCAACGTGGATCGCAGATGAAGAAGAAAGACACGTTATGAGCCAGTGTGTTGTTTTACTTTAGGAATTCCTTTTTAATTTTACGACTTTTCCCATTGTCTGGCATTTATAATATGGTCACAAAATAAAAAGGCAATTATTTACCTCTCTTTCCTATCAACAGTACTCTAAACCTCAGGTCTAATAGAGTTTCCATTTAGAAAATATTTGTATCGCCATTTACAAGGTCTTATAGAGTGAAGGCATGCCAAAGTAGTGCTAAGGTTCAATTTATTGTGGCCAGACATAGTTGGCACTAAATCAAAAGGTTTAACTATCTAATTTTAATGTCAATATTAATATTTGTACACAGACACACAAACAGATATATACACACACACTATATGTAGTGCACAAGTGTCTTCAGGCGCGTACGGTTATTTTGATGTACAAGGTCCTTGTATACTGACTGGCTAATAAAAATCACGAAGATCAATCTATAATGTGCTTGATGAGAAATGATTTCCTGCTACTTATCACGTGTCCTATTAAAATAGACTTTCCCTTGATCACATTCTCACATGTGCCAAACCTGAACTTTTTAAGATCATGGGTATTTGAGTCGCATGGGACAAGAGAGGAGCGAATTTTATTTTTTCTTAGTAAGAATTAGACTCTCTTCACTTCTTTTTCTTCTCATCCGCCTTGACCAACAAACAGACGTGCACTTTTTAACTGCATATCTGAAGAAGGGAAGGCATTTTCTGAGATTCTCTGCATCAAAAGTCCTAAATCTGAGAGATTTCAAAAATGTCATTCAATGCATATTTATGCAGCAGCTCCCATGTTGTCAGCACTTCTAAGTAGATTTCACATCACAAAAAAGGCAAGCAACTTCAAATTATTTAGGAAGTTAATAATAGTAATGGTAAAATAACAGCTGCGAAGATTGATGAGCCTTTACTATGTGTTGGGCATTGTGCTTATCTTTACATAAAACTGCTCATGTAATCCTCACAACTAACCTGTGAGGCACATACTATGATTATTGTCGTTTTACATTCAAAGTAATGAAAAACAGAGATATCAAATAACTTGCACAAAGTCACACAGGCTGATGAGCTGGTTTGGCTTTAGATCTGAATCCTTAGCAACTGGACATCATTGTCTTCCTGTAGACCTAACGAGGCCTATGCTATCCAATACGGTGGCTGCTAGCCACATGAGGCTATTTAAATTTAAACATAAATTAATTAAATTTTAAATTTTAAACGCAGTTCCTCAGTCACTCTAGCCATATAGTTCAATAGCTACATGTGGCCAGTGCCAAAAGTACTGAACGATGCAGATACAGAGCATTTCTATCTTTGCAGAAGATCCCATTAGTCAGTGCTGACTAAAAACTCAGCAGTGGTGTCAGGGGAAACGGTCATCTCTTTTTTTTTTTTTTTTTTTTTTTTTTTTTTTGCGGTACGCGGTCCTCTCACTGTTGTGGACTCTCCCACTGCGGAGCACAGGCCCCGGACACGCATGGCTCAGCGGCCATGGCTCACGGGCCCAGCCACTCCGCAGCACATGGGATCTTCCCGGACCGGGGCACGAACCAGTGTCCCCTGCATCAGCAGGCGGACTCCCGACCACTGCGCCACCAGGGAAGCCCAAAGGTCATCTCTTAACTACACACACATTAGGTTAGTGAAACTGGGAAAAAGAAATATACAAACAAAACTTCTACTAAAAATAATTCCAGATTTTAATTATGCCTCCAAGCTTAAGTGATACCATTTACTTGCTCTTCCCTAGGATATAACTTTGTTTTTGTTGTTGTTGTTGTTTTAGGGTTTTTTTGCAGTACGCGGGCCTCTCACTATTGTGGCCTCTCCCGTTGCGGAGCACAGGCTCCGGATGCACAGGCTCAGCGGCCATGGCTCACGGGCCCAGCCGCTCCACGGCATGTGGGATCCTCCCAGACCAGGGCACGAACCTGTGTCCCCTGCATCGGCAGGCGGACTCTCAACTGCTGCGCCACTGGGGAAGCCCCTAGGATAAAACTTTGTTAAGGCGAGGATCTGAAAAGTACCACAGACATATGTGTCACAGAAACAGTCTTGATGACAGTGGCACCCAGAGGTCCTGGACAGGATGCTTTTACTGAATCTACATCTGCACCTATCAGGAAAGAAGCCAACTGAGATGAAGCAACCTGGAATACTGGGGAAAGGCTTATGGAGTCACATGATTTTGGAGTCAGGTGATCTGGGTTTAAACTTTAGTCCCAACTCCCTGTTTATGTGACCTTGAGCAAAGTCTCAGCTTTCCCATCTGTGCAATGGGACTGATAATGTCTCCTTAGCAGGATCTTATAAGAATTAAGTGAGATAAATGTAGAGCTCCTACTCAGAGGAGCCTCTTAGAAAATGACTTGTATGTATTTGGAGATGAGAAATGAAGATCAAAACTAAACAACAAAATAAAGAAGGGTAGGAAGAGGGATCACTTAGGCAGGTGCTAGGGCTGCTTGAACTGAGTCTAAACATTTACAGAGCTGATATGCTTGCGATTAATTACCACAGAAGGTCACTAGCTGAAAGGCATTTGGCAGAGCGTAATATAAAATAGAGCTGCCAAGGCTAGCAGCTATTATTAAATGTCTGCGTACTTTAACAACCATGCTTAGCACTTTTAGTCTCACTTGATTCAAAGGACCATCAATACTCCTGTTCACTGTGACTGCTATTTCATAAAAATAAGCAGATTCTTGGGCCTCACCCCCAAAGGTTCTAAATCAGGAGACCTGAGTTTGAGTCCAGAAATCTGCATTTTAAAACAGTATCCTTATTTTTGATGCATGGGGTCCATGGACCACACTTTGAAAAGTTTAAGAGATTCAACTTGTTTAAAGCAGTGAAGCAAGCTCTGAGTCTACATCTGCCGGGATGCTATCAAACAACATCAGCTATGTTGGAAAGTGTAGGAAAATTGCCCTTAATTTGGGCAGCACAGAGGTTAAGCCCACGTGCCAAAGCTTATACACTTTTCTTAAAAGAGAGTCATTTAGTGCCAATTTACTTTGATTTAGGAAAAGAATCCAACAAGATTGGCTCTCTAGTTTCCTGGACTAATGATTTTAGAAAAGTTTTCATCCTTTGTGGTAACATTATAGAAGCCACGGATTTCAAGGATGTGAGCTTCAGATATCTAGAGAACTCGTTTCTCTGGAACACTAACTTCCCTGATTTGCATTTATGAAGGAAATATTACCCAAACACCTGTTGAGTATTCTGATATTTGATCCAAAAAATATTTGGCTAAACAGAGCTTGTTGAGATTGAGCAGTGAGTGGAATAGGGGTCAGATCTGGAGTCAGACAGACTTGAGTTCTTACCCTGGGTCCACAACTTCCCAGCGAAGAGGCTTTGTTTGAGCTAATTAACGTCTCTGAGCCTCCCTCCCCTCATTTCTAAAGTGAAGGTAACAGAATGGCCATCATCAAAAAGTCTAAAAATAATAAATGCTGGGGAGAGCAGGAGAGAAAAAGGAACCCTCCTACACTGTTGGTGGGAATGTAAATTGGTACAAGCACTATGGAGAACAGTATGGAGGTTCCTTAAAAAACTCAAATTTGAGCTACCATGTGATCCTGCAATCCCATTCCTGGGCATATAACCAGAGGAAACCATAATTTGAAAAGATACATGCACCCCAATGTTTACTGCAGCACTATTTACAACAGCCAGGACATAGAAGTAACCTAAGTGTCCATCGACAGATGAATGGATAAAGAAGACGTGCTATACATATTAAATGGAATGCTACTCAGCCATAAAAAGGAATGAAATAATGCCATTTGCAGCAACATGGATGGACCTAGAGATTATCATACTAAGTGAAGTGAGCCAGACAGAGAAAGGCAAGTATCATATGATATCGCTTATATGTGAAATCTAAAAAATGATACAAATGAACTTATCTACAAAACAGAAACAGACTCACAGACGTAGAAAACAAACTTATGGTTACCAAGGGGAAAACAGGGGGGAGGGGTAAATTAGGAGTTTGGGATTAACATATACACACTACTATATATAAAATAGATAATCAACAAATACCTACTGTATAGCACAGGGAACTATACTCAATCTTTTGTAAGAACCTATAAGGGAAAAGAATCTGAAAAAAAAAAAATGTATGTATAACCGAATCACTTTGCTGCACACCTGCAACTAACACATTCTAAATCAGCTGTACTTCAATAGAAATAAATAATTCTTTTTAAAAATAGAAAAAAATAAAGTGAGGGTAACAATAGTACTTATCTCACTATCTCCCATGAGGTAATGTGAGTGATGTGTATGGCACAGTGTTCGACGCGTAGTAACAAAGGCACACTGTTGCTGTTTGCTAACTGCCACTCCAGAGATGCGATGGGGATGGAGAGGGCTGGTAGAAGCAAATAGTTTATCTATGGAGTGAATACACGGTGCGAGGGAATGGACAGGAGCACTCGTTGCCGTCGTTGGGATTGCCAAAGAAAATGATATACTTTGGTCTTCCACCTTTATCCTCTGAGATTTATTCTCTCATCCCATCAATTCAGCAATGAGTCTGTAGTAGATTTTAATCTAACTCATACCGTATTATTCTGAGAATCTCTGTGAGACCCCATCGCTCTGACTCCAGACTCTCCCCCTTTTTACCTGTTCTGCACTTGTTTTTAAGATCAATCGTCTTAAACACCTAAAATACCATTCTTGATATTTCACTCTTTTGCCCAAAAATGTCCTCTGGCTTTGCCATTGTAGCAACAGCAGCAAGAGGAGGGACAGCCAGAGTTCACATGAAGCGAGCAGCACTTCCTGGATCACAGCTGCTGGGCTATCGGCTGGGGTACAGATAGAAGTAAGGCTCACTCTCTGCCACGGGGAAAACAGTCTGGAGGGGGAGGCAACTGATGTGCTAGGGACTATAGAAGAGACTTATGAAGAATGCCTTTCTGCAGGTTCCTCTCTCAGGGAGAGCTGTGAGAGCAAGATTTGAGTTGAATCATCAGGAATTGGCCACGTGGAGATGGTGGAGAAAATGGAGAGCAAACACGGGAAACTTCCAAGGGGGAAAATCAGCATAAACAAAGACATGCAGTGGTGGTGGAGCACAGGGCTGTCAGGAGAAATCTGAGTGAATGAAGATTAGGGTGGGGGCCAGAGCAAGGGGAGAGCGTTTGGAACGAAACCACCAAGGACTGTGTCTATCAGGCTACAGAGTTTGGCTTCCTAACTTTTGAAAGTTTTTAGCCACAGAACACTTTTTGTTCCCAAGCAAAATCTTATAGTAAGTTCCTTAAGCAAGTAAAAGACTCTCTTGGTTTTGATGTTTGATGTTTAGAAAGGATGGTCTTGAGTGGAAAGGAGACCAGTCTTAGCAATAGGTGGTGAAGCTCAGAATTCAGTGTGATTTGAAGGATCAGGCAGAATCAAGAACTATCTCTGGGGTGTAGAATACTACATTTAGCAAATCACTGAACACAGGTGAAGAGAAAATGAAATGCAAGAAGCCAAGGCAGACTTCCAAGTTCTCGCTTGAAAAACAAGATAGATGATGAAACCTAGTACTAACTGCAATGGGAATAAGGGGAGGGAGGATGGATTTCACTTCGTCAGAAGTGGAGCAAGACACTCAGGTAGAGATCTTCAGCAAGAGGTTGAAATTGTAGGTGTGGAGCCTAAGATAAAAGTTTAGGAGTCCTTGATGGATAAATAGATGGCATCTTTAGGTGAATATCATGCCGGCAAATTAAAGACTACAGGAAGAAAGGAGAGCTGAGGTCCGGACCCCGGGGACCATTTGAGGTCTGTGAAGGAGAAAATAAGGGGAACTCAGAGAAGGAGACAGAATTAGAAGGGAACCCTGAAGTGAGTGGTGGTTCGGAAGCCAGAGGTGGAATAGGTTCCACATGAAAGAGAGAATTGTCCTGAGAAAGACCATTGTAGTGGACCAAGGACTGACAAACACCATGGATTTGGCTGTTGGGATCATTACTGACCTTTTCAAGTATTACAGGCAAAAAAAGGGTTGCCATAAGATGAAGACAGAATGGAAATGAAGACAGAATGGTAAAGACTATTTGTTCGTGGAGGAAAGGAATGCAAGAAGATAAAAATCTATAGATGTGCTACTTATCTTTCAAAGTCTTTCTTAAAGCCCTCTTTGCTTACCATAGCCCCCCATGACCACTTTCTCCTCTGAACCCCAAGGGAAGTTCATAATCTGTGTCCTTTGTTTGGGGACTTATCACTCTATCACTCACTACTCTAGATTATTCTATTATATTTAAAGAGCATTATCTTGTAAACTTCATAGCTCCTAATGGTATCTTACAAGCACCTAATGCCTGTTGAATTCAATTTATCTTTCAAGGGAATTCAACTCAGTCTCTTCCCTCACTACTCTCTCTGCCCTCCAACACTCACACTGAACTTTTATTAGTTCATGGACTCCACCATGCTTTCTCTCGCCCCTGGGCTGATACTTGACAATTCTTTTCCACTACTATCTAACTCCCCTTCATTGGAACAAAGTCAATCATCCTTCGAGTGTTGGTTTAGATATACTCCCTCTAGGAAACCTTCTCTGACTCCCTCTAGACTTGGTTGCATGTCCCTTCCAACCATCGCCCATACCTAATATCTTATACATGGATTATCTCTAATAACTAGCTTACATAAGTAGTAACTGGCTCAGATTATGGGCTCAAATATTTGAGGAAAGAGGAGAAAAGAAGAATGACGGGAGAGAGGAACGAATAAAGGAAGAGGAAAAGAGGAAAGAAGAAAGGAAGGAAGGAAGAAGTAAGAGTGAATTTAATTTGCTTCTAGTTTCAGCACTGTCGTTAACTAGAGGGTTACCTTGGTCTTACATTTTGGTTTGTTAATCTATAAAGCCATGATATCATATTAAATTTCTTCTAGGATCCCTTCCATCTTAGAATGAGATTCAAAAAGAAATCCAGCGTTTATGCATGACTCATATTTCTGGATAAAATAACTCCATGACTATATTCCGTGGCTCCCCCAAACTTTTAAGCCTTAATAAAACAATTACCTACTGAACTGTTCTCCTTAAAAGATGACTATGCTAGAAGTCTGGATGAGTTTACACTTACACCTAAGTGACCTTGACCAAATGACATAGCTTTCCTCCAATTCAGTTCCTCTACCTAGGGAAAAAAAAAATGGCGACAGAGGATTAAATGAGAGGGGTAAGCAGCAAAAATGACTTATGAGCTGCCGTTGGCTTTACATAAGTTAGTCATCAGATATTATTTGTAGGTGGCCAGCTTTTAGGTTGGAGTTTCATTTGGAGAATAGCTACCTTGATTTAAGAAAAGTCACTACTTGATACATTAGTCACGGCTAGTGCAGCTACAATCAATATTCAGTGTATAGTTATGTAAACAATTTAATAAACACTTAGAGATTTAAACTTATTCCCAAGCAATAGGAAGGTAACTTATTTACTGTTAGCTACTGAAAGTCTGAGTGTACATGCCTTTCATGGGAACCCAGCACACATCGTGATAAGCTTGTCATACTCTTCAACAGGGACTACTGCCTGGAAAATTGCGGTAGAGGTTTCCAATTCAAGTGGGTGCCTTCTCACCCTTCAAAGAAGTTACAGATTTTCAGTCTCTTCCTGGCTATGATCAACCTCTCGCCTTACTGACAGAGTTTCAATTTAGCCAAACCTCACTGAAACAAATGACTGCTACACCATACTGTTTCTCATTCTCTACCAAGGAGTTAAGTTTCACTTAGCAGAACATTCATCAGTGAGTAAGAAAATGTACACAAATACAAATAAAAATGGAAAAGCCGACACCTTACAGTTTTTTGCCTTATGTAAGCTAAATTTTCTTCCACTGGAAACAGAACTACTTGTGCAGGTGGTTGCTAAATGCTACCAGCTGCTCTGCGGCAATATAGGTTTGGAAACGGAACCCTGAAAAGAAGGATGAAGAGAGGAAAAATAAAGAAATGGGTGTGGAATAAGACTCTATATTGAACTAATTCCCTGGGTAATACGGGAGCGGGGAGGGCAACTTCAGTCGTAAACAGTAAGCAGAATTTCCATTCAGCTGGCCTGCAATAAATTTATTTTTCCAAGAAAATGAAATGGAACAAGAGAACAGACATACCTGCTTTATGTTAAAGAAAAGCATGTATGAACCTAATACAGGAGGAAGTTGTTTAAGACTGTACATCCTTGAGAAAATATTACCTCCATAATAGTGCCAGGGTCTCTGTTAACTTGGGTTATCAGCTACATAAATTAGACGCACACTGGGGCAGTCCAACCTGTACAGGCATCTGCAGTGCTCACAGAATGTGTACTTCACTCCATCATTTGCTTCCTTTTGTCCTCCTTCCTACTTGCTAAGTTATTTTTTTAAAGGCCTTTGCTGTTTTAACTCTCTTATTATCCATATTGTACCCATTGGAAAAATGCTGAGAAAATAACGGATGCACGTAAATTCTAGTAATAAAATTAGCAATACCAAAATAGGAATTGGAAGAGAGTCACATATGCAGTTTTAAGGAACGTGATTCTCTTTTGATACCAGAAAACCTCTTTCCTTTATGCAAGTTCTTGACAGTGCCAAGAATTTAACTGTCAATATACTTAATGTCAGCTTCTTTCCCACCCTGATGTGGAAAGCAAGAAACAGGACGAAATGGAGAAAGGAAAGGGGAGAGAAAAATAAAAGAAAGAAAAGGAGAGGGAATGAAGAAAATAACCAGAAGAAAGAATGAGAGGAATGAAGAGATAAATAGGAAATTGTGGACCTCGAAAGACAAGAGGTGGAGACTTAAAGAAGAAAAAGTCAACTGGACATACACACGCTCAGCTTCTGTATAGCTTTTTACCTTGCTGAGTAATTTGGGAGTACCTGGACAGCTTTATCCTGATATGGAAAAATCACCGCCATGTATAACCAAGATGCTGACGCCAGTACAGGAGTATTTCTGACACCTGTAGAGGGAATATGGGTGCCTGCTCTTATGGATAGAGGTTTATGGTACCATTGTTGCTGAGTCTGCCGCTGCATGGCTCTGCTTTGTGCAAACATTGTGAACTCACAGTCTTACCCGAAAGGAGCCACCCAATCCCATTTACCAGCTTCAAATTCTAATTCTCAATGGCACATAATATCCCCACATGTGGGTTTTTAGATCCTCAACAAAGCTGAATGAAACCATTCTCTTATTAAGCATGGAATTTAAGAACCAAACTGCTGCAAGTTGAAACATCAGTCACAGATTTTTGGAACATTACGTTGCAAAGGCTGTGATGAAGTTGAGCCACTGCCCATATTTCCTAAAGTAATGACACTTCATCTTGAAGGCCCACTCAGTTGTGTCACATTTGTATTTGCATCCTGTAATGTGAATGTATTAGCTCCAAATTGTTTGGTAATAAATCATCATCAGAGAAATATGTTTATTTTTAGTATTCATGACTTGCATGATCCTAGAACAACATATATTTAGTACTGCAGAGCCATGAATCCATAACTTTGAGAGAAATGGCTTTATAGATATCATTAAGGCCTATGTTGCTTTAACAGTTAATCACATTTTCACTAATAATGTGACATAAGTCCTTTACCTAAAGAGTGACAAATGAATGACTCTTTTGCTTGCACTAAAAAGTCCTCTAGTTGACATTTACCAAGGGCAGAGGGAAATCCAGTATAATCGCTGAAAGCTTTGCCTACAGAGCTATCAATACTTTCATTCAGCCAACAGACTTAGCCTTCAGTGAGGGCTCCTTGAGTCCCCAAACTGCAGAAGGGAAAAATTCCTTCGGGACTGTGCTGTAACTTTGAACTTGGGGTCACGTGGTGATGTCTCAATGAGCCCTGAATCTTCTGGAGAATACCTCAGATAGCTGGCCCAACAAAGACAAATATTATGGCAATGAAAAATAAATCTGCCATTTTTAACCTTTTCAGGGAAAGTAATTCACTTATTGGCTTTAGTTAAAACGTCTTACCTTTCTTCCCCTTTTTGTTGTATCTGTGAGTAATTTCTCCAGTCACATTGTTTATAGGAAGTGAAGTTATTCGTAATCACGCCTTAAGAGTATGTACACAAACTGGACATCCTAACAGACCACTATGTATTAAATTCCTGATTGTTTGACATAAATTCTCTCTCTCTCTTTCACTCCGACAGGGATCTTCTCATTTATTTACGAATAGGTTAAGACCTTCGCCTTGTTTCTAACTATGTTCCTAAGTGCTAACATATATTAAGTAAATTTAGAGCCTCTTCTGCATAGGAAACAAATTAAATTGGTTAAACATGGAGAAAGACTAAATGTAATCCATCTCTTGTCATGTTTATGATATCTGAACTCATCTTATATGAATGTTCCAATTTGGCTGTCGTAGCAGATGGGCTGCTTATGAGAAACCATAACGACAGACACAGAATGTGATAATATAAATCATAAAGAAGATAAATAATGAAATTCTTTTAAAATAACTCTGGTTAAATATTTAGACAGTCAATTTTTAAGCTTACTCGCACACAAAAATAGCATTCGCATATCTAGGCAAGGAAAGAATGGTGCTCAACCATTATATAAATATAATCTAAATCTAAACATTCAGGATGCAAGGTATTTTAAAAATCTGGGTAAATTTTTAGCAAACGATAAAGTAAGAGGCCTTTTCCAGAGGTACTCAAAACAGGAGAGGGCACTTATGAATATCTCTTTATACAGATACCCCACCACCTATAATTCTGGAATTAAGTAAAGCCTCCTAAACTAGGATCTATTTCTCACGATAGAGGAAACTCAATCTCTCTCTTGATGGACAACATGGGGTCCATGACCCTGTTGTCAATTTGTATCAATTCGTGACCTTGATAGTGCTTAGAGTTTGCAACTGTTTTCAAGTGAGTCTGGTCATCTCAAAAACCTGAACATGGGCCAACAATTATACAGATGAGGAAAATACAGTTCAGAGAAGTGACTCGTCCAAGGTGACATGTTCATACATGCTGGAGCCAAGATTTGAGCAGAGGTTTTTGATTCCTAAACAAGTGCCAGTTCTCTTAACCATGGTACCTCAGCAAGTTTAGAAAGAAAAGGGGTATGGGGGCAAAGCCTGTACAAATGACCAGCCTGGTAGTTGGGAAGAGGGGCCTGAAGCCAATTATGTTGTGTATCAATATAAATCTACCTTACTAGGGAGCCAAATCTACTCTCAGACTTTTAGCATGTGTGAAAGTGGATGATTTTACAAATAAATCTGTGATTTGGTGCACTGTTTCAGCCTCTAAATAGGAGGGCCTGTTCCCATCTGGAGTGCTAACTCCTCTCCCACCTCTACGGCAGATTCCTAGTAGGTAGCTGTGCTCCAACTGAAGTTGCATTTGAGAGAGTTCTTAAAATACTTTTCTATAAAATGGCATTTGTTCCTCTCTCCCCTCTTTCCTCGCTTTCTCTCGTTCCTTATTATTTATTGAGCTCCTATTACATGCCAGGCTATGTGACCGTGAGCAAGGCGGCCATAGGCCTAGGCCTCGGAGCACCCAGTAAGCTGGCAAATACAGAAACGTAAGGAGGCACTGTCAGGTCGAAGGGAGCAGATAAGAGCGCCTGCCTGCACCAGGTGTGGGGTGGCAGGCGAAGGGCCAGGAGGGCATATGTAAGATTTCCCAGATGAAGGCAGATTTAAGTTAAAAGCTAAAGGAAAGTAGGATTGACCGGATAAAATGGCGGAGGGCAGCGTTCTGTCTTAGAGGCTGGAGATGAGATGATGAATAATATGTTGGGGTGCTTTTGTTTGGGGTGGTGGGAGAAAGTGGGGAGACAGTCAGTGAAAGGGGGAAGATAGGGGAAGAAGAGAGAGAAAAAAATATCCTTGTCACAAAACAAAAAAAGGAAAAATAGGAGCAAAATCGTCAAAACCTGATTTGGTGGAATTTTTTACACTGTAAATACATTGGATTGCTCGGAAAAATTGGGAAAAAAATGCATGTGCATTGGGGGTTGGGGTTAAAGACTAGGGTGGATAGAATAAGTCTGTAAGCGCCATTTCAGTGGCATCAAATAGCTGTCATCTTTGCTGGTTCTGTCTGGCCTTAGAGTAAAAAGTTTTACCTACTAGACTGTTCAGCCACTAAGTCAACCTAAAAATGCAAAACTCTGGGCATAAATTTTGAGATCACAGCCAAGGATTCATTGTAGGCCTGGAATGAAGTCTCAGTTTTTTTCACTGAGAACCCATGTTTTAATGTTTGTTTATTTTTGATTCAAGATCTTTTCTAGAAATATTGAATTGGAACGACAGAGCCCATACCTCTTGGTTGCAATCTTATAAAATATGTTTACTAATTCAAGGTAGTGATGCAGAATATATCAGACCTGACACTATTCAGATATAACTACCAATATTTTAAAGGAATATATTATATATATTCCCATTTATATATTTCTCTCTATATTCATATATAATATGTAATTTTTCCTCTCTGAGAAAATTTTCTTAGCATTTTCCAAAATTTCAAATAATTTTTCATCAAAATTTTTTTTACCTATACTCCTGTGCCTTCCATGTGATGAAAATTATGATCAATTTTCTCTGTTCTATTATCCTGTAATTAACCCAGTTGAAAATGTTATAAAAAGAATGTGGACACTGTTGTAAAAGAATATGCAAAAAAGTATGCATTGACATTCCTTTTCATTTGTAAATTGTCAGCTGCCAAACCGGTATCTTGCCGTACTTATTTTGGATCATGTAGGATTAATCAAGAGAACTCAAACTGGTCCAGCTCGCCACATTAATGAGGTCCATTGAATAACCAAATTGTCTACCCTATTTGGGAGTGCTTTCGTACTATCACAGATAGTGTGAATATCAATTTTTCAATTGCAGTGCATTTCACCAAACCTGCTGCAAAATCCACCCTGAATTACTACTACCTATACTGTTACTCTAACTTGGAAAATGACATAGGCATTCATTCAAGATATGAAAGTGATATCTTGTTTATTCATTTTTATCATTGGAGTCTGTTGGATATTGGAGCTCAAGGATATGCAAACAGGGACACTCAATGGCTCAACAGCAACCTGGAAATTGCCCTATTCCATTCAGTCATTTTTTCAGTGACTTGGATGAAGTGAGGAGGGGATGATATCCAAGTGACTGAAACCTGAGAAACGGAGTAGGCCTGGGTAAAAAAAAGTAGAAAGACAATGAAATACAGAACCTAGATATTAGGTCAGAGCTATATGTTTAAATTAACTTTTAAAATTTAACAGACATGAATGTCCTGCACTTACATCTAAAAAATTAATTTTCTAAATACTGAATGGAGAAAGACCTGACAATCATAGTTCACATGACACAGACATAGGGATTTTTTTTACTGCAAGTTCTATGGCTCAGGCTGTGATATGATTACCCAAAAAGCTATTAGAGTCCAAGAGTATTCTTAGAAATATAGTGCTCATAGCAAGGGAATAAACAACAGTTCTCTTCTCTGCATTTGCTGGACATCCCTGGTATTGATGATGTCATCAAATGGGCAGAGTGAATAAACGAAGGACTGAGGAGGTCAGTTCTTCGTGCTGCGGTCTTTGGATCAACCCTCTCTGCCCTTTGGATTTTTCCTCTAAAGGCTAACATAAATAAGTTTTCATATCCTAAAACATTTACAGAAGGAAGAATTATTAGTCTAAAAATGTTTAGAAACACAAAAGAGGTCTTCCATATTATTACACAAAAATATGTGAAAAAGGAAAACAAATGAAAGCAAGGCTTCAATATTTTCACAGAAAAACGTCTGAAGAAAACTACTAAATAATAAATATTTACTGTAATTTGTAAAGATTACAGGGTGGAAAAGCTAAGGACTATCCTGAATTTTTGGAATGTTAATCACTGATTTCAAAAAGATGTTACAAATCTAAACTCACTGGTATTTGTTTAGGTACCAAAAACTAAACAGCATTTGTGCTTATTTATAACTTGTATTTGAAATTGATCTAATCCAATGGCTTCATTTTATTAAATTTTTCTCCTTTTATTTTTTCACTTTGTGCTCTGAAAACATATAACAAAGGTAACAAAACTTTCCCCCCCAAATACTAATATGGTATTAGTAAATGATTACAACACTTTTACGTAAAACCAAATGTGAATTTTATTGTATGTTTACTCACATTGTGGTGAGACTGTGGATTTTAAAATCAATGAACATTTCAAGATGGGTAAGCATAATCTGAGAAACAAGTAAAAGTTTCTGAGAAATAACAAAAAGTACCTTCTCTGCTATATAAAAACCAAATCCTCAAAAATGCCTCTTTATAAACATCTCAATAAATAACAACAACAATAATATGGACATGTATGCATATATTTTTTTCTTCTGAACAACATGCCTCAGGAATTGCTCTTCTGGGAAGCTGCATTTGTGTGTATATTTCATGCTGACACTATGAAGAGACTATGTGCAGTTTGGGTGTTACTCCTGAAAGCACCAAAAGTCCTAGGCTTATCTGTACCAGGAATAGTCTCCTCCCAGCTTCAATCATTCAACCTCAGAATTAAATAGAGCATCAGCTAACGTAATATCAGACTGAACTTGCTCAAATGGCTTTTACCATTACAAACTCACATGAATACACTTAGATTCTGAGTGCAAATACTGTGCCATTTAAGAGAGCAAATAGGCAATTAACCACGACCCCAAAAAACCACAGTACAACAAAAGAGAAGGATATGGTGAGAGTGCCCAAAACTGAACCCATGTCCCATCTCAGCCACCTACAGCTATTATTCTAGCAAGCTATGAAAGCTCTTTCAACCTCAGTTTCCACGTCTGTTTAATAGGATTCCTTACAGCTCCCGTTTGCATAATTTTTTTGTGAGCATCAAATCAGATAATGCATGGGAAATCACTTGCATAAATAAACCTTGCAAAATAAATATTGCTGTTTCAGCTAATCCCTGTTCATATCTCTGCACTGTCACTGTTCCATTGTAATTAGACAAGAATCTGCATATCCTGAGTGAAAATGAGTCCGCTGTCCAGGTAGATCTGACCAGCTGTGCTTTTCCTTGCAGGGCGAGTGGCCATCACATGTAGAATCCAAATCTGACCGCTGGAGATTGTAGAATACGGCTAAAAGCAAAAACCTGAAGTATTGGCTGTGTTTGTTCTTTATTCTTGGAATTAACTGGCTTTACAGTAGCATACAAAATGGCTTACAATTTTATAAGGATAAAAGGTACAAGCACAAAAAGGGTAGAGCTAAGTGATAGATAGTTTTTGACTAAGCCCACAATCATTTCTCGTCAGGCTGTAAGATAACTTTTATTAATGCCAATTAATTCCTTGCACAGCCCTGTGCCACTTTATAACCCTCTGCTTAAAAGAAATCAATTGCATGAGTTCAGCAGAGAAATAACCATCATAATAGATGTTTTCCCTCTCGCCTTTACTTTTTTCTGATAGCCCTTAAGGTGGTCAGAGGTAAAAGCTAAAGATGCATTGTACCCTGAGGGATGATTGAATGAAAAAAAACGGGGGATGGGAGCAGAACCTACTGGAATAGACCAATTTCCCACCACTGCGAGCCGGAGCAATTGATTGATGAATCCTTGCTCTGTCAAGAGGCAGCCTTCAGATTTGATCACATAAATACTCATTCAACTCAAATTCTGCTTGACAAGCCTCAGACAGCTTTGTTCTGTCACAGATATCATTGGAAGGAAAATGCTCCATTAATCATCCTTAATTAACTTTACCATAGTCTGCTGAAACCAATATGCTCTCTGGCTAAACCCTGTACTTAGCCAGGATTCTATAGTTATCAAATAGAAGAGAGTATTTCAAGTTCCTTCTTTCCTATTACTACTAATTAACTATAGGGATTCAGCATGAGTAGAGCTCAGTGGAAGTTATGCCCATTGATTATCTGAGATAGCTTATCAATGGGTACATTCTTCGCTAAAGGAAACAGAATTTTAAATATGACTGACCTACATGAGATGGCGTTTTATAACTATATCTCACTTGATGCTCATAAGTTGTTTCCTTCCCAATTCTCAGGTATCATATGTCCTAAGATATTTTTAAGCAAGAGGAAAGAAAAATTTAAGAACAGCAACAATAATAGAGCCTTAATGTGAAAAATAGAGTTGTTAGAGACACAAAATGGTTTAGTGATAAATATTGGGTTGGCCAAAAAGTTCTTTTGGTTTTAAGTAAAAATAAAAGGCACATTTTTCATTTTCACCAAGAGCTTTATTGAACAACGTATTCATTAACCGAACAAACATTTTAGCCAACCCAGTATATAAACACACACGCACACACACACCCCTCACTCTTAAGAATGCCTCAAATTTTCATAAAGCTTTAATATGAACATGGTCTCGTTTTGATTTTTGCTTAGTACAGTTATGAACCATTTTCTCATTTTGGAATTACTTCTTGGGAAGTTTTGATAACAAGGATCACGCTTCAGCAGTAATGAGGGCAAAAACAAAAATGGGGAATGCTCACACTTTAAATACAAATAAAGTGCAATATGTGACCTCTAACATAATAAATGGATAGAGTTGTCAATATGTCCCAGGCCACTTCAGATGATGTCTGCTCGTCCCGAGGCTTCCTAGGTTTCAAGACAGATGTTCTAACAGCTTTGGACTTGTAGTAGTGTTTCTGTGAGTACAGGCGATCCCAATCAGAATGTCAGTGACCATCAAAGACTGTGTGCTTTTAAAGCCAGATGAGCCACAGTAGAGTTACAAGAAACTGGTATTTGCAACATAAAATTCTCTAATCATATAGGCGCTCCTGAGAATTGCCTACAGAAAGGCAAATGGACTTGCAGAGCAATGAGGGTGTGCAAGCTCACTGTATGTGTGCAAACTAAGAAGAAAATTGAGGTTTCTGAAGTGATGAGCTCAATAAAGACAAAATGTTCTGAAAATGGCTGTCCCTTTTTAAAACCCCCGGTCAGGCACTGTGCCACAGCAGACATAACATTTTGCCCCTCACACCCCAGGAGAGGTAACAATGTAATATTATGACATGCATTTGATTTATCACTGATCTTTCTAAGACACTTCTTACGAGCTATAGTTTTCTAATTGGAGGCAGAGTAAAAAGTCTGTGGTAAAGCTCATCTCTGTGAATGACAGATTTGTTAAAACAAATACCAAATCATGTCCCCTTTGTGCAAAATGATATAAAGAGCATATTTTCATGGAAATCCTAAAACATAGATTTTATTCACCAACATTAAATTTTAAAACTATATATGTGTGAATGTTAAAAAAATGATTTAAAAATATGTAAACTAATTATGACTCTTATGACAATAAAAGAGGATGTCAAGTTGGTGGGACCAATTCATAGCAACAGATGCCTTCTTTATTACAAAGGTTTAAATATTTTATATTTAGTTATTACAAAGTAGGGTTTTACTTTGGGGGAAAATACATATCTTAAATCAAATCATTATATAAAACTGTCACTTCCCGTTGCTTTCTCCTTTCCTGGGCGGTGGGGAGGGCAGCGGGGGAGGTCAGAAATAAAAATAGGTGGATGAAATCCTCCTTGTTATGTCGTTTAATATTATAAATTCTGGTTACTATTGCTGTAAGTTATTCTTTACTTGTCTTATGGTTTACTTCCTCCCTCTGTTTTGGTGCCATAACGTCATCCATGGCTTAGGCACGAAGTTCCCATCGCAAAGTCTTTATCTCTCTTCCCCTCGTTCTATTCCCAGCCTCTCTTCCTTTATCTACTTTCTTCCCTTACCATGGACTCATTTTCCTTTGCAGACCTAACCCACTGTTCATTTCTTTTTTGGTCCTTCCAGTAGAAATCTACTTCCTGGCCACTCTTCCTTCTGCCCTTTTCGGGTTCAAGTGCCTTTTTGCTAATTACCATGCTGGGAAGTGGGGACAGAACACCACACATAACAGGCCTGGGCAGCAGAGGGGAGGTAGGCACTGAACACTAAATCCCAATAATATCTGATAAAAGATATGGTAGAAATTTAGTGTGTTATGGTAACAAATAACTGGAACATACTTGAGTCTGTGAAGAGCAGTCAGGAGAAGTTTTTCCTGTGAAGTAACAATTAAATGGAAACCCAGTGGACAAATAAGAGTTTTCTAGATAAAGAAGAGGGAACCAGGGGTGGTACGTATAAAGGCCCAGGTGAAGTTCATTTATTCATTTGTTCACTACTTATTTACTGATGGCCTCCTATGTGCCTACATCTTAACTGTCTTTCATTTGTTGATTTAAAACTGTGATATTTGGGAAATCAGAGTGCATAGATAAAAAAAAAAAAAAAAACCCAAATAAACCTGAACTAGAAATTAATTCTAGAAACAGTGGAGAATGAAATGAAGACTACATTATAGGTTACTGTTTGTTTAGAGCCTACTTTGGGGATACTTCTATTCTTTCCCTTCTGTCTCCACCCCAGCAATAGCTGAGTGGATTCCTGCTTAT
>NW_006770909.1:4814523-4832627 GCF_000442215.2 Lipotes vexillifer
CCTGCTGATGGGGGCCCCTTCATTCACATTGCAGTGGGGACTGGTGGAGAATGAAAAATGATGGGAGGAAAGGGGAAAAAAGAACACCTCACTCTTCTTTCTGGTAGTTAGCATTGTGATGCACTTTAGAAATTCCTCCCTAAACACTATATATTTGACATATACAACAACATAACTGCATCCATTTCTGGGTCTTAACAAAACCCGGAGGGGGAACGAGCAATGGCCTTCTTATAACACTCCAAGGGGGAATCTTGCCAAACTGTGCTAAAGAAATTTGATTAGTGGTCATTTCATAAAACATACTCTCAATATACACATGTTTTTAAAAGTCAGCTTGGTGAGCTGTGAAAATTGTAGGCTCTAAATATCCAAGGGAAAGTTGTTGACAGCATCCATTTGGGAAGAATACAACTTTGCTTGTGTTATTTAAGATATTTAATATCAAGGCATACTAAAATGTTCTCTATTTTAAGCCATGAAATTAGTTAAGGAGATTCACATGTATGGAGTGGGAGTCGGGGGGAGGACCACGAATGTCCTTCCTCATTTCAAAGGTCAAAGACAGCATTAATTATTTTTAACTAATGTCTATTTAAACACATGCAAACTTAAATCAGTTTGGGTCTGACCGATTCAAAGCCGTTCTTCGGTTCCCTGCTCGGCTGCAATAATTGACTAGGTTAGACTTTGCAAAGGTCAAAAGAATGGACTCAGTTCATATTATTTCAGCTAATAACACAGTTCTTAAATCAAAATTTGAGAATTGATCTTTCAAAGTCACTTTTCCTCTCTATATTCATATGTAATTTCAAATTAAATGATAGATGGATCCAAACCTCACTTTTTATTTAATTACTTTTTAGTAACAGAAGACACAGTGGGAGGGTTTTTTAACAAGATCTAGGTTTGTCTCAAAAAAAAAAAAATTCAAAAGAAAATTAAGAAAACCATGGGAAACTTGGCATTTAGCGAAGTTCTAATGAATGCAACTGGATGTGGGCAATCTGAAGGAAAAAATTCAGACAGACATAATACCAAGCAAGAGAGAAATGAAAACGATCTTAGGTGAAGTTCAGGCAAAACATAGTGCACAGTAGAGTCAGGTATTTTGGCAATTAGGTCTTGCAAGACTTAAAATATCACACTAAACATTAAAAATGTTGCTTTAGAGTCAGGTCTACCCCAGATCACTTAGCACCATCTGCCCAGGCTTGCGCCTTTTGTTGAGATCAGAGTTTCATCCCAGCTTTGTCCTCCCTCTCCAGGAATGGTCTCCTTATCCCTGGTGTGCCAGGGTTGTTGCAGACCATCACTCAAATGGTACATGGAATCTACCTTCTTCCCCCCAAACTTTCCTGACTAATCTGTGGTCAGATTGTGATTTCTCCTCAAGGTTCCCTTATCAAACCTTGCAGCTCCCCAAGCTGTCTCATCACTCCACTATGTACATTTATCCCTTGGCCTGTAGATAATGAAATCTTTATTGAATATGTACATCTGCTCAAAGTTTATTCAGTTGCACGTACATCTTTCAAATGTATTCTATGACAGTTTCATCTCTCACACCTTAGATGACAGAGAATATATATACTTAATGCATTTTGCATTATTCCTAGCACGCCACCAGGTGCTGATAATATTTAACAAGTGTGTTTGATTATGACATATTCAAATGTCATTTTAGACACACAAGAAGTGTGTGTGTGTGTGTGTGTGTGTGTGTGTGTGTGTGTACAAAATAAAATTCAGAAAGAGAAAATCTCTTTAAAGTAAAATTCAATCCCTGATTTAGCTATTTTCAAACCATATCCCAATACCACATTAACAGAACCAAAATGAAATGGAAATAGAGGGTTATATTACTATCCATTTTATGTAGGGTCAGGTCTTTTTGTCTGAATTAATTGGTTCCTTTTTCATTAGCTGATTAGAAAACTTCATCCTCTCAAGCTGTACTACTAGAGACCCAGCCCATTTTAAAAAGAGTTTTCAAATCAAGGTTTGTATAAAGTTTCAAGGTGCTTTCAAAACCTCGTTGTAGATTTCTATAATAAATATATTTTATGGTGGATTACTCACCAATCATTCAATCTATAAAGCACGCTGACTATATTTAAACCTGGATAAGGTCCACTTTTTCCGTATGTCAAAATGTCAGGTTGGCTAAATAATCTTACACTTCTAACCATGCTTAAAGAAATATAAAATTTATGTATGGGATGAGAAAGACATTCATAGATAATTTTTCTGGCTTCAGTACCAAGCACATTCATATTTTTCTCCTAAATCTGAAACCAAATGTTTGGTTTCCTAATATTTTTCCTGTCTACTGGATTTTTCTTTTCTTCTTCCATGCGGTCACTCACAGCCTGGCCTTTGTGTATGCTCCCAAGAAAGAATTGTTTATTTATATTAGCAGCCCTTTCTGGGGCTCCCTGTAGACACTGTTTCCAATGGCATGCGGAGTTACTAAGCTTTTATTGTTGACAAGTGGTAGGTGGGATCCAAGCTTTTGTGGTTAAATTGTTTATTGATAATTACCTGTTAATTACCCCACTGCCTGACTCCTGTAATTTACTCTAATCATTACTTTCCTTTTTCTTGAAAACCATGGGCACAAAAAACAAAAGTGAAGAGAAAAAATATACTTCCTTACCACCTTAAAAAAAAAAAGATTGGTTTTTTAATTAAAACCATTTAGAGTCAGAACATTTCCTCATCGTATAATATTTGGATTTGGAAAAGCAAACCTGCGTTATTAATGTAATTATAACTATGCCCCGTAATTGATTTATAACTGGTGAAAGTAATTTTGGGTGGCAATCATCAAATTAGGTGTCAAATAGTATTCTTGAGTCATTAGTGTTTTATTTTACTATAGAATGTTTTCCTTCCTAGAGCTGGCCAGAAAACCTTTACTAAATGAAAGGCTTGAAACAAAATAGACTAAACTCCATATTACTTGCTAAAGTTTGATGCTTTTTTATATCAAGATTCCAGCATCCAAAGTTTTATTCCAATGCAGTTACATAATACTCTTGATTCCCCAAGATCATGGATAGAGAGGCCTTCACACTTTTAACAGGGTTATCATTTCTATGGTACAGTCCTCCCTAACCAGCCATGGTGTAAGAATATATTGATGTCTGGGGAGATAGTGCTCAATGGACCGCTTCAGTTTCCATGCATCTCAAAAAATCCCCCCTAATCCTCACTCCCCAAAGCTCTTTCAATACTAAGAGCATCTGGTAAAATACCTTGCCACTAGTAAAAGTTTCGAGTTAACAATTGATTCCGACATTCTGAGAATCAAAATTAGCTCTGCCAGGCAAAAAGATGGATTTATTAGGCATATATTCTTGAAATGTATTACACAAGGGACTGCAAGGAATAACCAAATGACATCCTAAAATAGCAAACCAAAAAGAGCCCTGAACTAACCATAGCCATCACCCAGCCTTTCTCACCAACCTCCTCTTGTCTCCCACCTTTTCACTATATTACTAGGCATTTTCATATTGTGTCGAAGGTAAACACGGTCAAGGTGAACTCACGAACTTTGCTGGAGGCTTTGACAACAAATTTCAGAACTGTCTGTGGTTCACACCACCCACTTGACCTCAACAGGAAGCAGCACAGAGATGAATGGCAAGAATCCTTGATGTGCATTATGGCAATCGATCTACACTCATCTTCCATGGGACTCCCCATGCTAACGGCAGCTCTTTTAAAAAAACAGGTCATTTTAAAACCACGGTGAAAAGAACATGGCGCTTAGAGTTCAAATAGCTGGACTGGAGTCTAGGCTTGACACCTACTAGATGTATAAACATGGACAAATCACTTAACCTCAATGAACTTCTTTTAAAAAATTGGGATAAAAAAATAACAACCTTAATCCAACTCATTTCTTGAAGTTCTTATAATGATGACCATGATGTAATGATACAATAATGCACATGAACACACTTTATAACACTGAAAAGCACTGTCTGATTATAATAATCATTATTAATCATGAATAATAATAAACACCCTTGGAAAAAAACCATTAAAAGAACTTTGCTGGACATAGGGAATAAATAGAAGGTCAAAACTATTTAAAAATCTAAGTAAGAGTGTCAATACGCACACATTATAGCATTTCTAGAAATATTTTTCCTAGGGAGAGATTAAAGTCAAAAGAGGAAATGGAACGGCTTCAGTTGCTGTCATTGCATTCTTAGTATTTTCCTTGGGAGAATGAGCCTTGTCAAATGGAAAGACTGAAATGAATACATTTCTCAGCTGCTTAGCAGATTTGTTTTCCAATATAAGCTAAACATTTCAACCAACCTCACTTCCATGTGAATGTTTACACTCCTGAATAGATGATGGGAACATTAAGGGGAATGGGTTGATCTTGGCCTTGGAATTATATGGCCTAGGTGTAAATTTATTCTTAATCTCCAGCTATTATGTTTTAACATTCCTAGCTGAAATTTGGTTGAGCTATCAAATTGTTCAAAGGCCAGTTCATGCCACAGCCCAAGAACCACTACTGCGAGAAGGTGGAAACCCCAAATCACAACCAAGTCCATCCATAGGGCTTTTCCCCATGAAGGTTACCACAACATACCTAACATTGTTACAGACAAATTGCTACCATTACCAAGCCAAACAATTGTGTTTTTATGTTTTTAAATAGTTTTGGTGACTCTTTAGAAACTTTACAGCTGGAAAGGAACTACATCTTGATGGAGCTACATTTATAGAATTTTGTTCTGTGCCACTTTTTCATCAGTTTCCTGATCTAAACAATAGTCCCAATTGCCAGCTGCACATCAGTTACTCACAGGCCTGGTCTGGGTCTGTGATTCAGCCAAGCTCTGCACAATCTTCCCAGCTCCCAACAGTTTATCATCATTGTTTTGTATAATTAGAAACAGAATTATTTATATGTCCCTGCTTACTCTTCAAGCAAATTTACAAGGCAACTGTCTCTCTTAATCTACAGTAGACCTAATGTAAACAGTAATGCAAAAGAGTATTCAGATTTATTACATCACTTCCTTAAAGATCAATATTTAAATGAATACACACTGTGCTAATTTAAACACTGCAACATATCACAGAGCTATCTACACAAGAAATTTACAGTGGCTTAAGACATTTTTATACTCCATCCCTACTTCCTAGGAATACCTTTTTTCAAATAGAAAGAAAAGAAAAAGAGTTACACGTTCAATGTTAATTAGCCTTATTTATAAACGTGCATCTAAACCTGTAACCTCAACAGACAATATATTAAGCTATTAAAAGGAGAATTACAGTTACATTGAGTGTGACCCAGACAAGAAAATGAAGCCACTCCGCCCTACACAGTACAAGACGTCCAGTTCAGAGGAGACCATGGTGAGGGGCTCTGTGAAACCAGCCACAGCCTGCTGATCTTAGAGCGGTTATTTTAGTTTTACTCTGCAGTTCCTGGATTCTGCGGGTTTAAATCAACTCCCTCTCTTTATTTAGACCTCATCGTGGAGCTTTAAAATAGTATCCCGTTGACAAGAATCTGAGGTCCTTCAGACCTAATATCACGTCAAGCTGCCGGGCTGAGACCTTACATGCCAAGTCCCAGCCTAGGATGAATTTTTATAAGTGAGTTATAAACCCCTCAAAAACAGGGTTTATAATGGAAACGCTGACAGACTCTTAACTATCGAGTTTCTAGTGGGTTCCTGTTTAATATACTGTATTTCTTCCCCTTGAAGATATTAATTTACTTTTTGAAATGTTCATTGCTGAGATTAAGCGTAGGTTTTTGAAATGTGTTCACAGGCAATTTATGCATGAGTAGAAATGTACTCGTCTCCAGATGTACAGAATACTAATTTGAAAATGATTTATAGGCCACACCGTACTGTACATTCCATTCCCTTCTGAAAAGTTAAGACAAGCTTTTCCTCTGACATAACAACAGGATCCTCTATCTAATGTAAAGAGAGTGTGTTAGCAATAGTTGTATACATTCTTGAGATGTCAACTCTAGGATGGGTCAGAATAGAAAGAGTGAACTGTCAGGACCCGTGGAATAAGGGAGAAATGGGAAGATTCAAGAAGAGGCAAATTAACAGAAGCACATATGCAAATAGGAACTTTCCATCTTGAGGGAGTATTTTCTGGTTTTGTCCTAATTAGATCTCTTAGAGTGTTAAAATTGAAAGAATTTTACAAATCATCTAACCTAGACATTGCAAACTTGTGGCCTGGGGTCCAAATTAAGTCCAATAATATAAGTAAGGCACACAAAAAGGTTGGCATCTAATGATGTCAATAAGTAATTGGGAAATTTACCCCAAAAGGAGAATTTCTATTTCTCTTAAAAACTGGAAAGATTTGAACACACCTAACTTTCATTCTCCCATAGGAATGACTAGCCGGAGATGAGTATGGGTAATTCCCTGTAGAATGGGAGTGAGTCCGCTGCTGTGCCAGTGTCCTCTCTTCCTGTTTCACACATTCATGTTATCTTCCCGGCCCCTGATGCATCATGTTTGTAAATCCTGTCTGGAGATTATCTTGCCCAGGAATCCAAGCTTGTTTGTGGCAGGGCTGGGATGAAAGTAAGGTCAAATCTTAACACATTTCCCTCTCTGCACTATCAGCACATTATCCCCCAACATAGTTCCCTTCCTTGGTCAATTCCCTGCTGAGTGAAAGATGAGCCCAGAGAAAAATAAATGCAAAACTCAAAATACTCAGGGTCTTCAGCAACGATGGCTTCCTTGACGCCCTTGCCATCCAATTTATAGAATGCTTAGTTGAATACTTCGGTGACTCTTCGGAGGAACGAGAAAACCTCTATAAGTCCAAAGGGTGTATAGTGTTTTAACTCTTGCAAAACCTTTTTGCATCTCGAACACTGTTTCTCAAACCTTGGCTTCACTCAAAAATCACCTGCAGGGCTTCCCTGGTGGCGCAGTGGTTGAGAGTCCGCCTGCCGATGCAGGGGACACGGGTTCGTGCCCCGGTCCGGGAAGATCCCACATGCCGCAGAGCGGCTGGGCCCATGAGCCATGGCCGCTGAGCCTGCGCTTCTGGAGCCTGTGCTCCGCAACGGGAGAGGCCACAACAGTGAGAGGCCCGCGTACCGGTTAAAAAAAAAGAAAAGAAAAGAAAAATCACCTGCAGAGTGCTTAAAACTATGGAGCCTGAGTCCCACAACAGATTTATTAAGTTGGAATTTCTAGGTGGGAGATCCAGGCACAATATTTGCAAAACAATCACCTAGATGATTCTAGTGAACAGCCAGGGTTAGCAGGCACTGGTCCAGAAGGTGGCTGACTATTTTATTATATTCAAATGGAAATATTAAACATACTTGGGGGTAGGAAAATGATGTGTAATAGAAAATGGCTTGAAATGCACTTTTAAACTGTGTCTCGATAAACAAAATGATGATAGAGGGTAACGAACAAAAAGACCTTAAACATAGTGACCTGTTTCCTAAACGAAGGAGTTAAAAAATTATCCATAGCTACTCACTTCATGGTTATGTGCTTTCATCATTGAGGAAGAAAGGTCTTCCTAAAATAGCTGGGAAATAAACAGTGAGCACATACATGACAGGTCAGGCAGCAAGGAAAGGTGCAGTATCTCTGAAGGATGACACAAGATATAGAGGAGTTCCAGGTTAAGAATAGTTCTCAACGTATCCTGGAAAGGAGTTCCATATCCTCAGGAAGAAGAGACTATCTCAGAATATCCCATCTGGATACACAGAAGACGGAAGTCACATTTACAGTAAGAGTTGAGCTTAAGCAGAGAATAAACAATAACTAATATTTGGTAAAATCCGAAGAGCAGCAATTACTCATGTAGGAAGCTCTTTGTAAAAATATGAGTATTATCTTAACAGAAAGACTATACAAAATTTTACAAGGTAACAGGGGCGTTTATTAGCTTTCAGAATCCTGGTTGCACAAGGGCTAAAGACATAATTTTCTTAAGCAAACAAAAAAACCCCTACATGTATATACATAATGTATATTTGTGTGTGTGTGTGTGTGTGTGTGTGTGTGTGTGTGTGTTATATGCAGATGAAGTTTATCTGTTTCTAAGAATAAAAGAATGCTTCCTAGTGTAGATGATATTGATGATTTTTCTTGATACTCTATTTCCAAAGCTAAAAAATCATGAACTTCACAAAAGTTTTAGGTAATTAATGCTTAATTGCTCATGTCTTCTGATAAGATTCATCAGATGTGGCCTCACATTGAAAAGCTTACAGTTTAGAACTCAGAGATATTTGAATCAATTTCTGCAGTCCTTTAAAAATTCAGAAGCAGTTCTTCTCGGTTCCCTCCCCTCCCCACCTCGCACCATGCTGACAATGTGCACGATAACAGGAGTTACATATAGAATTTCAACTCTCATATTTGAGCCCCTATAACAAGTCAGACACTGTGCTGGAAAGTTTACATGTGTTATCTTTAAACCTTACAACAAGATAGAAAACTAATTATTACTTTACCTCTTTACAGATAAAGAAATTAAAACTCGGTGAGAGTAAGGAACTTGCCCACACTCACATGGCTGGTTGGTAGCAAATCTGAGATTCAAGTCCAGATGTATTCCAAAGCCCTTCATCTTTCTATTATAATGCACTCTGCCGAGATTTTATATATATATATACATATATATATATATGTATATATATATAATATATAATATATTAGATTTTATATATTATATTATATGTAATATATTTTATATAATATATATTACATATATACTATAATTTTTTAAGCGAAAGAGTTGGGTACTTTTATTGAAATTTGTGATGCTTCTTGTATAAAATGCCCTCCCTCCAGTTCCTGTCTATTCAAAAAAGCTCATAACAGCCTCTGGTTTTTTTTTTTTTTCTTGCGTTATGCGGGCCTCTCACTGTTGTGGCCTCTCCCATTTGCAGAGCACAGGCTCCGGACGCGCAGGCTCAGCGGCCATGGCTCACGGGCCCAGCCGCTCCGCGGCATGTGGGATCTTCCCGAAACGGGGCACGAGCCCGCGTCTCCTGCATCGGCAGGCGGACTCTCAAGCACTGCGCCACCAGGGAAGCCCCAGCCTCTGTTTTTGATTGAAGATGTCAGTTATTAAAAAAAGAGAGGAATTTGTCAGGTCAATAACATTGCTATAGATATCGCAAACTAATGGTGTTAGCACTTGGAACATATTTAGATATATTTTATTTAAATCAACTTATATGTTAAAGTAAGGATCAAAATAGCCATGTAAAGGTGAAGAAGCGTATTTCTAAAGGCACGGAGGCATTACTGTTAAGGATTCTATGGAAATACACAATAGATATCAATATACAATAGATATCAGTAATTGAGTGACATGTTGACAGATATTAAGCAGTAGAAAAGAGATTTCTCGAAGTAATCAAGGAGAATATGTTACCAATGTGATAAGAAAATGACTTGGGGCTAACTAATCAGAAGAGACAGTGCTCTCAGTCTCTCTCTCTCTCAATCAAGCAATCAATTTTATTGAGATATAATTCATTCATTTTAAGGAAGTCGATGACTTTTGACAAATGTATATAGCCACGTAACCACCATCACAATTGAGACACAAAACAGTTCCATCTCCCTCATGTCCCTTTGCGGTCAATTTTCCCTTCTCCATGACCCTCCTCAGGCAATTACTGATCGGTATAGATTAGTTTTTCTATACTAATCAGTATAGACTAGTTTCCCTGTTCTAGAATTTTATATAAATGTAATCAGAGAGTATATACTCTTTAGGGTCCAGCTTCTTTTGCCCAACACAAGGTCTGCGAGATTCATTCACTGCATGGCATATATCAATAGTTCATTCCTATTTATCGCTGAGTAGTATTCCAGTGCAGGATACACCAAATTTGTTTATTAATTCAACTATTAGTGGATCTTTGGGTAGTTTCCAGCTCTGTGATATTATGATTAACAGTACAGTGAATGTGTGTTGCCTGTCTTTTTGTGGACCCAAGTTTTCATTTTTCTTGGGTAAACAACAAGGACTGAATTGCTGGACTACAGAGGAAGAAACTTCTGAACTGTTTCTCCAAGTGGAGGCACTATTTTACATTCCCACTGGCAATGTATGAGATCTCTCTATTTTAAGATACACTTTTCTACCTCCAAGGGCCAAATACTACCCCCTTGAGGCTTGAGACACTATCTCAATGATCAGACAGGTTAGCAAAAAACAGAAACAAAAAAATAAATGAACACACAAACAAAAACACGATGCTACATATCAACCATCCCAACTGTCGGCCTGTCTTCTACTGTCTTTGGAGCGCCTTGACTTTGTCTCCTTTACCGATTCCTTCTTTAGATGTTATAGTACCTGCGAGTTTAGATTTAAGGCCTCTTCCTTCTCTGCACTCTCTTCTGAAGATGGTTCATCCAGTTCCAGGACTTTAAGGACCATCTATGCTCACAATTCTCAAATTTATATCATCAGTCCTGACCTCACTTTTGAGTTCCAGACCTTTCTATCCAGTTGCCTACTTGCATCTCCATCTAAATGTTTCATAGATATCTCAAATTTCGTTTCCTCCATTCGGAACTCTTGAAGTACCTCCCTCCCCACTCACTCCTCATTAAGCCTCTCTTGTCTCACTCATCTCTACCCCCCAAATAGCTCATCCATTACCTCAAGCCAATCATATAGGAGTTAGACTCAATTTCTCTTTTTTCTCTGTATCTACCTCCAATCCGTCAGAAAAGCCTTTGGGGAGTTCTCTTTTTCAAATATATCTAGAAACTGTCTGCATGTCTCTCTCTCTCTCTCTTCCACCTCCTCAAAGTTACCGCTATTCAATGCAGCAGTCGCTCCACTATTATCCCTACAATTGGTTCTCCTCACAGCAACCAGAGTGATCCTTAGACAGCATAAATCAGGTCATGCCATCCCCCCACCCCCCGCGTTAAAATGCTGTGATGGCTTTCTATTGCACCTAGAATAAAATTCAGACTTATACCATGACCTATACAGCCCTACCATACTCCCCTGCTTGCAGAACCGGGCTTGTAGTTAACTGTAATGTTAATGAATAAAAGGGACGGGGTGAAACACACGTGCTTAACTGCTTGTAAGGGGACCAAACTTAACAAGTGACCATTTACACTGTCTTCTAAAACAGTGTGAAGACCTAACAACACAGGCAACCAAAGTAATCAGCTACCTCCACTTTGTGTACAGTTCTGGCCCCCAACTAGCCTCTATTATTTCACTCTCCCCTTGTTTACTATGCTTCTGGCTTTTCTGATGTTCCCCAAATATGGCAACCTCCTTCTTGCCTCAGGGCCTTTGCACCTGCTGTTGCCTTTGCCTGACATGCTCTCCTGCCTGATTTTCACATCACCAGATCCTTCCATCATTCAGACCTCACTCAACCCATTTCTCAGGGAACCTTCCCTCACCTCCTCCTTTAAGGTAGCCACCCCCCATCACAAAACTTAACCCTAGGTACTGTCACATTACTTCACTTTGTTGCTTTCTTTGTATTTTTTACTGTTTTGAATTTGCTTATTTATTTACTAATAGAATATCAATTTTCACAGCAGGAATGGAAGCTCCATGAGGCCAGAGATAATATCTATCTGCTTTATGCTTGACCTGTAGCTTTTAGGCACATTGTAAGTGCTCAAAATATAGCTCTTAAAGTAATGGGTCTTTATAGTAATAAAAAAAAAATGAGAAATATGCCTGTGAAAAGTACAGTTAGGTTAAGTTTCAAATTTAAAAGTATTTTGGAAGATCAAAGAACAAAAAAGAAGCAAAAAAAATTAGGAATATATGAGAGCTTAGTTAATTTTATCCTGTTTTGGCATTTTGAAATTTTCCTTTACTTTCCCTTTTTAAAAAATGTTTATTCCATTTGAAATAATCATCTTTTTGCTCCATTTTTACTCTACATCTCAACTTTCACCTTACTGAGAGTGGGATGGGGGTCCATTTTCAAATAAGGACACACTTGATTAACTCCAAACTGATGAGCCTGAACCAGTTTTAAAGATCGCCAGAGAAGGAAATGCCATAGGCTCTTTTGATGGTTTTAGGTTCTTCTTTTTAAACAAACGTAGCTGGTTCTTAATGCAAAAAAAAAAAAAAAAAAAAAAAAGCATAGTTATATTTTGTACTCTTTAAAAACTGCCCGGCTTTATTAATATTTTGCTAATAATATACAATTAAATCAATTTCTTTACCCAGAGCAAATGAAGTTTTTATTTGAAAGAGGGTCCCAAACCTGAACCAGAAGTTTCCGTTTATTTTACCAACTGGGACCCTGACTTCAGCAGTAAACACTTCCTGCTCTCATGGCTGAAGGGCCATATATTATCTGAAATAATTTCTTTAGTCTGTGACTTAAGGAAGAAAAGTGACTTGCCCTTATTTATCTTTTTTAAAGGCTACATGGATTTTAGTGTCCTTGAAAACAAGTGATTGAGAGCAAAGAATTAGCATTAACACACATCTGTATGATACCATTCATCTAAAGATTCCAAAACATTTTTGAGTGTCCACACTGCCCCCATCTTTCAACTGCTAGAGCATTTTGGTTGAAAGCAGGCAACAGCTATATTTGTTCCCTTTTGTGGCTTTGTAAAAGCCAACATTTAAGAAAAGTAACATGTATGGGTGTCAGTGGGATTAAGCAGGCCTCACTCAGCTTGCAGTGCCAGCAGCCAAAAACTAAACACACAGGGGATGCCCAGCATATATTTGTCCAATTTAACTTAATCATATAATTAGGCCTTTAATATTAAATAATGGAAAAGACACATTTGAAGGGACACATTGACGTTTGCAAACAGGAAGAATGGAGCTCAGGAGCACTACATTTATTATTAACTTAAAAAAAAAAAAAGAAAACTAACGCTAGGAAACTCCGTTTTGATGAAAAACAAATACTTAAATCTTTTTTCAGGTATAGCTTTCACAAGTTCTTGGTCACAGTTCAATGAGGAAAAGGGTTTTTTCTGTTGTTTGTTTTTAACTCTCTTTAGCCTTTAAGTCATTGAGTAACCTAATACTAATAAATCCTACAAGATAAGTAATTCAAAATGAGTTTTAAGAAATGTTGTAGTGGATGATTCTGAAAAATTATCTACATATACCTGGACTCATTAATAAGTATATTTTCCTTCATTAGAGGTGCCAACATAATGATTGTTATTTTATAAGTTTCTACCACCTAAATAAATAAGTCTGAAAGTTTACAAGGAAAAATATTCTCTAATATATAAAATATATATTATATAGTGTTATATTATTTATATATATTATATGTTTTTAAAATCTAAGTAGAATTCCCTCTGCAAACCTCAGAAGATTCAGAAAGCCAAATGCCCAGGCTTCTCTTATAGAAATTTGAAAATAGAAGGGCAATTTTTAAAAAGCCAGTATCATTCACTGAAAGAAGCCATTTTTGTTTAGGTTTATATTAAGTTCCATGCTATGTAATTATTCTCTACACAATATTCTTTGGATTAAACTCTTCCCTAAATAAAGAACAAAAAACCAATCAGAAAAAGTCTTATGAAGTATTTTCCGGAAGACTCATTGTCTGTCCCCTCCCTTTCCTTTTTTGAAAAAAGCAGACTTTCTTCTAAAGAAGCAATTTCATATGGTGTGTAAAACTGACCTTGGAGAAAAAATAGAACACAAAGATTAATCAATCACTTATGGTAAATTTAAACATGAATCCGTGGAAATTCTCCTTTTCTGAAATCCTCCATTACTTTTAAAACATTAAAAGAAATAGATCAATTTCTGGTAATAAATTGCTGTGAGTTTTTGCCATATCCTATGTCCTTACTCACTAGGAACAATTGATGCTTGGCACCATTCAACAAGCGTTACATACACTTGTAAAAACAGGAGCCAGTTCACTTTCCCTTTAAGAGTCTTTTAGTAAAGTTATGCTTGTTGATTTTTACTCTCATTATTAAAATTCCTCATTAAACCTGCTGGAAAACTGAATGTAATTCCTTTACCTGATGTGGCAAAATCACCCTCCCCCGCCACACCCCCACCCCCCAGGACCATTTTATTACAAAAGAACAATAGATTTCCTTGCTGGGTACCCTAAGAGCCATGCGACTAATGCACTTTCTAACCTACAGAAGGCCTAATATTGTTAATTTACAAAATCAATTCAAGGGAACCACTTTGAAGGCAAACTAGGGTCGTGATCGCTCCAGAAATGACTTGTCAGTTCCAAGGCTGGCATCCTGCCCCCGCTGGCATCTAGCAGTTTTCACTCTTCCAGACAATTTGGCCCTTGATTTCAAACAAATGCATCCTGAAGGCCTAATGCCAGGAATAGTTTGATATGATTTATGCTCTGTATTTTCTCACAACCCAGAAAATTTTAGACCTAAAAGACATATCTTTTCATTATTTAGCGTTCGCTGTGAGTCGTGTGTAAGCCAAAGTTATTTTAGTGTCAACCTTAATTTTTCTGGACCTCTGAGTGGAGTCAGCTCAGCAGTGTTTCCACCTCTTGTTTGTTGCACAGTAAGAAAGTTTGCTGGCTGCTATCACTGATCCCTAAGTTCCAGATCTCTCCTTTCTAATGCGAGGATGGAGAAAATAACATTTGGTTGCCATTGTTTGATGTCAAAATGACCACCAATAAAACGATTTTTTCCCCAAAGAATTTACTGTTTTAACCAGATTCACAGCAATCCTCTTTAACTTATTCAGAACTTATGGGTATGGAAGACATAGATGAATTTCTTTGGAAAATAAAAATCATCTCTTTTTATCCTACCGACCCTAAATATAGAAATCATTTGTGTTGCTTCTAGCAGTGCTTAGGTGTAGGTGTATCTTAAAAGTAATAGTTGAAACGTTCCCAAATCTCTTAAATGACATCTGATCACTGGCCACCAGGTCATGAGGTGGTGTGGTTTCCCCCCAGCTTCCTGCAGTCATCTTTTTTGCTATTTCTAAAATGAGGAGAAACGAATGCACTACTTATTTAAGCAAACTTCTCTCTAAACAAAAATGCACATTAAGCCCTCTCCTTATCCACTATTTACATAGACCACTTAAAACATAATTTAAAAGTCATAAAAATCCACCACAGGGTTTAGCCACTAATAGCCACACAAACAGGAATGGTACCATGTAGAACAATTGACACCCCTACCCCATGGGTTGACCTTGGCTTCCTTGCACAGCCAGGTAAAACAGGAAGGCAGATTATCCACTATACAGATAGTGGGCACCACAGACTTAGAGGATGAACTGGTGACAAAATGGTGTGGATTAGGATGCCAGAGTAAGCATTGACCACGTGGCTCTCTCCTCACTTCTGTTTGACCCCCCACAGGTCAAATTTCTTATCTCTTGCCTTATCTCTTGCAAGTGAACTACAGCTAGACTTGGATTTATTTTCCTAGCATCTTCCTTTGATTTTTTAAAAACTTTGTATTTTATATTGGAGTATAGTTGATTAACAACATTGTGATAGTTTTAGGTGTACAGCAAAGCAAAGTGGTACATATATACAACAGAATATTACTCAAAAAATGAAATACTGCCATTTGCAGCAACATGGATGGACCCAGAGATTGTCATACTGAGTGAAGTAAGTCAGACAGAGAAAGAGAAATATCGTTGATATCACTTATATGCAGAATCTAAAAAGAAATGATACAAATGCACTTATTTACAAAACAGAAGCAGACTCACAGACTTAGAGAACTGAACTTATGGTTACTGGGAGAAAGGATAGTTAGGGAGTTTGGGATTGACATGTACACACCGCTATACTTCCTTTGATTTTTGACAAAACACTTCTGTGGATTCAAGAAGGCATAAAACAAAAAGAGGAAAGGTTCAGATACAGGGTTCCGTTTGGGGTTTGTACTAAGCTAGAACATTGTCCTTCATACTGCTCAAGTTCAGAAAGACAAAGTAGCAAATTCTTTAGTATTTTGGTAAACTGTCCACAATTAACAAACTACTCACATGAAACACTTGACAAAATAAATATCGTGTCTGTAATTTAAAAGTTATAAAAATACCAACATAGAGTAGTTTATCTCACTCACCCACAAACATAATAGGTATTTACAGCCTGGCCAAGACACTGACAACAATTTCATTATACATCCTAAATTCTCAGTGTTTCTGATTAAATATTTTTTAATAACTGTAGAGTGAAGTTAATGCCTATGACAGCAATAATTTGACCACTTAAATCATGCCAGGCTAAAACTTTCATAATATAGCTTGAGGGCTGGGGATCTAGAAATTACCTTTTTATATTGAAGAAAAGAGGAGTCTTACTTTGTGCTTTTAAAATAAAGTTTCAGGGCTTCCCTGGTGGCGCAGCGGTTGAGAGTCCGCCTGCCGATGCAGGGGACGTGGGTTCGTGCCCCGGTCCGGGAAGATCCCACATGCCGCAGAGCGGCTGGGCCCGTGAGCCATGGCCGCTGAGCCTGCGCGTCCAGAGCCTGTGCTCCGCAACGGGAGAGGCCACAACAGTGAGAGGCCCGCGTGCCACAAAAAAAATAAAAATAAATAAATAAATAAAGTTTCAAACATCCATGAATTCTGAAAAGGTACAGAAAAAATGATTCATTTAATCAAAGTTGTGTGACAGTTTGTGACATTCTGACAAAATATTTTAATATAAGAAAATAAAACTTTCAGCAGAGTCATCAGAAAAGCAGGGCTACTATTTAATTTGTAGTAGAATCTTTTAAATCTTAATGGAGGGCTCTAAAATCAGGTGTATGCAGGCACTAAAAACCTTAGGGACTTGCCAACGTGATGGAAAGTTACTTTAGGCAGTGATCCCAATAATGCCACACTTGGGTGGGAAGTTTATAAGGAAAAACAGGAAGTGATGCCAGGGATCACAAAAGGACACTTCCCTTTTGCTTGGAATGAATATTTTAATGTCCCAAGTGCTATACACCCGGAGGGGGTGGGGGTGGGCAGGGGGGAGGCAGTGTCTCTGAGAAAGCCCACAACCTGTGGCCACACAAATTGACTTCAAAAGCTGTGGAATATTGTGTCAGGTTAGTAAAAGTTTCTATTCTGTGTTTGAATACTACCAAATGAGATCTGTATCACTGTTAACTTTTATTTCTTAATCATCCTGCACTAGGTTTGCAAAAAGCCTGCTACTTCTTGCCTATATTCATTCTGGGGATTTACATTTTCTCTCTTTAATTAATTTTACAATTTTATTTTGACAGAGAGTGTTGTACCTTATTGAATTTAAATTCATCATGACAATGGGTTTGGGTGGGCTTGCAAATTCAGCAGTGAACACTCTCTTCCTAATTATTCCATTCCTCCCACTCACCCAGCCCCACTTGTGTAGCTGCACGTGTGTGTGTGTGTGTGTGTGTGTGATTTTCTCCGATATCCTGAACCACGGGTAAGCTCCTGAGTGCGTTGTACCTGCCACATCCGTAGCACACTGTACCTCCCAGTGTCACTGCTGTGGCCCTTTTTTGCAGCAACTGTAAAATTCAGCACATTATCCTCACTTGCTATAAAAGCAAACACTGAAGGGTCACAGAGTCAAAGGAGTCATTTGCAAATACTTTTAAGGGCAGAGGTACTGAGTTTTCAATTGTTCTGCTTCTACTGAATATCACTCTATATCAGGTCTTCTTAAAAATCTTAAGATCATTCCTAGATTATAAGGTAAACTTACAGCTAACTTTGTGGCAAAAAATTAGGAGCCTTAATGTATAATTAGAAAATAAAACTTACTTCTTTTTTCAGTGAGACCTAACTGTGAGAAGAGTTTCTACCTGTCCCCCCACCTGCTGACCCTTTATATTCCTCTTACTTGTTTTCTTTTTCCTTCTTAACACTTATTTCTATATAATAAGCTACATATTTTTCTTAATTTATTTATTGACTGTTCTTATCAGTAGAAGGAAAAGTCCAAGAGGGCAGGAATATACGTCTGTCTTGTCAACTAGTGTATTTCCTGAGACTAGAACAGTGCCTGGCCCAAAGATGAGGCTCAAAAAAATATCTGCTGAATGAATGAACAAATCAATGAAACCAAAGAGGGAGGTTAGGGAAAG
>NW_006770909.1:4832688-4875213 GCF_000442215.2 Lipotes vexillifer
AGGGAAAGACGCGGCATAGAATAATGCTCAGTGGTGTAGGTACTGGTTTCAGGCTGCTTGGACTCAAAAGCCATTTCTGTCTTTTTCTGGTTGCATAACCTTGAGCAAGCTATTTACACCCTCTCCTTTTCCTAATCATTCAAATGGGGGAAATACCAGAACTATCTCACAGTATTAAAAGGATTAAAAAGACGATCCTTGCGTAGAATTTAGCACCATTTCTGAAACAGTATGCAGTAACTATATGTTAGCTAATAGTGTTATTATTATCATCATCACTATAGCCATCTTCCTCATCATAATTTTATGAGGGTAGCATTAGATACAAATCATGAATATTTTAAAATACTTCAGGGACTTCCCCGGAGGTCCAGTGGTTAAGACCCCGCGCTTCGACTGCAAGGGGAGGGGGTTTGATCCCTGGTGGTGAAACTAAGATCCCAGATGCCACACGGCAAGGCCAAAGAATAAGAATTAAAATAAATTAAAAACAATAAAAATACTTCAGCAAATGACATTTGGGAGTAAATTCACAAATTATTCGTGTCTCTTTACATACTTCTGTCTGGCCACACAATCAAGGATCCCACACTATCCAAAGAGAATTGCTTCCTCCCTCCTCTACTTCTTCCTGTGCAAGGAGCTGAAGTATGTGCCCAGAAACTGTCCATTCATTGCCTGTGGCCGTCTTGGGCCCATGGGCTTTTCAGGGTCTGGAAGAGATGTTTCAGGGAGGCTCAGCGGGCAGCTTCTGGAAGTCAGTTGGTCTGGTTTTGAATGGGTTGGGCTAAGTGATCATTAAGGATTTATCTGGTTTTTAAATTTTATGATATTTGCCTAACTTGTGACTCAGAGAAAGGGCAGTGAGAAACGTAAAACAGGAATAATCACTTACATTTCCTGCTTTCATTTAGTCATTATCCATGCATTCACTACATTTATTCATCTATCCATTCCTTTGTTCTACATAATTTGACTCTGTACAAAGGTAAACCAGACTTCATCTGTGTCACCAAGTAGTTTGGCACCAGTGAGAGGCAGACTAAAGACCTGAGTGAAATGGTATTTTGTTGTTGCTTTCTGATATTCCTGGTCTTATCTTACAATTGCTCCATAGATGTCCTATCCAAATGGTAACCACTAGCCACATGTCACTATTCAAATTTACACTATTTAAATTTTAAAATTCATCTCCTCAGACCACAAGCAATGTTTCAAATGCTCAGTAGCCACATGTGGCCAGAGACTACCATACTGGACAGCACAGAGAGAGAATATTTTTATCATCACAGCAAGTTCCCTTGGTCAGAGCTGCTCCCAGAATATGAGTTACTGATAAGTTTAAAAGTAACAAAGAATTTTCCGGGGTCCAATATTAGGTAGCTTATTAAAGCAAACTTAATTGAAATGGCAAGCAGTAATCATTAGCAGAGATTCCAAATTAATTTAAAGGTAACTATGGTTTTGAAATTAATTCCAAACACTGGCTGCCCTCGGTGCCTTGTTACAGCCTCTTATTCCTGCCATCAGACAACAGCGAACCCCACATATGGTGCCCTGACTGGTCACATGATTTTTTAATATCCACATGATGGCACTAAAATGGCCTATTAGATTTACAGTGTCATTAACCTTCCAAAATAAAATGAGAGTCGGCTCTGGCAGGGGAAAAAAAAGTGTGACTGCTGTTGGGTTTTGGGTAACCAGTCTGTGAGGAAATGTTGACAGGGGTCAGTGTGACATCATCTTTCATTCGGCCCCAAAGCTGTCAGGCCCTCCCCAGATGTCTGAAACACAGATATAAATTTTCATTATCCAGCAGCAAAGGGCCAGAGGTACACCAAATGAATTTTTTACCAATCAAATTATAGCTCGTTGCCAGATTAGGTGTAAACGCTAATTCTGTGAAGTTTTCTTCTGGTCATTTATCTACAACTCCACAAAGTAACCTTGCTGAAGCTGGAAAGATTTCTAAATCAAATTATTGTTTTTATAATCTCATTGTGGACACCGCAAAATTGAATAAAAAGAAATTCCATTAAGAATGAATAGTGCCTTCTTCCATAGAACAATTAGGTTTTTTTTACATTTCTTTTTTTTAAAGAAAATGCAAAGGCAGGGAATACTAAGGACTCAGAGAAGACATGACTTCACCATTCTGGGCCTGAGTTTCTCCATCTGTGAAGTGATGGGACTGGATATGGTAACCACTGATTCTGTGGTATAAGAATGGCTATAAGGGGGCTTCCCTTATAGCACAGTGGTTGAGAATCTGCCTGCTAATGCAGGGGACACGAGTTCGAGCCCTGGTCTGGGAGAATCCCACATGCCACAGAGCAACTAGGCCCATGAGCCACAACTACTGAGCCAGTGCATCTGGAGCCTGTGCTCCGCAACAAGAGAGGCCGCGATAGTGAGAGGCCCGCGCACTGCGATGAAGAGTGGCCCCCACTTGCCACAACTAGAGAAAGCCCTCGCACAGAAACGAAGACGCAACACAATAAAAATAAATAAATTAATTAGTAAACTCCTACTCCTGACATCTTCTTAAAAAAAAAGAATGGCTATAAGGATCTGTGCTTCTATATTGGCAAATCTCATGTCCAAAGTCCTCTATTTTTAATATGAGGTTTGGGAATAAAATAGCTCCCAATTAAAAATTTTAGTAGATTGTAGAAGTCCAACTATATATTTCTTGCTTGGAAATTAGAACTCATTTTCCCATAAAAAATGTGATACATTTCCCTTCCCATGTGACACATGGTACATCACAGTTATAGTTGATGTTACAATGAAATATGGTTGTAGATCAGATCAGAAATAAATGAAAAAGAAATGAAGGAAATGATAGCAAAGATCAATAAAACTTAAAGCTGGTTCTTTGAGAAGATAAACAAAATAGATAAACCATTAGCCAGACTCATCAGGAAAAAAAGGGAGAAGACTGAAATTAACAGAATTAGAAATGAAAAAGGGGAAGTAACAACTGACACTGCAGAAATACAGAGGATCATGAGAGATTACTACAAGCAACTCTATGCCAGTAAAACGGACAGCCTGGAAGACATGGACAAATTCTTAGAAATGCACAACCTTCCAAGACTGAACCAGGAAGAAATAGAAAATATGAACAGACCAATCACAAGCACTGGAACTGAAACTGTGATTAAAGATCTTCCAACAGGGCTTCCCTGGCGGCGCAGTGGTTGAGAGTCCGCCTGCCGATGCAGGGGACACGGGTTCGTGCCCCGGTCCGGGAAGATCCTACATGCCGCAGAGCGGCTGGGCCCGTGAGCCATGGCCTGTGAGCCTGCGCGTCCGGAGCCTGTGCGCCGCAACGGGAGAGGCCACAACAGTGAGAGGCTCGCGTACCGCCAAAAAAAAAAAACTCACAAACACTGAAATTGAAACTGTGATTAAAAATCTTCCAACAAACAAAAGCCCAGGACCAGATGGCTTCACAGGCGAATTCTATCAAACATTTAGAGAAGAGCTAACACCTATCCTTCTCAAACTCTTCCAAAATATAGCAGAGGGAAGAACACTCCAAAACTCATTCTATGAGGCCACCATCACCCTGATACCAAAACAAGACAAAGATGTCACAAAAAAAGAAAACTACAGACCAATATCACTGATGACCATAGATGCAAAAATCCTCAACAAAATACTAGCAAACAGAACCCAACAGCACATTAAAAGGATCATACACCATGATCAAGTGGGGTTTATTCCAGGAATGCAAGGATTCTTCAATATACGCAAATCAATCAATGTGATACAACCTATTAACAAATTGAAAGATAAAAACCATATGATCATCTCAATAGATGCAGAGAAAGCTTTCAACACCCATTTATGATAAAAACTCTCCAGAAAATAGGCATAGAGGGAGCTTACCTCAACATAATAAAGGCCATATATGACAAACCCACAGCCAACATCATCCTCAATGGTGAAAAACTGAAACCATTTCCACCAAGATCAGGAACAAGACAAGGTTGCCCACTCTCACCACTATTAGTCAACATAGTTTTGCAAGTTTAGCCATAGCAATCAGAGAAAAGAAGAAATAAAAGGAATCCAAATTGAAAAAGAAGAAGTAAAGCAGTCACTGTTTGCAAATGACATGATACTATACATAGAGAATCCTAAAGATGCTACCAGAAAACTACTAGAGCTAATCAATGAATTTGGTAAAGTAGCAGGATACACTATTAATGCACAGAAATCTCCTGCATTCCTGTACACTAATGACGAAAAACCTGAAAGTGAAATTAAGAAAACACTCCCATATACCATTGCAGCAAAAAGAATAAAATACCTAGGAATAAACCTACCTAAGGAGACAAAAGACCTGTATGCAGAAAATTATAAGACACTGATGAAAGAAATTAAAGATGATACAGACAGATGGAGAGGTATACCATGTTCTTGGATTGGAAGAATCAACATCGTGAAAATGACTATACCACCCAAAGCAATCTACAGATTCAGTGCAATCCCTATCAAACTACCAATGGCATTTTTCACAGAACTAGAACAAAAAATTTCACAATTTGTATAGAAACACAAAAAACCCCGAATAGCCAAAGCAATCTTGAAAAGAAAAATGGAGCTGGAGGAATCAGCCTCGCAGACTTCAGACTATACTACAAAGCTACAGTAATCGAGACAGTATGGTACTGGCACAAAAACAGAAATACAGATCAATGGAACAGGATAGAAAGCCCAGAGATAAAGCCACACACATATGGTCACCTTATCATTGATAAAGGAGGCAAGAATATACAATGGAGAAAAGACAGCCTCTTTGATAAGTGGTGCTGGGAAAACTTGACAGCTACATGTAAAAGAATGAAATTAGAACACTCCCTAACACCATACACAAAAATAAACTCAAAATGGATTAAAGACGTACATGTAAGGCCAGACACTATCAAACTCTTAGAGGAAAACATAGGCAGAACACTCTGTGACATAAATTGCAGCAAGACCCTTTGTGACCCACCTCCTAGAGAAATGGAAATAAAAACAAAAATAAACAAATGGGACCTAATGAAACTTAAAAAGCTTTTGCACAGCAAAGGAAACCATAAGCAAAACGAAAAGACAACCCTCAGAATGGGAGAAAATATTTGCAAATGAACCAACTGACAAAGGATTAATCTCCAAAATTTACAAGCAGCTCATGCAGCTCAATATCAAAAAAACAAACAACCCAATCCAAAAATGGGCAGAAGACCTAAATAGACATTTCTCCAAAGGAGATATACAGATTGCCAACAAACACATGAAAGAATGCTCAACATCATTAATCAGTAGAGAAATGCAAATCAAAACTACAATGCGATATCATCTCACACCAGTCAGAAGGGCCGTCATCAAAAAATCTACAAACAATAAATGCTGGAGAGGGTGTGGAGAAAAGGGAACACTCCTACACTGTTGGTGGGAATGTAAATTGATACAGCCACTATAGAGAACAGTATGGAGGTTCCTTAAAAAACTAAAAATAGAACTACCATATGACCCAGCAATCCCACTACTGGGCATATACCCTGAGGAAACCATAATTCAAGAGTCATGTACCACAATGTTCATTGCAGCTCTATTTACAATAGCCAGCACATGGAAGCAACCTAAGTGTCCATCGAATGGATAAAGAAGATGCGGCACATATATACAATGGACTATTACTCAGCCATAAAAAGAAATGAAGTTGAGTTATTTGTAGTGAGGTGGATGGACGTAGAGTCTGTCATACAGAGTGAAGTAAGTCAGAAAGAGAAAAACAAATACTGTATGCTAACACATATATATGAAATCTAAAGAAAAAAAAAAATGGTCATGAGGAACCTAGGGGCAAGACAGGAATAAAGACATAGACCTGCTAGAGAGTAGACTTGAGGACATGGGGAGGGGGAAGGGTAAGCTGGGACGAAGTGAGAGAGTGGCATGGACAGATACACACTACCAAATGCAAAATAGATAGCTAGTGGGAAGCAGCCGCATAGCACAGGGAGATCAGCTCGATGCTTTGTGACCACCTAGAGGGGTGGGATAGGAGGGTGAGAGGGAGAGAGACGCAAGAGGGAAGAGATATGGGGATATATGTATACGTATAAGTGATTCACTTTGTTATAAAGCAGAGACTAACACACCACTGTAAAGCAGTTATACTCCAGTAAAAATGTTAAAAAAGAAAGAAAGAAATATAGTTGTACCATGATAGAACAAGTACCCTATTACTGGTAGTAACAACCATTTGATTCAACAATACATATATGGGAAAAATTATTCATGCTTTACTCTGGATAGCAGAAACTGTATCTCCTTTGTTTAAGACTCTGCAGCCCCTCCATCATCCTTCAAGTTCCAACCCACTAGTAGTGACTCCGAAGACCTCAGGTAGGCCTCCAACAGGATAGGGGCCCAACCAAGAGAAGCAAAGCAGCAGTAACGAAGGGAAGGTGGGGAAAGGGAAGTTCTGAGCGTGGGAGGGAAAGCACTGAGGAAGACCTAGAACTCCTGACTGGTTTAAAACTCAGAAGCTTTTCTCAAGAAAAAGAAAAACAGTGACTCTAGAATTTTCTTTTGAGCCCCTGGAATGCTCTATTTGACTACTGTGTCCTAGAGTTCTTCCCAGTTTTTTTAAAAAACTTTTTAAAAAACATGCATACCTTGTAGAAAAAGACAAAGACCGCTTAAGTGCCAGGAATACCCAATCTTTGCTCCAAAACATAAAAAGGCTGTATTTCAGAGGAAAAAAAACAAACGATACACACCGACTCTGGTTTTTCATCTAGGATGTGGTGGGACAGCTGTACTAAGAAGCACGATAGAAAGTAGCTTAGAGTAGGGGGAGAATAATCTAAGAGGATATGGAGAACTTCAGCTTGTGCAGGGCCCATTTCAGGTTTTCCCTCCCCTACACCTCTCATCACCAACACTACTGCTACCTAAGCTTATGTTCGAGACCAGCCATGGAGTGTCTGTGGAAAAACAAAGACCCAGCCGTGATTGAGCGTGTGAATAGGAGGCAGGTGGACAGAAATTTAAAGCAACGGCAAGGAGTCAGGTGGAGGTTCAGTGGTCATCCAGCAATGCACACCCAAGTGAGTGGTTTCTGTATTTGAATGGCTTAAGGGAGAAACCATGACATCATGTGCTCTCAAAACCCAGCCCGAAGACATTTAACAGGTCACTGCCATCCATACCCAGAAACACACAATTCTACCCTGAGTCAGTCACTTCAGTGGAAAACCCTATGCCTCAGTCATCATATTTAGACCTGTCTCAACAAACCTCAGAGTAAAAATAGAGTGAGGCCACTGCGGATCAGAAGAAGGGCGACAAATAATTTCCCAGCCCTTGTAAATACTGAGATAGCCCATTGTTTACAGTGTGACTTAATTTTTAAATAGAGAGACTGAGTATAGAACGTACAGTATTTGTGATCCACCAGGGATCGAGAAGCAAAGCAACAGGGACCACAGAGAATCAAGAAACCTGAAAAGCCCCACCAGCCGTACGGCCATCCAGCACTTGGCTAACACTGCAACAATCTGTTGAGTTGAGCATAAACGAAGGATACAAATTAGATTTCCCCTGAAAGCCACAAGATTAAACATTAAGGGGCAAGTCTTGGCAAAATGTGTGTGTGTATTTTCCAAAACCAAGTTTTATTAAAAAAAAAAAGTTCACAAAGTCTGTTAAATACATTGCTCAGATTTTCACATACTTAAATATTTGTTTAACTTGAACACAGTATTCAGGTAAATCAAGACAGATGATATTGACAATCCTAAAGAAAGTGTTGATTGGGAGGGCTCTAAAATTAGTTTTATAGAGAAATAGTATCATTAGGTATCAATAGGTGAATTTTAGCATGAAAGCCACACAATTATATAATATTAAGAATATATAAACTATGGGAAAAATTCAAAATGTATCCTAAGTGGAGAGATATTTGGATTTCACTTTCAATATCCCATAACCTGTATGTTAAGAACTAACTTTAGGTAAGTGAGGATTCTGCTGCCTCAGCTGCTTAGAGGTGCATGCCTGGACTCACTATCTAGAAAACCAATGGGGACAGAGTAGGCTGAAGTGGGTCAATAAGAGTAAGAAGAGTTGCTTGTGTTTTTGAAGCACATAGGAGACAAACATCTCTGCCTTATCAAGGGTTAGTGGTCTTAGCTGTATCTTCTCCCAAATGTGCAATACCAAACAAAAAAAGGACCCATACCCAATGGCACCCCATTCCATCATCTTGTCTTGCAGATGGAGATGAAATATTAGCTGGCTTATCCTAAGATCTTTTCTTGAAAGCCCACAGACTGGTAAGGGAAATAAGTAACACACAATGGTAATGGTTCCAAAAGGTTCCTGTGACATAGAAGAAGAGAAGTTGGCAAAGGGCTCCTGATTTCAGCATGTAAGCTTCCACTGCCTCTTTTTGTCCATTCCATTGCACACTGCCCTTGATGGCCAATTATCTCCTTGTTCTCTTCAAGCTGTGTTCTCTCCACCCATGCTCTACACTTCTTTTTTAATCCAAGTGCAAGGAGGATGAAATGAACATTATGGGTAACCATGAACCCATTAAGGGAATAATCATTCGACCTAATTTTACCTGGATAAAAAAGGCTAAGGGACAGAAGCAGAATGTGGTTTTCCACAGGGCCCAGAGCTGCTAAGGGAAGCTCTTTTTCTAGCTCTATTATGACGATGCATAAAGCAATTTGTGAGAAGTAGGCAGAAAGCGTTTTATCTATTTAAACCTCATGAGTTACGTAGATTTTATTTCCTAAACCTTTCCGTAAATTCTTCATGCTGGTTCTGTGCCTGGAGCTAATATTTTATCAAGTATCTACTATGGGCCAAGGAGGTGCAGTTATTCCCCCCGTTTTATACATGAGGAAATGAAGTAACAGAGAATTTAGGTAACTTGCCCAAGGTCATAAAACGAACACTCTAACAGAGGGTTGAAACTCCATTTTTCCCCTTTAGATATCTACATACAATGTGAATGTATTCTTTTTATTCACGAGATTATATGCAATGATCAGTAATGGAAAGGGAAGTCAGCTAGTTATCCAGGGTCGTTCACGTACAGAGATTTTACAAAAAGCTCTTATTGACTGCAAGGAACTTAACTGACTTGTGCTGTATCTCAGAACTGCACTAAAAGTACTTCTATTTCCCCCATTTTCCAAAGAAAAGTTTTGTTTTGTTGTATCCATGGCACTGGACAGGAGAGTCTTTGATATCTTTTGATTTGAGAAAAGATGTTCATAGACGATAAAAAGGCTCCCTTCCCCCACTCTCAGACCCTTGTTAAGAGGGGCTTAACCTCATCAGTCTTCATTGCCTTCACTGCGTGGCCTTAGGCAAGTCACTGACTGAACACTGAATCTTCCTTCTTTGAAAAAGAATATCTGGGCTATTTAGTCAAACTCACTCTTTTATTTTATAAAGCAGCCCGTGATGACGGATTAGTAAGTAGGTTAAGATTGTACAGAGTACTCATATTTACAAATGGGAAAAGGACTAGAGAGTTTTTATTGAACAAAAAAAATTTTAAGTGCTAATAATCCGAAAAAAGCAAAAGGTAAGCTCTCTGTAATATTTTGATTTTAAGATGTACGAGAGAAAGGGGGAGAAAGAGAGAGCACATACATATGAATTCTGAACTTCACAATTCTTATTTTTAAAATTTTGTCTCCTATCTGATGTGATTTGGGTATAATATCCTATCTTTCCTCTACCAGGAATGTATTTGCCAAATGCCCTATTGGGTAAATTCTTCTAACTGAAAAATTCTGTATAGGTTTTCCTTTCTCTGTATCAGACCACAGGAGCTGATAGTAATCAGTCAGTGTGATTGGTTTTCTGGCTATGGGGACAGGGATGTCATGAACAGGCTTTGACTCCAACTAGGACCATAAAGTAGCACACCTGAGAGATGAGAACTTTTAAGATCTGCTCTCAGCAAACTCAGCCAGTTTGGCCATTCCTGACTGGCAGGCTGGATCCATCATTTTGCCCAGGAAATGCATTGGGAGGGGAGACCTCAGTGCAAAAAGTCATTGATACAGATGTAGAACTGTGCAAACCCTGGAATAAAATGGCCTGTTTTGAAAAGGAAACAAGATTAGAAACATGACAATATTTCATGAGGAGGCACATTATTTCAAGATATGTCTCCAGAAGTGGGAATCAGTATGCATGAGGCCAGAGGGACTTTGTCACTGTGAAAGTGAGCCCAAAACAAAGGGTGGGTTTGGAGCAGGGTTCCCGGTGGGAACAATTGTTTTCTCATCTGAGATTCTTTCTCCCAGGGCTCAAGAACAATTGAGACAAATGTTTTCAAAGGTCAAGTGAACAGACAATGCTGGGAACTCCAGGGAACCCAGTGGCAAGTTCCCCCCGTGTTTCCGTCACCACAGAGAGAACTGACAACAGCCCAAGGAGATTGAAGCGATCTGATGAGAACAATCTCGCAGCATTCCTGAGCAATTTCTGTGGTTTCAATGGAGTTCCTCCTCTACTGTAGTCTGTGCCGCAAATCTACCACAGATTTGGCTCAACAGATGATTTTCTTAAAAAGAATTATCTATGGTGGTTAAGCCATATTTCGGATGATACCCTAGCGGGAAGTCATAATGGAAATACTAGCACATGACTTATTTTTCCTAGCCTCAGTGCAATACCGGTTACCACTTAAATTTGATCATTTAAAATCACTCATTATGTGTGTGGATGTTATGATCAAGGAATAAAAAGGAACTGAAAAGTAGAAGAGGACAGATTACTGTGCTCTTTTAAACTATAATTTATGCAGAGACCAGTTTTTCAAGAGGCTTAAAAAAAAACCAGGGGTGTATTTTTGCAAGACTACAGTAGACTTTTTCAAGAAAGCAGTATATTAAAAATAAAAACAGGATAAAAATAGAAAAGAAATTTATGAAGGAAATTCAGGGATGTGATTATAGCATCACGCTAATGACATGACAATTAACCTCAAAGTCATTTCCATGCAAACTTCCCTTTCCAACATAAGTCACTTCAGGCAAGGAATAATCCTGTCAGGCTGAAATACTGCATACTTGGTGTGAGTCTAAAAGTGTTTCGGCTTTCTTCATTTTGTTTTTATTGCCAAGTTGGACAGCATTAGACAGAGCTTTCTGGAGTTAGAAAGACACAATAGTCTGCAGTTTTAAAAGTTTAAGGTTTTTTTATGCTTTTAACTCAAATGTACTTTTTAAATCCCAAACTGGGGCGCTCTTGGAGCTCACACCATGCACTAATATTTTGGCTCACTGGGTATGACAACATCAGACACAGTGAAGATGCTACTCAATGTTTTTAAAATAAAACACAAAATCACTTGATAAAATACATGCTGATTATATAGTCGAAGCTTTTCACACTCACATGTACGTGAGCGTTAACAGCACTGGCTTGAAAACTCTGGTTCTGGCTTTCTGGTTAATGGTCCGTTTACTTAGAGTACAACCTTCCAGAGGGATTCCATAAAAGCTGCTCTGCTTGTGAAAGAAACTACCAACCTTACCAACCCCTCACACAGGAGCTGAAGAGCTTCCTTATGCCACCTGAAAATATGACGTGCTTAGCTGGAAGGTACCATCACTGTCTGTGAGATGGCTGGTGGCCACCCAAACAGGCCAGTGAAAAGGCAGTCAGCAGACACCAAAGAAGCCACAATAGCATCCTAACCCCAAACAATGAAACCAAAGGCCCAGAGATTACGTTCTCCAATTGGCCATGGCACCACCCGCTTGGCCTTCAGTTTCCAGAGGCAGGAGAGGCTTCATCCTGGATACACAGAGAGGCTGAGGATACTATCCCAGGTCAGTGGTGGTCACCAGATAAGGAGTCAGGTGAGGGTCCTTCGAGGCCCACTGAGCTGATGAGCGCCTGGATGTGGATTCTATTTCTGCCACTCTCTACAGCCTCTGGTCCCCTCGTGCAGGTCATTATTAAAAGCTGGGCCTCTGAGCAGCTTGGCTGAGGCAGCTACTCTGATCATGCCCTGTTGACAAGATCCATGAGGATGAGATTCTATGTATCTCAGAAGCCTCTACAATCAGGCACTGCTGTGCTTTAAATCATACAAATATGAGACTATTTTCTAATTAATTGTATTGATTCTCTATTCCTTCAGCTACGAATTCTTTTCGTGTCATAATCTAATGTGGGTCAAAAATATTTGTGAAGCATGGAATTGATTAAATACAACAGACCTAAACAAAGAAAAGTCCAAGTACAGGAAGATTAAAAACTTCCAAAGAGCTCAATTTAACTACATTTTTGAGTTGTCTTCTTGCACTCCACAGCATTTTCTGTCAAGGAAGAATTACTTCAGGGGGCTCTTTATAGGTTATACTTGAAGACACAAATGTTCTCTTTGAATTTATCTCTCATCTTACAGAAAATTTCTGGGATGTCTTGAGGCAGCTATCTCTTCTCAGAAGCGGCTAACTCACATACTCACCTCACTTTCCCCTAAGCCAGACCTTTGTTACTTCAATCTGCCATCCTGGCCCTTCTCTGAATGTTCTCTGTTAGTGCCGAAAAAAAAAAAAAAAAAAAATTCTGCCTTGCAGGCTCCCTTTATCAAGTATACCAGTTTTTCCTTTCTTGAGAAATGGGATAGGAAGCATCTTACCTCCTTAATGATATGATGATGCAGCGATAGTACCTTACACAGAGGACAATTTGCTTTTCTTTAGGAAACTAGGTCAAAGGTGGTCTTCAGGAGGGATGTTATAAATAGACCAGTCTTCCTAAAGGAAGTTTGGATGGATTTTCAAGATACCAATTCATTACTACTTAATTCCTCATTTTTTATTCAATCGTTAAAAAGATGTTTAATGAATATCTATCAGGCTCTAAATTAAGGTTTCTCCTCAGAAACCCAAATCACACATTGAGCTCTGTTTTAGAATGCTTAAATCCTGCTCTGAAGGAACTCACAGTACTGGGACTGATTGGTTTGGCCTCAAGGGTTTTGCTGAAAAGAGAAAGTGGCGCTTTCACCTTTTAGGGTCCACAGTCAAACTTTTACCCCAGGCCTAATTTTATTTCCTCCTTGGTCATTGTGATGGCCAATCATTGGCTCACTTTCCCAGTAGACAAGGACAGTTGCTGCCACATACAGAAATGCTTCTCACTGACCCCACTCCCCATAGGATATTCAGTGGCTTCTCCCACCATGAGCATAAATTTGTTCTTAGTATTAACACAGCAGCATAAATAATATAACTTATTTTAACTTGCCTTTGGAACTTTTATCTTACCACCATTCACAGACATTTTTCTTTAAATACCTTTTCTTCCCTTATCCTTCATTCCATCATAAGAAGTATGCCCTTTCTAAAGGAGTCCCCAAATATTCCTGGTCGCAATGATGTCTCTCACAGTTCTGGGTGTTATTACATCTATAGTCTTGATCTCTCAGATTTCTCTCAATTATATAAGCTCCTATTTTCCTTTTGTTGTGTCTATTGAATCAGATTGAAAGCTTCTCAAAAGAAACACAGTTCATGCACTAATGTATGTATTTTGTTCGTTCTTTCATTTATTCACTTTTTCATTCATCAACTCATTTATTCAAAAAACATTTATTGAGCATCTACATGCACCAGGAGCCGGGCTAAGTATTGGGGATGAGGAAGTAAACAAGACACTCGAGTCCCCTGCCTTTCAGGAGCTTATATTCTGGGCGGGCATGAGGAACACACCATAACAAGGAAATACATAAATAAACTAGCAAGATACTTGTGGCCCATGGTGATTGCCATGCAGAAAACAAAGCAAACAGGATGATGTGATTAGGAGAAACGGAGTAGGAAACTTTAGACAGCTGTGGTCAGAGAAGTCTCTACCAAGGAAGTGATATTTAAGCCAAGACCTGAAGCTGGAAGAGGTGCCCCAGAAAGAGAAATCTTTAAGGAGCAGAAAGGAAGCTAGTGTGGTTGGAGTACACAAAGTGAGTAAAGGGAGATCAAGAGGTAAAAAGACAAACAACCTATGGCCTCATGGCTGGGGAAGAATTTGGATATTATTCCTTATAGCAAGTACTCACTATATTTTTTATTGTTTGCTTGATGAAATGACACGCAAATGTAAGTTTCTCCTATAGATTTGGTCTAGTTTGTCACAAATTCACGAAGTTCAGTAATAGGGGTCTTTTTCATTCTAAGTGGTTAGTCCTATCTTTTCAGCATTCAAAATTTGACACCAGATGTTGCCACTTTAAAGCCATTCTTGCACAAGTTCTGAGGAGCTGAAGCCCACCTTGCATGATACACTTGTACTTGGAGATGACATTGCCCCCGACCCAATGCGTATAGGTCAAAATGACGGGCCAGTGTAGCTAGACCCCAGAAGAGATTTAAAGCTTTTCCTCTTCTCTGGTCATGTGAGAAGGAATTCAGTTCAAGGGGTTCTGTGAATTTCTCATTTTTCTCTTGAATTCACCTTTTTGAGTTATTCCAAATTCTGGTGGGCTTCCTAAAAGACCATACCCGAAACTGCCATTTTAAGGCCATTCTACAACAAAGTGAAAAACAACTTGGACACAAGAATCATGTTTTTTTGAAATTGTCCAGCTGCACTATTATTTGCTGTCCTGCCAAGCATGATAGAAGCAAAGCACAACAAAAGCTTTTGTTAGGAGTCAATTTAATAGCTGAAAGGTTGATCTTTAAAAGAAAAACAAAACGGGGCAGGAATCTTCAGAGAATGTAACTACTGAAATTGGCGTAAGAATTACACAGTGAGCTGTGAATCTGGAGAGAGTAACATCAGGCACATTGGTAGAGAGTAATACCTTGTTTACAGGAGGAAGTGAGTCACAGAGGGAGTATGGGGGGCTATGGCCCCATTTTACATGGAAATCCAGTAACTATTTGAAAAACATACATACATATATACATCGTTCTCAACGATGTTTGTGGTGTGGTTTCAAAATGAGAATTTATAAAAATCAAATTCTTGAAAAGATTTCTATTAACCACACTATTCAAAGCTTCAATGAATATTTGATTCAGGCCCCAAACACTGCATGTTGCCAGGTTTTCTCAGCGTAAACTCTAGCATGCCCCTGTGCCAAGCTGATTTTAACAACCTCTACCTTTCTAAGCAGCCCTTTCATGAAGATTTACTTGAAAATGGCATCTCAGTCTCTTGTCACCTCATGTTCTCTTCCAGAGCATTCACCCAGGTCAGTTTCCTGGCAGGTCCTCAACAAGCAGTTGGGGGTTCTTCATAGACTGAGCTTGAAGTAATTATGCTCTGTAATTGCGGAGTCAGGGCCTGTCTCCCAGTTAAGATTAGAAATGCCAACTCATTTCCTGTTTCCAAATCCAAAGGAAAGATACTGACGTGTGATACTGATTCTCCTACATTTCAATTATTGTGGGGCACCCTGGAGCTGCCTTTGAAGGGTTCTCTTTATAGTACCTGGATCCTCAGCATAGTGCACAATCCTGGACCAACAGCAGAGAATACAGAAAATGATTCCAGCTATCACATTTGATAACTCTTCAGGTCATTTCGCCTAGATTCTGGCTACCTGGGTCATATGGAATTGCGAATCTCATCTGGAGATGGACTTATTATTGGGTGCTTTGTAGAAACAGGAGAGCATCTGCAGAAAAGGGAGTTGAGAGGCATTTGGCACATGTTAAAGGGTAAAGCACCTTCTTCTTAATTGTACAGATCCTTTTATTTTACAGCACATTAAACTTTAAAAGGATAGGTAGCAAAGTTGAGCATCTGTTTTTTTTCTCATATAAATTCAACTCCTAATAAATACTAAGCAGAGTTTCCTCAGACCCAGTTGTGGGCAGATAAGCAGTTCCATACACACAGAATTAATTGCAGTGCTCTCTAAACCTCCCTCGACTGTCTTTTTTATTTCTCTGCCAGTGAAATCAGCTTTTGTCAATTGTGTTTTGGGAAAGATGACATCCCCCAAGAGAATCATAGCCAAAATAAACAGGGTTAAGATGGAGAATAATACTAAAAATTATTACTATTTATTCCATACTACAGGACCTTCCACTGTAAAGCGCATTCTGCACCTAAATTAGTCACAGTAATACGATTTTCATGCTGGAAATGAACCTGTGCATGTCCCCCCAGTTTCCTGACTTTGGAGGAGTGAAATATGTGTTGCTGGTTATCAGATTTTTAAATGTATTTCCCTTTCACATCCACTTCTTTCTCTTGAAAGTATCACAAAATCTATAACATAGTAGATAAGGTTACAAACTGCTTGTTACACTTTATAGTGACAGCTGTATAACTTAAAAACTGAAATGTAAAAGTATCCCTTTGGGTCAACTTCATACAGAAAGGTGTTTGTGGTATAATTTTTTACAAGGAAGAAGATGAGACAGATTTTTGGGGTGGACACACAGGCCCTAAAATAAGGGCCTTATGAAGCTGTGCATTCACCATCCCCCAAAGAGGTACTCTGTGCCGTCCAAACGATAAACACTGGGAATGATGTCAAGGGTCATCTGGCCCCTTTCTCTGCTGTCTTCTTTTGGTTGGGAAAAATCAGCGTTTTAGATTCCATCAAGAGTATTCAGTATCTTTAAGCAAATTGAATTAAACTATCAATTTAGTCAATTATGTCATTGAGAAAATGATGGGAAGAGAAAGAAGGAAGGCTAGAGATAAGAGATATAAAAGCAATTTAGGAGGAAAACAAGGAGAAAAGGGAAAGAAAGGAAAAGTAAAAGAAAGAAAGAAAAGCAAAAAAGAAAAATGAAAGAGAAGGAAATGAAAGAATCCATTTACTGTAGATTCCATGTTGGTTACAGAAAATTCTAAGAAACGTCAAATATCCTTTAGTTATTTGCAATCACTAAGTTGATCTGTTGGTGTGCAAATCATTTATTTGCCATTGTGTAAGTAAGTTAAAACAGTAGCCCAACTTCCACTTCTTTTTTGTCATTGGCTCTTATTCTTGGCCGTATTTCACATTTCAACCTGCTCACCATATGTGTACATACTTATGCTTTCTTTGCCAATAATTGCTTCTTTTTTGACAATACCATCTATATGTGCATAGTATATGGCCGTTTTTATCACTCTAAGCCTATTAATGCCCAGACTTATGGTTCCCAGAGGAATTAAAATTAACCAGCTCTCTAAATATTGTTCATGAGTTGGAAAACTCCTGTATTTTAGAATCTCACTTCAGTTGTTTTTAATTGGTTTGCAATATTTCACCCTTCAGGGCTTGCCCTTAACTTTTCAAAGTATGCATTAAAAAAAATTTATGAGAGTGATATGAAAGGCAAAACATAGGAAAAATAAACACTGCTTTAGGACAATGATAGTACTTATTCTATGATTTAAAGCCAGATTTTATAGTTTGGTAGAGACTAAACTCCTATTCATTTTCCACTAACTTCTACGATCATCAATGAGATTTTTACCTGTAAATAAGCTACCAACCTAATGTGCTCTATCAGCAAAAAATATAGGGCTCTATATAAACCAAATTCTCCCATGGTGAATTTCTCTTTTAGAGCTAGAGATCCCTAACATATTAATTTATTTTTTGAGTTTGTCTTAAAATGTTGCTTTTTATTTCTAGAATACAGAAATAAAAATACTTAGCTTTTGAAGAATGGTCACTTTATATGACCCATAAAACAAATCACTGACAAAATTCCTCTAAATCCCAAACACCCATTTATTGTTAATGACAAAAGCACACACGCGCGCACACACACACACAAATACACACACAACTCTCAAGTATATTAATAGTGTTTACTATTCCTCAAAAATAAAGTGATAGGTTCTACGGATAAATGACAACATATCTAAATTAGAACTACAGATTGCTATGTTTCTGTAACCAGGGCAGACAGAGGAAAATATTAATTTTGTTTATAGAAAGAACAAATGAATTAATTAATAATAATATGTCATAGTCATGTAAAACAGAGATCTTTTATATCTGCATTCTTAGTTCCCCCAAATAACAAAAAATTTACTATCTCTCACTAATAAGCCCTAGCATCAAACCATTTGGCTTAAAAAATAAGTACTATCAAGAAATTTTGAGCAAGTACATAAAGCTTGGAAATGCTGGCCCAGCCATAATATTTCAAGCAGAAACTTTTTTTCACAAATAAACTTTCTCTTAGAGTTTTGCAGTATAAGTAACCACGATGACTTGGCTTTCAATGAATATTTGTTAAATAAGCGAGTAAACGGAGAAATAAATGAATAAAGTGGAGAAGTAAAACCACATGGAGGTATCAATCGGAAGTCTATAGGAGAAGAAATCCACTACCAGACTGATTTTATGTAAGCTTTTTCACATCTCAGATGATATGCTATGTGCATATTTCCTACACTGACAAAAACAAAAAGCTATTCAGAATTTCCCAGATTGGGTGCTCTGTGTGTATCTCAAAGAGCTATCATAGGAAAAGGGCAACCCTGATGGATGATAATCAGTGAACAAAAACACTTTTTAAATTTATGTAACGGTGCTTTTCTCTGTGAATAAGTAGCATATACTTGTACAATAACAAGTGGCACGTGATCATTAATTGTGAATTCCGAGGTTAAGAACCTTTGACTTTGTGTGCATGAATATTGAGACACTTCACTGTGCTCAGACGTTCAACAAACATACCACTCGCTTTCATCTACGCTGAGTCTGTCACTTGACTTTCGACCTTTCATTTGGCACTGTCCTGTCATTTCTTTGGTTTTGCAAATTCTAGCTTCTCACTTGACCTCTCCATTGTGACCTTTCACTTGACCTGTGATCTCATAAATTCTGAAATCTCATACATGTAATTGGGGAAAAAATAAACAAAACATCTGGATGAAGCTCCTCCCGAATTAAGTCTGAGTAGATGAAACATAGAAGCAAACACTTCAAGATGTCTGAAAATAATTGGATACCCATTAAGATGATATGTAAATGGTAAAAAATAACTTTTTAAAGAAATGACCATGATACATCAAATTATTAGAAAATAGTTCATAACAGTTAAGCTATAGGACAGAATGCAGAATTCGCTTCTATGAGAATATTCCTCTGGTCTGATCACATTAAAAAAAAAAAAACTAACTGGTCTGATCACATTAAAAAAAAAAAAACTAACTAAATTACTCCACTTAAAAATGAAACACCTTTAATGTAAGTAATACTGAATTTTATCATCTTATTACTCAAACATGGGAGTCAGAATTACTGTGTAAGAGGGACCAAAAGATTTTACCTAAAGATTGTGTAACTCACTATAATATTCAATATAAAATTGGGTATAATTTAAGTGCTATCTGATCACCCTTAATTGCTCACTCTCTATAGCACTGTTTTATTAACTTTGTAGCACTAATTAACATCTGAAATAATCTTTATTGATGTGCTATCTGTCCTTCCCCACTCGAGTGCAAGCTTCATGAAGGCAAGAAATTTGTGTGTTGTGGGAACTGCTGAGTCTCCATCACCAAAAAGACCACCTGGCATTTTCTAGTTGTTGAATATTCGTTGAATAAACAAAAGAATGTCTACCATAAATGCAAGTGTCCTCTCCAAACATCACTTCACATAATTGCACACCAGAGCAAAAGTCTAAAGTAAATCTTCCTAGCTAATTTCAAAGTTTTAATTACAGTTCACCCATTTTTCAAAAGTCCAATACCCTTTAAAATGTATCCTGAGGTTTTCAATATTGGCATCTTATTTTACTTTTATTACTCTTACCATTAAGATATTTTTCTCCTACAAAAACAAAGACCCCCCTCAAAAGTCTCTAAAACTAATCAATGTTGATTACTATTCTCAAATGCCAGCTCTAGTACAGATTTAAGATTTAAGTCGCACATCTTGCTAATTAGAAGAGTCATGTTCCTTTCGTTAGATTTCTGGATTCATATAATAGAAAACTAGTTTCGATTCACAGTGATATGAAAAGAGTTATGAAACATTAGAGAATACCAAGTTTAATGTTTTGCCACCTGAAACGACCACAAAAAATTTATACTTAAGAACGTTCCAGCTAAAACTTACAATGCACTTCAGATTACTGTGGAAAACCCAGACAGAAACCACAAAATAAACAAACAAACAAAAAAAACTGGACTGGACAAAATAATTATTGGACAAAATAATTATTAAATAAAACAGTTTGAAGGCAATCTCTTCCAAAGGTTAGCTAGAATATCACCTGGACTTTGTTTTAAAAGTTTGCAAAAGACATAAAACTGATCAAAAAACCAAATCTGATTGAAAGTCAACTTCCTCTTATATAAGATCTTCCTTTCCAATTAAGGAAATTTCTGTTTGAAGATTAAGAAAGAAAAAAGTGAGTTTTCACTTTCAAAATGGTGATAGAATAACAACTATGACTATTTACATCCAGCATTTAGTCATTTAACAAAAAGATTATAAACTGATGAATGCTAAAATTTAATATAATTGAGCCCTTAAAATTTTAACACCAAATAAATACCACGAATGTCTTATGCTTAGTTAAATCTTATTTGAATATATTACATCTTCAGCATAACAGGTATGTAATAAGAATCTATAATGCCAGATTAATAACACATATTTTTGTAATGTAAAGGAATTCTCACCTTTTATGGGTTCCAAAATACTGAAAGAAGTGTAAGAGATGTGAATTGCTGTTAAAGTGAAATTTAAACTAATCACAAAACCAGAATTTTCTAACTTCCTCAAGCTAAGTTGAATAAATGGTTCAAAGTTTGGCTAAAGTTTGAGGTTCTTTCTTGTTTAATCCAAAGCAGTTCATTTTTCCTTAAAGGTAATCAAAATAGTCAGACATGGTACAAATAATTTTGTTGGAGGAGAATGATGTCTGTGGTTTATTTAAATAATGTAATACCAATAAGGGGAACTTTAAGGAATATTAGAGTATTTGAAATATATAGAGAAATAAAAATGGCAAAACAAAAATATAAAAGAAAATTAAGTACAGGAATAATTTTGTAGATACCACTGATATATTGGTCATACTAACAATATAACATATAAAGAATAAAATCTAAGTAATAACTGTCAAAGAGAATAGCTCCAAAAGTTAACCTGGAGGGAAAACTATTAACTATTTAGGAATATATATTAAAATATAATCAAGATTTCAAATAAGAAGTTCGGGAATTTCAGAGAAAAAAACTAATATGGGAACTTAAGGAGATATTCAAGTTTTTTGATGCCCTAATACATAAATTAACAAAGTTACTATTTCTGAGTCATAGCCTACTTTATTAATGTAATCCAAGAAATGGTATTTTCCCAAATAAGTAAAGAATAGAACACCACTTACATTTTAAAAATTACAGAGAAATTAGTAACAGAAACAGTTGTGGATACTATAAAAAGCAACGTGGAAATTTTGAGGAGAAAAAGGACAGAGAATCCAAATCTATTGTGTTGATATAACAAAGTCCAGACTTAAAAACAAAAGCAAGGTTTGCTGGCTTTACTTCTGATTTAGGTAGAAGCTTTTTACTACAAGAATTCAACTGCTGAAGTTCATTTCCTGTCTTTAATTCTAAACGAGCAATTTGCTGATAATTTCCTGTCTACATTTTCATAAAGTAAAAAGAACATGACTGGTTAAGCTTAATGTTTCAATAACCAAATAAACTTCAGCAAGCATAGCTTAGGAAATTAGACAACTATCTAGAAACTAGTTTTATGATTATAAAATGCCTGAAAACTGTTTATCTCCCCCAAATGTTTGAAAATATTCTGAAGGTCTTTGTGATTGCCTCTTTGACCCCAAAACAAATAGAGCACCATTGCTTTGCCTCAGTGGGCCCAGAGCAATTAAAGTCAAAAGGGTATGAATCCCCTTGAACTCTGAGCTGTTCCAACATAGATGAGGAAGAAATTACCCCTGGCTTGGTTTTAGCCTACAGCACGCCCCCAAACCCTCCACTAGATCTTTTTGCCTAAAGTAGAAATTTGCTTAACTTGAACTTTTTATAGACTATGCCCTTGGATCCATGGTTATCAGCATTTTTGGTCAAAAGTAAACTAGTGCGTCACTAAAAGGGACCCATCTGAAAACTAAGTTAAGCTATCAATTAAAGATGAATTAACGAGCGATTCGCTCATTGCTATTGCCTTAAAATGAGGCACCCTCTTTCTGGGGTTGAGATCGCAAACATCTATTACAGCATTTGCAGAAGTGGATCTTAGGAACTGTGTACTGTTTCCAAGGCTCAGAAGAGGGCATAATCCATAAAACCATGAAATCTGGGGACATTTGATAAAACTTCAAGAAATGCCAGTTTGTGCCACCACCCACCTCCAGGTGCCAGCCAGTGGTAGAGAAGAAGTCAAATACTAATTACAAAGGGAGATTTTATTAGATTTAAGGGGAACAGATGAGCCCAAATCCCCCTTTTTACTATCTACTGTACACTTAGCTAATGCTTTCTCCTGTGAGAAAGGCTTAAACAGTAAGCACAAATAGCACAATGAAATTGTACTACTCTCTCAGCATGGACCTGGATTATTTCAGCCACCAGCAATGTGAGTAGCTGCAGGTGTTGCACTAAATAAAGTAATATAAAGTGTCTAAATTTTAACAGTGGAAGTACTGTTTCAAGATCCTTGTCTGCTTTTTATTAATAGTCAGATTCCTTCCTATCAGCAGCCACAACTACCTTTACCCTATTATTCAGCAACAATATTTTGATAGGCAAAGATCTATTAAAATCACTGTTGATATTTTGTGACCATAGTCATTTTGGAGTTGAATAAGCGTTCAATCTTCTCACAGAAGGGGAGAACGTAAACTTGTGATTCAGAAAGAGAGGAAACCAGGGGTTACAAAGGTGGAGAGGCCAAGTAGAATGAAACAGACCCCCTCCATCAAGTAAAAAACTTGGCAGGATAACTAGAAACAGACCAACCCTAAATCTTTGGGTTCATGAGCCTTTAGTAACATAATTAACTGAAATAAAACTAATATTCCAGTGTTAAGTTTCACCTTAACATACATCAGCAGTTATAAGTAATAACACCAGGTATAAAAAGTTATAATCAGAAAGTATTCATTTTGTTTATGGAATATACCTTAAGGTAAGGGGAGACATTCCTTAACACATTCGCGTAATTTCTAAAAAGGAGGAAAATTATCTACACAGAGAGAACTGTCAAATTTCCCTTGCTTTTTCTATCAAGAAGCATTACTTTGGGGGGGGAAGGTGGGCTGATCACTTATTTGAAGTTTCCTACAAAAATAGAGAGCACCAGATTTCCGAAACATTTGTTCTTGAGAAAAGAGCCACTAATACCTAGGAAAAAAATGTTGAACAGGAAATGTTTGACCAATGTTGCATCACAAGATATCAAAAGAATTTCACTTTGGCTACTTCAGTGAATCAAGTCAGGACATTCTTGATTTTTTCACAGTCTCGAGCTTCTACAAAATGAATTTTTAAAACAAAATTAGTGATACTAAAATTTTTCTAAAAGTTTCCAATGAGTGAAATAAAGTGAAACTCTTCTTCTAGAATGAAATGTAAAAATGTATTAGTGCTGAGAGAGTAGATAAACAACATTAGTGATCTGTGAATAGCATTCAGGAAATTCCATTTATCTGATGAGCTGTTGGCTAACCGAGCAGTGTTTCATATGTCACCAGCTAGCTAAAGCTCCCCATTGTGTGCACAGATTTCCTTTAAAGGCGTTTTAACATCGTTTTGCACATTAGGAGATAGTTTCTTTAGAAGTGAATGGCAGACCCAAGGAAGGAGTCTTCTTCCTAGTTTTCTTTTTAAATTGGTGTCCGTCTGCACCTCACAGCACAGTAATTCCACAGATCCCTAACTCAGGATCCTTGTCATAGGACTGCCTGCGGCAATCAGCCCATGGTTTCTTTTTGAACAAGCTTTCTTTTAACACTTAAAGCCAGGGATGATTTAACAGAAAGTGTCTCAAGTCGGTGAGCTACAGCCCCTTTAGACTCTACCCAAACAAAGCTACTAATGTGTGGTCAGTTTCTTGGCAACTCCAGTCTCGGCTGATAACGCCCCTGCTTGCTATTCTCCAAGGAGCCGGCTGCTGGAAGACTGCTCGGAACCTCATCCCCTTGGTGCTCCTGATGCGGGCGATCCTCCGACTGCTTGGCGCCAACCACAACATGCTACCCACCGTGAGAGAGCAGGACGCGGGCTGCTCTAGTCAGGACTTATCGTCTATCATACTGATTGACGAAACCAAGAGTGAGCAGAAAAAATAAACACGAACAGAGGCTGCAGTGTATGGGCCAGTCAGCTGGGAGTTTTAGTATTTGGCCTTGGTGATCCTACTCTCATGGTAGGTTATCTTTTCCTTGTGCTATCATTTATCATAACTTTGAGGGCCAGGGAGAGAAACAAACCTACAATTTTTCTATTGGTTACATTCATTAGACTGCTTTCCTTTTCTTTTTTCTTAGCACTCCTTCCTTTGCCCCCCATAATAATCCCATCCCCTCAACAGTATTCCCCAGAGAAGGGGGAAATGAAATCTCAATACAGTTCTCCCCCTTTTACTCCTTTTCCAGCATAGATCATTGCAAGTAATTAACCTTTGTTATTCCATCAAATCTAGAATGCAAACCTCCATGTTCATTTACTTAAGTCAGACCCAGTAATAAATCTGCTTCTCTAGCAGCTCAACTCAATGAAGATCCTGGATGTTGTTCAGTTATTCGGATTACTAACATCTTCTTCTTAAATAATGGCACTTGACTTTTTCAGGCACAAACCATGTTTTGTATTGGTCTTGACAGCCACTATAAAGTACTCCCCCAAGTGTCAGTAACAAAGATGATTTGTATGTGGCTTGCAATCTTCCAGTGTTCTAATAGCTTTCTCATTCCAACCCAGGAACATGGAACACAGGGCAGCTGGTTAAAGCTGATACAAGCATTTCTTCTCTCAGCAGGCTATTCTTGCATAACCATTTATTTTGCAAAGTTTTAAAGTGCCTGAAGGATTTAATTATGTACATAGACAACCCTTATAAACTCTATTCTAGGGTTTTATTGACTTTTGTGCTGGGCAGCTCTTAGGCATTTCAATTAAGTGTTTTTATAAGAAAAACTACAATATTGTAAAAAAAAAATTCTTTATAGATACTTCCAAACAGTTTTTTTTTTTTTCCCCATTCCGATTGAATAAACTCTATTTAATTGACAGAAAAATTCCAGGTTAATTCAAGGTTTAGTTTTTCCACTTTGGAAGAATATAGCATTGGAGTCCCACACAGGTTTTGGGAAAATGGACCTGCCAATATCAGTGAAGGAACCAGGGCAGAGGGAGGGGGACAAGATGACTCTGTAACATACTCTGAAGAGTCATGAGGCTACCCGATACTGGGGAGTTTACTTAAACTCATAAGGTAAGAACCAAAATGCAAAATTTTACATGTTCCACTTAACAAGTGCAGAATAATAAATTACCAAATTCATTTGGAGCACCCGCCTGACAGGTCTAACCCTCAAAAGTCTCCAGGAGACCCCAAAGCCGCCTTTGTCTGCCCTCTTCAATTGCAGGGCTCAGGTATTTACAAGACTTCTGCAAACCTGCCTTCATTAGGATGTGGGATATTTCAGTCCCAGCAGGTGGCCAACAGGAGACCAGACCTGCCCGTGAAATATGTGATACTTTTTCATATACTTTAACCAGAAATGTGCCCCTCTGCAACTCTCCTAACTGTTCTAATTTCCCTTTCTCCTCTTAATCTCCTCAGCAAGCCATGAGCTTGCATTAAAATCTACCTAAAACATTTCACCCACAGGCAATGTAATTCTGAAACAAGCAACCAACATTTCACAGCTCTGGAGTAATAGATTAATTTGAACCTAATGTTGCTGTCGTTTACTGCTCCAAATGTTCTGGTGTAGACAGCCCCCAGGCATGGTGCTGTGGCATGCACAACTTTGGGAGCCGGAGCTACAGTTGGCTTCACATCTGTGCATCACATTTGCCATGTGCCTCATTATCCTGCACCCCACTGTGCCTACCTGTCCCCCTCAGCTTCTCAGCCACAGGCGATCCAATTTTTTTCCCCTCCAACTAAGAATCTTTGTTCTCCTTCTCACTTACTACATTTTTGCGAGACCTCTGCACCCAAGCCGTGGGGATTCAGTCCATGTGAACAGTTCAGGCCCTTTAGACTCTTAATTCTCCATTAGGAAGAGGAAAATCACAGCATTAAGTTTCTGACATGCCACTGCATAAATTGTGCCATTTGCAGAATCTACCAGAGTCTGTGACCAAACATGGGAGCGTGTAATAAAGCCTGGCGTTGTTGGTTTTGACTTTAACAAGTTTGGTCGGTTTCAATTATCTGTAAGCAAAAAAAGAGTAACTTCCAATTCCAGATTTAAGGGGGACCAAAAAAATATTCACAGAAAGGAAAGATTGTCACAACAGAAATTAAAACCAAGGGACTTGAGCTATTTAAGGAGTCAGCATTTCAAAGCATATTGCCACAAATAGTTGACATATACAACGCCCACCCCCACCCCCCAAAAAAAACACAAGGCTTTAAAAATACATGTAGTAACCAGGCCAAACAGCTGCTTAAATTTTAATCCTGCTTAAACAATAAAAGAATGGTATGACTCTTTTATTGGTTTTCCATTGGAAGTGTTTGGGGCACCCATTTAACAAGAGACAGAAGAAAGTTTCAGTCCTGCCAAAATTATTTAAAAAATGCAAAACTTAAATAATATCTGTCGTTATTATTTTAAAGTGTAGGTGTTATCAATAATAATAGCGTCAGTAATGAACTATGTAAAAAGCAACAGAATACTGGTGTTTAGATATAGAAAAACCACCATCCTTGCCACAAGATAGAAGAAAAAATTCAAACCAGAGGAGTTAGCCTCAAAAACACCAAAGCTATGAATAAAGAAATTTTAAAACTTATCTACATATTACATATGACAAGCTGGATTTAGACAGTAGTCAACACGTACGAAAGGTGGCTTAGAGCTCTTCGGTTATTTACTTGTGTGACAGGAAAATAACTTACTGTGGGAGATAGGAAATTAGTTAGTTTTAAATGATTATTTTCATAAAACTAATACTTTAAAAGGTAAGTCTGATTCAAACAATACCTACAACCGATCACTCAGATTTTTAATCCCTCAGAGGAGAATAAAATTGAGTTCTAGGAAGAGAATTTTTTAAATGCCTTCCCCAGGTAGAAATATGCTTTGCTCTAGAAATTGTATTGGATTTCCACACCTCCCCACATAATCCTCAAAATCTACACAGTACAGAGCATTGAGTCTTGTACATTTCATTATATGCTTGAATTAATTTATCCTATATGGAATTTGTTACCTTTACAATAAAAAAGTCGCTATTCATTATTGAGAGTGGACAGATGGAACATGTTCAGCTTAAGACATCAATAAGAAGAGAGGGAAAAACTTATAATCCATGAGGCACAGCTTTCGCCATCTGGTAGTTCCCCACTTGTCTGCCAAGACTTTTTCCCCAAATAAAATTGAACGTTTCTCTTTGGAGTTAATGGAACATTCTTAGATACTGATCCCGAGCCTGATTTGTTGATAATAAGCAACCATACAATTAAAATATTTTCCAAAAACAATCCATATTGTAGGGGAAAGTTTTGAGCCTAACTGAAAAAAAAAAATTAAAACTACTCTTTCTCTAAAAGCATTATCAGATGAACAAAACAGTTTTTTGCTTTGATAAATAATGAAGGCCACTGAACAAGTTATTTCATCCCCTAGAAAAACACATTGTAAGCTACATAAATACAAAATGGTGCAAAAGAGAGGCTGGCAGTCTCAGGCTCAGACTATATTTACACAACATTCCCAAGCCCTTTACCTGGCAGATGATGCCTGATGTGGAAGGCAAGAGGCTCCATGGACAGGTACATCCCAAGCCACAACTGTTACAGCATCTCTTTACTAGGATGCAGCACACAAGCCTACCACTCTTAGAAATATGTTAAATGCTATCGTATACTATAAAACGTAAGTAAATCATCCCATCTATTAACTAAAACAGTGCATATACACTTTTCAAGTGTTTACCTCTCCTCCTATGTGTCTGCTTCCTATTGCTGTTTTTCTTTGCAGTAAGCTCTCTCGTCATATGAAAGACATAGGGCCAGTTCTTTGTTTATTAGTGCGCTAGCTCCAGATCCTATGAATAATATTAGGAAACATATACCCATTTCTCTGGCAATTGTCTAGCATTTAAAAAGATCCTTGTCTGGAAGAAAAGCTAACTACCTAATTTTTGTATTCCAGGATTAACAAAGGACTTTACTATAACAATGTAACAGCATATAATGAAATGTACAAGACTCGTTGTTACAAGGTAACGATGTTACATTGTAAATCCTTAAAAGAATTTCTAAAATTTATTAGCAATTTAGACAATACACATTTATTAAACACTTACTATGTGCTTAGCTCACAACCCCCAAAATGGGGACTAAAATGTGATGGATATGCTATAGTACTTTTGACACTGAGATATTTAAAAAAAAAAAACCTTACTGGCATATATATAAACCGAATTTTGGGACACCAAGGCTGACTACACCAAATATATTTTTCTCTAAATTGCTCTGTTAAAAATGTGATGGAATAAAATTAAACCAAAGCTTGAATCAATATGATACCAGCTAGGTGATTTTCACCAGTTGCTCTACTGAGCTGCTCAATTTCCTCATCTTTAAAATGAGAATTATTATAATCATACCTATATCATAGAATCATTATGAAGATTATTAAGATAATATGTGTAAGAGCTTAGGATAGTACCTGACACAGCATAAAAATAATATATTAGCTATTATTATTTTTATTAAGTTTGCTTTCAGAATTTTTAACAAATTTTAAACCATTTAACATCATTGGAATCATATTAAAATTAAAATCATATTAAAATCATATTAAAATCATTGGAAATGAAAACTACCCCAAACCAATTAATCCAAATCCATGAGGGTAAATATAATGTGTAGCTAGAGTTGAGACCCTCCGATGAAGATGTTAAAATTCTACAGATTGGCAACCCCCAAATGATTTGCTTTGGTTACTTCCTCGTGTTCTCCTGGAGCAAAGCCTAGCTCAGTGATTTGCACATAGTAGATGTGCAATTATCAAATAAAATAGAAAACTGCTAAATCTATCTCTCAGTTTGCATTGCATGAATTCTTGGTCTTAGAGTTGCTTCTACACATGGCAAAACACGTTCAAGAATGCATTCCTAAGCATTGTTCAGGGAATACCCTTTTGTCTCATATTTATTTGACCTCTCTCCATTCATCTCTTCCTTCAGTACCATTATGGGCTGAATTACATCCTCCCAAAATTCATATATTGAAGCCCTAACCCCAACCCAATACCTCAGAATGTGGCTGTATTTGGAGATAGGGTCTATAAAAGTGGTTAAGCTAAAATGAGTCATTAAGGTGGGCCCTAAACCAATCTGACTGGTGTCCTCAGGAGAAGAGAAAATTTGTATGCACAGAGAGGGACCAGAGATACACACACACACAGAGGAAAGGTCATGTGAGTACACAGAGAGAAGGTGGCCATCCACAAGCCGAGGAGAAAGGCCTTGCCGTCTGTGGTATTTTGTGATGGTAACCTTAGAAAACTAATTCAATTCCATTCATCTTCCCATTCATTGACTCATCCATGGGTAGGCTTCCAGGATCCCCCCCTCTCACAAAGGTTCTATCACCCAACATATTCCACAATGTATCATATTTATTTACATGTCTGAAAGCCCACAAAACTGAGACTTCTTAAATCAGAGACTATCTAATTTATCCTTGTCTACCTAACATCTACCCATGTACCTGGCATAACTGCTGAATGAATGAGTGAATGAATGAATGAACAAACACCAAAATGATTACCAAGTCAAATAAATGAAAAATGTGCGCTTATAAAAAATGGAAGAGAAACTCCCATAGCAGAACCTTTTCTGACTGCTTCAAAACCCTACACCTGATATGTAGTGCCACCTACTAGCGCCGCTGATAAGCAAAGCACACGGACATAAATATCCAAAGAAAAGGACAGAACAACACACAGTTCTATGATCTCTGGACTACTATGCACAATTCAATCAAAAAAACCTACAAATATTCCTTGCTTAAGATCTGCAAATCTTCCCTGGCTCCTTGCCCGAGGCAGAGGTATGTTCACTCTAATTCAAGCCAATCTGTATCCTTTCTACTTTAAAGATTGTAAAAGCGTTGCTGAGATTTGAAAATCTGGCCTGATATGGCAACGAGCTTTTAAAAACTTTGATCCTTAAGAATCTATTTTTAAATAAAGTTATGTGGTAATAAAATGTGAAAGTCTGGATTTCAGCGATATAGAATTATGGAATTGTTGATAAGTAATAACATTTTGGGTACAATGACTTTAAACATAGTTTAAAGCCAAACAGAGTCCTAGGATACCACCCCTGTAATATGGGCATTTTCTATCACTCATTCATAGCGCAAAAAGCCAGAAGGTGGCCCTCAGGGATTACACACAGTGTAATGACACAACGGGGAATGAAGGTGAACCAAGCAATTTAAGTTTCAGTCTCTCCCCTTCTATAATTGACTGGAACTGAGGTTACAGAGCATCCTTCAAAATTTGTTTTAAAAATACAATAAAACAGTGTGAGCGGACATCTTATTTTTATTGGTACTTAACACTCTGCATATGATTAAGCACAAACTTGCAAAGAATTAACCACTCCACCAACCCATTGCATCTGTTATCAAACTTGCAGGAGCCAGGAATGTTTTGAAGGGAAATGGGGGCGGGTGACCTGAAGCCCACTCCCTTGGGTCAGTGCATGCTGGGAGGGGAAATGAGCTACAGAGCAGACAATTTTCAGCTTCAGTGGTTTTACTTTCTTTACCAGGCCTCACGAAAACACACTGACAAAACAAAGGACACAAAATTAATGACCCATACATTCTGTCAATTGACTCTTAGTAGCAGTGGCCAGTTCACCTTAATTTTTTTGTTCACATTGAACATGTAGCCCAAGGCATTGGTTAAGGTTCACTTAAGAATTCTTCAAAGGCATCACTTGGTTTTCATTAATTTGTTAACTGTAACTTCTCCTTTCTGCTGAGGAACCCACAAACCAAGTGAAGGCCTTTATGCAAAAAATGAAAGAACAAAAGGTAAATGTTTGACCAAGCAGCCCTTCTTTTGCCTCCAGAGCAATCATTTCTCCTTCATGAATATTAGAGTAAATGATATCCATTGGATTTTTCTAGAACTTAAACTATATTTAAACCTTCTGATTTTCTCAGAAATCCAAGTGTCATCAGCTATTGTAGAGGGATAAGTAACACTGTAGCTTGTTATTTCTGTGAGTAATTATTTCCCAAAGACTGTGGTCTTTAACCAATAATTGTTTATGAAATCTAATTTGAGCATACATAAAATATGGTCAATATTTGGCCTTGGGACTTCCCTGGTGGCACAGTGGTTAAGAATCCGCCTGCCAATGCAGGGGACACGGGTTCGAGTCCTGGTCCGGGAAGATTCCACGTGCCACGGAGCAACTAAGCCCGTGCGCCACAACTACTGAGCCTGTGCTCTAGAGCCCATGTGCCACAACTACTGAGGCCCTCACGCCTACAGCCCAGGCTCCGCAACAAGAGAAGCCACCACGATGAGAAGCCCACGCACCATAACAAAGAGTAGCCCCCGCTCGCAGCAACTAGGGAAAGCCTGTGGGCAACGACGAAGACCCAACGCAGCCAAAAATAAATAAATAATTGATTAAATAATTTAATTAATTAATTAATTTAAAAATATACTTGGCCTTAGATAAAATTTAAGAATCGACAAAAAAGCAAGAAGAATTCAAAAAGATGTATAATGGAACTTAGTACCTCCCTATCTGTATAAAAATTATACCACCTTTAAGATGATGGTAACACTTTGCATTGAAATTTTCTTTCACTTACTGGCCCACAATGGACAGTTTGATATTACAGTAAATTTTTCTATTTGGTCAAAAGTTACAAGAAGGTCCATCTCTATGAACATCTTTCTTCGTAAAATTGCTAAAAAGTTGAACAGTTTTCCAAGGACACATGAATAATGAATACTGAGGCACCAATGGCAGGGTCTGAGTTTCTTTATCAATTTGAAACCAGAATATAGGGTGAGGCAACAGTTGCTTTCAAGCCTCGCAGGAAGTTGGTAGTTTCAACATTTCTCTTTATTAAAAAACAGTATCAAGACAGTTCTAAGTGTGACGGAGTCTACCATGAGGCCATTTGGTAGTTTTTAGCAAAGGAAATGGATCCCATGAAGCAAACGTACCATTCCTTTCTAAAAGCTTCTCAGTTATAAAATATGATAGCAATGCTTGGTTGGTACAACTTCACATTAGTTGCATCTGTCAGCATTTCCATTACAAACCCTTGATTTTCAAGGTTTTATAATTCAGCTGTGAAAAGTTGCTTTAGAGAGAAAGTTGGCAAGGCAGTCTCAGCCAGGGAGTTTATCAAATCGAACAAATCTTTGTTTAGCTATCTCTCAGTTCTGTGAGCCAAGGTCTACTCCCAGTTAGACATGCCAAACTTCCAGTGACTTCAATGCCAGAGAAAGGTTTTTTCTCTCTCTTTAAATTCACTTCACAAGAGCTTCTCTCATTCTTGCTTCAGAAGCCGCCAGGATCCAGCTCATATCCTGTGTAACCCAGTGGGAGAGGAGCCACATCATATGTAACCCTGTAGGACATATGAATCGAGTCTTGGCCAAGTGTCTCCGGCATGAAATGTGGTCAGCACTACAGAGAGATGTGGAACTTTTGAATATGTGCGCAATTAAAATGTAGGCACATCATACTACTGCTTGCATAGTGAAGTGGGACTAATTTATTAAAAGCCTTGTTGACTGTGGGAGCATGTGTGTGTTTCAGGGGAGTTCTAATTACTTAGCATATGAATTTATTACTACACTGTCTTTGAAGAAGCAGAGGAAAAAAGACAATCCAAACCACGTATATCATGTATAGCATACCTGTTGTATAGTCTTTGATATACATTTATTTAATTGGGATTTTGATGTTGGAATTTATTATAAACTTGTTCTTGCTCAGAAGTGGGTGTAGATCAGTTTTAATCAAATATAAAATTACACTATTTATAAACATAAGAAACTTAGAAGAGATAGCTCTGGACAGAATAGTACAATAGTTCATTTTTAAGATTGTATCAAAATATTTTGTAAGATATTTATCCTTACATGCAATAAATTTCATCTCATTTTTTATTTAGATAGATATACTAGTCTAGATATCTTTGACACGTAAGAATACAAATCAGACAAAAATTCTTCACAAAATCAATTTTAAGTTTGAGAGGGGAGAGAAGACATACGTGGAGACTACCATGATAAATGCTCTAAATGCTAGGCATCAGAAGAGAACAGAGAAGGTGTCTCAGTAGATCAGAAAGTGGAGATTTATGGGATATGCCCAAGGGCATATTACTATTAATAACTCTGTACTACAGTATAGTAAAATATTTAAATATAGTAACATTCAAATATTTAAATTTGATATAAAACAAGTTTAACATTTACAACTATAATGTATAGTTTTATAAATACTTAATTTGTATATTTAAATATAACATCCATTGAATTAATAATAGTCATGTCTCAGACTAATTCCTTCCTTATTAACGGTTTACACTTAGAAGTATCGTCACAACAAATTTGTTAACAACGTTTGAGGCTGTGAATTTACACCTTCTAGGTAGCTGGCCTACAGAGGCACTAAACGACACCACATGGCAAATTCAGGTGTCATCAACAGTTTTATAAAGGCCTGGCCTCGTCAGAAGCCTTTTGTAGATGGCAGACTAGCAGATGGCTAAAGCCAGGTATGGTTTGGGTTTGTTCAATGTCTTAATCTATTTTCAAACTCTGGATTTGGCAAAACCAAAACCACATTTTGCCAAGTACTTTCTCCCTTAATTTTTAAGCCCATGTGCATTTTCAGTGAAATTTAATCCATATGTTTCTTATTTTTTTACACTTAACTCATCAAATACTTTTCCCTAAGAGCCATTTGACATTCAAAAGCCTCGTGAGTCTTTTTTAAAACTAGAAGTTTTTCAGCTTTTTTTTCAACTAAAGGTTTTTAGCATTTCCCCCCCCCCCCAAAACAGGAAGTCGCAATCTGCCAAGTATAAATGAATGTGAACATGAACACAATATGTTAATCCAATGCCAAAAGGCTTGAATTTGGTTGGAAACTTCAACTTCACAAAAGTGCCCACAATTTTTTAAAAAATATTCCTTTGTAGATCTGTCTGAACCTAGACAATGACTGACAGAATTTGAATTTTAAAAAACGAACTTTACCAAAGCTGACCAATGAGAGGGGCAAGAAACATCTCTTCAGCATTTCACAAAAGGAATTCTCATCATCCATTTGTAAAATGAGCAACTGCTCTTTCTTTCTTTCCTTAGCTATTATATTTCATTTTCTAAAAATTGTTTGGAATATACACCAGTAAGAAATGAATTAATTATCAGGACCTTAAAGTTATATATTTTCATAATAGAAAGACATAGATTTATGTATTATATATTTATTGAGAAACTTTATTGCTTATGGGATACATCAGTGTATACTTCATATTATTTTTTGAATTTATATATTTGCAGAACATTTTTCCCAGAAAAAAAAAGCAGTGATAATTTTTAGAATGGCTTAATACAACTTAATGCCAACATATAAATTCAATATAAACGTATTTAGAAAAGCAACCCTAACAAAGAAGCAATCAGACAGCCTACCCTCATCACATTTTATACTTTGTAGCCCAGCCATATTTTACACAGCTAGGCTCATGGCAGGCACCCAATACATTCTTATCAGATTAAGTTGAATTGAATCCGATAGCATAAGTGATGAGTTATATTGTGATGATCCAAAGAATAATGACACTGTAATTCCTCTAATATATTTAATAATTTCTTGTCAAAATCATATATATAAGTTATTCCTCATAACTATTGTGTGATGCCATTTTTTTTTATCAATTCAAATTCTCTCTTCTGAGTTCCCATGGCCATTAAGTTACAACTATGTTATAGCACTAAGTTTCAGGAAGAAGAAAGTGAAAATCTTGGAGTGAACATCTGAAACCAACCAGAAGCTGTCATTGGGAAGCAAAAGAAAGGCTGAGGTCTATGGGTGTGATGAGTCATCTAGCGTATCCCAAATATCTTTCCAGGAAGGCAATCCCTTCATCAACCCATCATCAAAGGACTCGGCCTCTAAACCAAGGAACCAACTTTCAGCTTTTACTCTACCCAAAAGTCATTTTTCTCATTTTCCTTATGACACTCCATAGATATCTCAATAGATATCTTTTTTCCTTTTTCATACCTTATGTGAGAGTTTGTCTGAAAGTAATATTACCATGTTTGTCAAGGACACAAAAACTCAGGAAAGTATTATTCAACTTGGTTTCTTTTTTGTTTCTGAGACAATGTGCTGTTAGAGCGGTGAGGTCACTGTCTGAGATTCTCAAGCCAAGAGATGTTCCAAGAGTCTCTCCTAACCCAATCCAGCAGATACTCATTTGTTCATTCACCAAATGCTGATAAACACCTACTTTGCTCTGGACACTCTTCATGACCAAAGTTCTTGCCCTCTTTAATTTTATTCTAATAGTGACTTCACCACTTTAATAGCACATTACCTCAGAAACAAAATGACTTTTGTGCATTTCATTTTATTTTTAATATTAAGAAATCACATTGAATGTTACTTTTCCAAATTTTCATGTTCTTGACAAACATGATAATATTACTTTCAGATAAATCCTCACATAAGGTATGAAAAGGGAAAAAGATATCTATTGAGATATCTATTGAGTATCATAAGGAAAATGAGGAAAGGAAAAAAAAAAAAACTTTTGGAAAACATTCCAGAAGACTTAGAATGTTCTAGAGCAATGGAAAAAGTTGTAAGTGGACAGAGAAGGCTGATAAATGATGCAAACAGGAGAGCAGAATGATAGCTCTAGGTGTAGTCTTGAACTTCACCTAGTCCAGCAATGGCAAAACCAGGACCCACGAGTGCCCTTCTCTCCTCACAATGCGTGGCTAGCTTTGCTGTTAGCAGACCATGGAGCCAGATCACAGCTTCTGAAACTGTCCAAAGGATCAGAGATCTACCAAAGCAAAGGATGCATGAGAGTTGAAACCTATTTGACTTCCCTGATAATCCAACTCCTTCATGTTTAGATCACTTGCCCATATGGTCACACAGCTACTAATTCTTCACGTTGCTTGCAGTGGTTTTCATAATTGACAGAGAAGCAAACAGCTTAAGTGGCAGAGAAAGGAAAGCTGACATCCACCAAGTGCCCAGGATACAAAACCAACACAATATCTCACTTAACACACCAATCTTGTGAACTAGATAGTATCCCTTTTATACATTAGAAGCCCATGCAACCCTTCCTGGTCAGATACCACACCTAAACTGCCAAAACAAACAAACAAACTTGCAGAATCTGGTTTTTCTCTGTGCTTGTATTGCCTCTTTTGGACGCTAGGTATAGGGACCCTCTCACGGGGGACGTAGGTAGTTGTAGATTATTAAACAAAAGAAAATGGTGTAGCTCAGGGGAAGCCTCTATGATCAGCCTCTTTATTTTTCTATTTCCTCTTGAGGCAAATAGGCTAGAAGATGTGAAATAGTTTGATCTCCTTGGAAGTAAGATGTTAGTTTAGAAGCTCAAAATAATCTAGCCCTAATTTGCTATGGCGGCACAGACTTTATTGGTCAAATTAATTACAATTGTCTAGTGTTTGCATCAAAATCTTGTGTTGTTATGACAACCATTTTCAAGCCCTGACTTCTGTATTGTGGCTTAAACGTGATGAATTCCCACTTTCAGAAGACATCCAGCTGGTAAGCTTACTTCAACTGCCAAGACGATGTCCCACAATTTCCACATCTGCTTCAACTCCTCTGTCACAGCCTCATTACTAACTTTTTTCTCCATTTTTTTAAGAATTGGGATAATTTTGTTTCCCTGGAGCAGGCTGTAAGCGCACACCCAAGTCAGACTTTTATTTATGAGTGGCCTCAATTTACGGATGAGATGTGTTTGTACCTTATGTTCCGCTAAGTCCTCTCCTGACTTTCTCAATAATTTGACTTTATGACAAAATTTAGGTGATCTCGAACAAAAAGAAAACCCAAAGATATTTAACCCATTTTAAATATTCATTCTCTAGTTTTTCTAGAATTCTGTCAGAAAACTCTTCAAAAATACTTAGCCTCATCTAGTTTCAAATCAAACCAATATAAATAATGGGTAGAATTACTAACCTGCAGGGAATGTCATCCTAAATTTCCTGGCGCTGACTATGTAACCATAAGCATGACTGGTGTATTTACTGGAGGCAGTATATACTGTATAATGTTCCCTGAAAACTCATGTAACTAATGCAATATGATAACCACTAGGGTGCTACTGTGACGTAAAGGACATAGTACAATCTTATCCAATTCAAACAAGAAAAAAAACAGTTGACTTTAATGGTCCTGCCCTCCAAACAAATACATTGCCTGTTCTACTGAACTTAAAATTCCAGGTTATATATAAGTTATCCTGAAATAAAAGTAATTCAGTGGCATACACATTCCAGCACCAACGTATGATTTTACTCTTTGATCAAATATTTCTAACAGTGATTTTAAGGAATCAAGTGCTATGCAGGACATGACATTTACTGAGAGACTGTAAGAGGAAAATAAATGGATTCAATAGCACAGATTTCAAGTTGGCAGAAGATGGAACTAGTCTAAGAGGAGACATGTTTCCACTCGGGGAGTTGTTGGATGTTGATATCAAAGTGTTTTAAGCTGGATCCAACAGATATGCTCAGGCATCAGCAGAAGGAAATTCAGAAAGGTAAGCTCTGAACCACAGGACAGGAAAGATGGAAGAGAGTGTCGAGGCTCCCTGCTCTTACCTTCTCATACCCTCATTTCCAGGATCCTACAGATGTGGAAACGGAGCTGTAATTTCCAAGGGTCCCAGTCCCATCAGAGCAGGCTTACAGCCATCTAACTTCCAAGATGCCAAGATGTTGATTCTCCTGAAATAAGTCCTAGAGCTGGAGCTGGGCAGAGACTGCTTCATGGCAGCCTTCCAGGGAGACGGCCAGCACGGTGATAATGGATGTTAAGACGAGTGACTCAGAAGATGTTAGAGCTGGTTTTAAAAAAATGAATTAAAATGATATCCATGATGAAAGAAAGAGAGAAAGAAGGAAAGAAAGAGGGAGGGAGGGAGGGAGGAAGGAAAAAGGGAAAGGAAGGTGTAAATGTACCTGGCCTTCAGCTAAGGCTACAATATACATCATAAACACCAAACACTGTCAAGAGCATTTTAAGAAATTGGTCATCCCTTTCCACCACTCTGTGAGTAATACTTGGGAATGGGATAAAAAAATAATAATGGCCTCCAGGGAATGTTTAAGAATGAGGTAATTTACATGCTTCATCCAGAAAACATTAAGTGTATCCTTCTCTGCCAGGATAATTTTGAATTTCTGGCATCAAAGCTGAAATTTTCTACCAAAGTTGATCAATCTCCTGTTACCACTCTGTATTTGTGTTGGAGTAACAGTTTATTCTATGCAGTGTTAGGCTGAGGCTAGTCAGCTATTTAATCTTAAGGTTTTTATTCAGGGCCTCATTGAAGAAAATCCCCAAACTTCGTGTAGACCAATTTTTGCACCATTTTTCGATACTAATTCTCCCGATTTGGGGACCATGGCAACTCAGCCAAGGAGGGTGAAAATGACCACTTCTCTAAAGAAAGACCTTGGTTTATTCTCTTCCCCCTTCCCTTTTTTCCTTCTATCACATAATAGTTTGGCTTTTTCTCCACCATCAGGTAAGACCAGTGAACTGTGGAACAGCTGCCTGAATTATGTGGATAATTGCTTCTATTTTCTTTAGAGATGTCAAATATATATTGTATTTTGATACATGCCTATCTTGATATCTTATTTCACAAGAAGGCAACTACCATGTGCAAACAGAGATAATGAACGCATTAAAAGTAAAAGTAGATTTTAGAAACTCATGACAAATACATTGGGGTAGAATCACAGAAAGATCGTAAAAACCGGAGTGTAGTGGTAGGAGGTACTTTAGAGTTTATTTACTCACAGTCACCTTTTTCTCACAGCTTTGAAATTGAAGCCCAGGGAAGTAAGGCAACTTGCCTAAAGCCATAGAATATTTCCAGTTGCTCATTTAAAAAAAGATAAATCCATTGATATCTTCATTGCTGTTCTCCTGAATTCTGCTGAGTTGATTGCCATATTGAACCAAGGATTAACCTCTCCTGCTCCAATCCCTTCACCAAATCCTTCTTGGCTCCTTTCTCTGAACTTTGTGCTTCTGAGTTTGTTGCTGTAGTTATTGCTTTCGGTTTTTTGTTTTGTTTTGTTTTCCTTTTGTCGTTGTTGTTTTGGTTAGGTTGTACTAGCTTACCTTTTAGATGATACTTACTTCAGGGATTTTGTCTAGCAACTCTGAGTATACCCGTACCAATTTTCTGTTAATGGGGAGTGATCAATAGGACTATGTCACTCAAAGTCACAAAATGAAAATTTTACACAAAGAATTTAAGCACCTCCACTGCCCTAAAGAATTCTAAAACCTATCAAGTCACATGGAGGTATTTAAGATTAATAATATCAACTATTATCTGTTTTCAGTTAAAAAGTGCCTTCATAATGTACCCACATGTTTAATCTCATTTAACACTTTAAAAAAAACCCAATGAAGTGACCATTTTAGCATTCCTATTTTATAGATAAGACTGAGGCCACACACTGGACGCTGACAATGTGGTATCTGGGGTTTGGAATCCCAAAGCTCAGTCACTGTCTACTTTACCATTAATGAATAAAATTCTTCAAGTTGAAATACTGAGCTACTATGGCCGACACTTCCTCTATCAAGGTCTGTCCTAATGAGTTGTGTCATATTTACCAGGTCAAGGGAGCCAAGACAGAAGCCAAGACAATAGGGCAAAGTGTCCTACATATTTTTTGTTTTTGTTTTTCTTAACTGCTGGCTACTTTCTCTCGGAGAAGCAATTTGGGCTGCCCTAATAGCTACCACTTTGCAACTCTCCATGGTCCAATCTTTTTTTCCCACATATCTTAAGGTAGTGACTGAAAACTTATGTTATCCAATATGTCTGGCTTAAAGATCAGTCCTGAGAACGTCATTTAATATTATGATTAGGTTTTTTGGTTCTGTTGTGATCATGCTTTTTCTTCTTTTCCTCAAAGTGTCTTCTATTTTCAGTGTAAGGCCTACTTGAGTCCAGGGAATACTGACCAAAAGCATTCAACAAAGAATATATTCACTAAAAGCAGAGGAGTGTACTGAGGTAAGTGCCCCGTCTCGGGAGCTTGATTATGTGGATTCAAATCTCAACTTCACAGCTCACTAGGTGTGTGACCTTGATCAAGTTATTTAATCTATTTGTGCCTCAGTGTCCTCCCCTGTAAAATGGGTTCTTAGGAGAGTTTAATGAGTTAATGCTTATAAAGTGCTTAGAATAGTGACTGACACAAAGTAACTATTTACATGTTACCTATTATGATGAAAGCATGTATAAAATGGAGAAAATGGTCATTAATCTCTAATTTTTTATCAGTTGGTATTAATAGCTTTGTGTCCCTTTATTTTTTGATAATGCTGGATTCCCTGACATTTGTTCCACTAAATGTTTCATTTACATTGGTTCCAAAATTGGCTAAACTTGTCACGTTGTGAAATTTGCCTTTTAAAAAGCATATATCCAGTGACCAGAGTTCTAAAGAGCTCACATTGAAACTAACAAATAAAACTCATCTGTTGTGATATGTTCATTTTCATTAAAAAGACATCAGTCTGCTCTGTGCTTCCATTAGAAACAGAACTTAATCTCTGACAGGCGTTTCTCATTTTCCAGTTATTCTCTAGGGAGTATACATTGGCATGCTGGCAATGATTTTTTTTGGCTCTGTACTGTGGTTGCAAATGGTGTCATTGTTCTTGGTTAAATCTGCGAAAAGTCAGCCTACCCCTCTCATTTTTTTGGCTTCACGCTAAAGTAGCCTTCATGGCAAAGAGCTCTGTGAGTTTATCAGTCTTTATTCACTGCCCATATTCCAACATGATCAAAGTCTGCTAAAATAGCTATACACTGAGCTTTATTTTTCCCTCTTTTTCAGTTTCTACATTTGTCAAGGATGATAATATATGTTGAAACAAAATCTAGATTTTTCTATTTGTTGGTCAATACAGGAGTTTCTGAGAGAAACAAGACAGGATAAATAGTTATTCTCAAATTTCCTTGCAGGCGGAGAAACAGGTTTGGTTGTCACTTGTTAATGCATTTTGTCACTGAATATTTTAAACTATTTAGTCATACTTAGGACAGATGTTCATCAAATCATTAATGAAAAGATGGCCCTTAATGTGTGTCAGAATTCAGTGTATAGATTAGCGGTTGGTTCCAAGGATATGATTCCAAGGATGTGAGAAAGAAACAATGAAAAACATTCCATGATCATAGACTACTTTTTCCTTAAGTACTTTGTTCATTCTCTTTGGAATCCTACTTGCATAATAAATTTTCCTCTCAAGTTGTTTCTTTATAAACAGTGTAAACATTAACAGCCTCCGTCTGAAATAGTAGATCCTAAATAAAAGTTAAATTAATGTAATTTTACATTGTTATAAGAGCCAAAGTGATATTCTAGAAGACAAAAAATTTATTTTACTAAGAGATCTAAACTATATTTCTTTAGCTTTTATTCAATATCAGATTTTACGTGCATGGAGAGCACTATATTTATTGACTAACTGTGCAGTGTGTCAAATTATTGATGTAAGACATTCAAAGTTCTGTGTAGATCAGGCACAGTCAGCTTCTCCTTTTTTTTTTTTTTGCAGGAAAAAGGAAATAGACACACAGGGCTGAGTCCTTTGCAAGTTCCATTATTTGCTCATCAAATAATTATGGAATGTCTAGATTGGGCCAGGCCCTGATCCAGGTGCTTGGAAAAGTTGGTGGATAGATCAGAAGAAAGACATGCTGCTCTATAGGAGCTTCCACTGTAACTTCTAATAGCAACATCCTAAATTTTAAAAATAATAAGTCTTTGCCACTCCTGGCCGAAGACTGCTGCTGACCAAAGGCACATTATTGATAACAATATGCCTTTATTTCACAGCATACTGGCACATACTTTGGTATTTGACTATCACAACAGGAGAATAGGCCTTTGTGCCTAAAGTGCCCTTCTTTTTTTTTTTTTTTTTTTTTTTTAAATTTTATTTATTTATTTATTCATGGCTGTGTTTGGTCTTCATTTCTGTGCAAGG